>NC_081180.1:103765196-104365196 GCF_029867415.1 Vicia villosa | reverse complement strand
AGAGTACCATATTATCTTAAGCAAAATTCATATTATTGTTATCATCAAAACTAAGATAATTGATAAGAACAAATCTTGTTCTAACAATCTCCCCCTTTTTGATGATGACAAAAACATATATAAATGATATGAATTTGCGATCAGAAAGAGTAGACGGCAAAAGACAAATTACACAGCTATAGCATAAGCATATGAATATGTCTCCCCCTGAGATTAACAATCTCCCCCTGAGATAAATAATCTCCCCCTGAAATAAATACTCGAAGAACTTTGATAAAAGACTTCCCTGATTATTTCGGTAGAGACGATCATATAAGCTTCTGCCTTCAGAGAATTCATAGCTTCTGACTTCTGCTTCCATTGGACAGCTTCAGAACTTGAATTTCTTTAGATCCTTAGAACACTCACAGCTTCTGATTTCTGCTTCCATCGTGGACAGCTTCAGAACTTGAATTTCTTTGATCTTCAGAACATTCACAGCTTCTGACTTCTGCTTCCATTCAGGACAGCTTCAGAACTTGAATTTTCTGGATCTTTTAGAACATTCACATCTTCTGATTTCTGCTTCCCTCGGATAGCTTCAGAATTTTGAATGTCTACCAATCATCACTTCATGCTAGATTTGTATCAGAACATTGTTGAATGTACCAGAGCATCATCAGAGCATCTCTACATCCTGAAATGTTACAGAACAAAAACTAAACGACAAAAGTCAGCATGAACGAGTTAGAACATAAAATGTATGTTTGAACACATTATATGTATCAGAGCCATATAGGCTGAAATAATGTATCAGAGCAAATAATGTATCAGAGCCATAACATTATATGTATCAGAGCAAATAGAATTTTGTCAGAACAGGATAGACAATGATATTCAAATTCTATTATCAGTGCTTCTGATTCATTCTTCTTTCTTGCTTCTGATCTCTGAAGCTTGACAGCACTCAGCTTGCTTCAGTTTCCATGGTTTTGCTTCTTGTGTTTGCTTCTGAAGATTCACTTCACTTCTCTGTACCTGCAAAACACTCAAACCATATAGAACTTGCAGTTCTTGTTAGTGAATGTGTGGGAGCCTTTACCCAGCAACTGATAGATTAATCAAATCATTTATCATTTATCTTCTCCCCCTTTTTGTCATAACATCAAAAAGAAAATTTAAAAGGATTCAGATGTATAGAACGACAAATAGAATCACTGGAAAGTAAATCAAAGAACTTTTTCATTGATAATCAAAAAGGTTTACAAGACAGGAATGCAGGAAAACAGATGCAACAAGGAAAGGAAACTACAAAGACCAAATCCTAAGACCCTAGCTAAGACAAAGTAGGGTTTGCAGAAAAATGAACAAGTAGGGTTTGATATGGAAGAGAGAGAGAGAAAAACTTGATGAGGAATGCAAGGAGATAGAGAAAGATGAGAGGGAAAGAGAAGAGTTTGAAGAGTATTTAAAAAAAAAAAAATGAAACGAATGATGAATAGCATTTAATGTTACGTGACGTGAGGAGAGATAATAAAGACAAATGAGGTGACTAGCACAGTTACCTATGGTCGGCGTCCCTTCAACTGCACGCGCGCTTATCCATGAATAGTAACGACAGGTTTACCATCCCGAGATAAAACGTAACAGCTGTTTTGCTTTAAAAGAGGTTCTGAATCAACTTAGACAATGAAACGTTAGTAATAACCGAATCATAATTTCTAAAAGATTTCAATCAGAACTTCTGACAAAAAAATGTTCCACATTCATTTCAGAAGATACTCATACATGAGAACTTCTCATCTTCTCATTCTGGGCATAAATCCATACTGATGTTCTTCAGAATGAACTTAAACCTATCTTCAGCCAGGGGTTTTGTAAAGATATCAGCCCATTGATGGTCTGTATCAACAAAGTTTAAAGATATGACACCCTTCTGAACATAGTCCCTTATGAAATGATGTTTAATCTCAATATGTTTAGCTTTTGAATGAAGAATAGGATTCTTAGATAAACATATAGCAGAAGTATTATCACAGAATATAGGAATGTTACTCTCAAATATCTGATAATCTTCTAACTGACTCTTCATCCAGAGCATCTGTGTACTACAACCAGCAGCAGCTACATATTCTGCTTCTGTGGTTGATAGAGCAATAGTTGCTTGCTTCTTGCTGTACCAGGAGATCAAATGACTTCCAAGAAATTGGCAACTTCCTGAAGTACTTTTTCTTTCAATTCTGTCTCCAGCATAATCAGCATCGCAGAATCCTACTAAGTTGTATTCTTTAGATTTTCTGTAAACTAAGCCAACATTAGTAGTACCTTTCAGATACCTTAGAATTCTCTTAACAGCAGTTAAATGAGATTCTCTAGGATCTGATTGGAATCTAGCACACAAACAAACACTGAACAGAATGTCAGGTCTAGAAGCAGTCAGATATAGAAGAGATCCAATCATACCTCTGTATAACTTCTGATCTACCTTCTTACTTACCTCATCCTTACCTAGGATGCATGTTGGATGCATAGGAGTTTTGGCTTCTTTGCAGTCCAGAAGATTAAACTTCTTCAGAAGTTCCTTCACATACTTGGTTTGGTGAACATATGTTCCTTCTGATGTTTGATTTATTTGTATTCCAAGGAAATACTTGAGTTCTCCCATCATGCTCATTTCAAACTCAGCCTGCATAGACTCAGCAAACTCCTTTCCAAGTGTAGCATTAGATGTTCCAAAAATAATATCATCTACATATATTTGACAAATTAAAATATCCTTTTCAAAGGTTTTACAAAAGAGAGTAGTGTCCACTTTTCCTCTAGTGAAACCATTATCTAGAAGGAAAGAACTTAAGCGTTCATACCAAGCTCTGGGAGCTTGCTTCAATCCATATAATGATTTCTTTAGTTTAAACACATGATTCGGAGACATAGAGTCTTCAAAACCAGGAGGTTGATGGACATAAACTTCTTCATCTATATAACCATTTAAGAAGGCACTCTTAACATCCATTTGATAGAGAGTGATGTTATGTTGAGTGGCAAAAGAAATTAATAGACGAATAGATTCTAACCTGGCCACTGGTGCAAAGGTTTCTGTATAATCAATCCCTTCTTGCTGACTATAACCCTGAGCCACCAGTCTGGCTTTGTTTCTTACCACTTCACCTTTCTCACTGAGCTTGTTTCTGAAGACCCATTTTGTACCAATTATATTGAATCCATCTGGTCTAGAAACAAGATCCCAAACATCATTCCTTGTAAACTGATTCAGTTCATCTTGCATAGCAATTATCCAGTCTGGATCTTCTAGAGCATGATCAACAGAAGTTGGCTCGATCAAAGATACAAGACCTAATTGACAGTCTGCATTGTTCTTAAGGAATGCTCTTGTTCTGATTGGATCATCCTTCTTTCCAAGAATGACATCTTCTGAATGACCAGAGATGAGTCTGGATGATCTTCTGACCGATGGTTCTTCAGAAATACTTAGATCCTCCAGAGAAGCTGATACTTGATCTTCTGGTTCTTTGCTTCTGAGGAGCTCTGCTTCTGATGCGTTGATTCTTGGCTCAACAACTTCTGATATATCAATATCACAATCTGCAAAATTATCAAACTGCTTTGGTTTTTCAGAACCAAGCTTATCATCAAACCTGATATTGATTGATTCTTCTACAACCAATGTTTCAGTATTGTATACTCTGTAGCCTTTTGAGCGTTCAGAATATCCAAGAAGGAAACACTTTTGAGCTTTGGAATCAAACTTACCAAGATGATCTTTAGAGTTCAGAATAAAGCATACACATCCAAAAGGATGGAAATATGAAATGTTGGGCTTTCTATTCTTCCACAATTCATAAGGAGTCTTATTTAGAATAGGTCTGATAGAGATTCTATTCTGAATATAGCATGCAGTGTTTATTGCTTCTGCCCAGAAATGCTTAGCCATATTGGTTTCATTGATCATGGTTCTGGCCATTTCTTGCAGAGTCCTATTCTTTCGTTCTACAACCCCATTTTGCTGTGGAGTTCTAGGACAAGAGAAATCATGGGCAATACCATTTTCTTTGAAGAATTCTTCAAAGGATCTGTTCTCAAATTCACCACCATGATCACTTCTGACCTTTATGATTTTACACTCTTTTTCAGATTGAATCTGAATGCAGAAATCAAAGAACACTGAAAGAGTCTCATCCTTGTGTTTTAAGAATTTTACCCAAGTCCAGCGGCTATAATCATCTACGATGACTAATCCATATTTCTTTCCTCTGACAGATGCTGTTTTGACTGGTCCAAACAGATCAATGTGCAAGAGTTCTAATGGCCTTGAGGTAGAAACAACATTCTTAGACTTGAATGCAGGTTTGGAGAACTTGCCCTTCTGACATGCTTCACAAAGAGCATCTGATTTGAATTTCAGATTAGGGAGTCCTCTGACCAGATTCAGTTTGTTAATCTGAGAAATCTTTCTCAAACTAGCATGACCTAATCTTCTGTGCCAGACCCACTGCTCTTCAGAAACAGACATAAGACAGGTCACCTTCTGACTCATAAGATCTTGCAGATCTGTCTTATAAATGTTGTTCTTCCTCTTGCCTGTAAATAGGATTGAGCCATCCTTCTGATTTACAGCCTTGCAAGACTTTTGATTAAAGATTATATCATAACCATTGTCACTCAATTGACTGATAGATAAGAGGTTATGAGTTAATCCTTCTACAAGAAGTACATTAGAAATGGAAGGAGAGTTACCAGACTTTATAGTTCCAGAGCCAATTATCTTGCCCTTCTGATCTCCTCCAAACTTGACTTCTCCTCCTGACTTAAGCACCAGGTCTTGGAACATAGACCTTCTTTCTGTCATGTGTCGTGAGCATCCAGAGTCCAGGTACCATGACATGTTGTGCTTTGTCCTTCTTGCAGCCAAGGATATCTGCAATAGGAATAATCTTATCCTTAGGTACCCACATTTTCTTGGGTCCTTTCTTGTTAGATTTTCTCAAGTTCTGATTGAACTTGGGTTTAACATTATAAGCAATAGGAGGAACAGCATGATAATTTTTAATGTGAGTTTCATGATATTTCCTAGGTTGTGTCACATGCTTCTTGGTGTGTGTTATGTGAAAACTTTGAGCATGTGAGGTGTGCCTAATATCATGAGAGTGGCCATACTTGAACTGATCATACAATGGCTTGTATGTAATTTTCATTTCATCAACAGGTTCAAGTTTGTATGGGGTTTCACCCTCAAAACCAATGCCAACTCTTTTGTTTCCAGATACGGCATATATCATAGAAGCTAGCTGACTTCTGCCAATACTTCTAGATAAGAACTTCCTGAAACTTAAATCATATTCTTTCAGAATATGGTTTAGACTAGGAGTGGATTTTTCTGAATCAGAAGGAGATCCAACATTATTGGATAATTTTAAAAGTTTTTCTTTTAATTCAGAATTCTCCAACTCAAGCTTCTTTGTTTCAAATTCAAATTGCTTTTTCAGCTTTTTGTATTTGAGACTAATCTGAGACTTGAGTTCCAGAAGTTCAGTTAGACCGGAAACTAACTCATCTCTAGTAAGTTCAGAAAATACCTCTTCAGAATCTGATTCTGATGTAGATTCTGATCCGTCATCTTCTGTCGCCATCAGCGCACAGTTGGCCTGCTCATCTTCTGAATCATCTTCTGACTCATCCCAGGTTGCCATAAGACCTTTCTTCTTATGAAACTTTTTCTTGGGACTTTCCTTCTGAAGATTTGGACATTCATTCTTGTAGTGTCCAGGCTCATTGCATTCATAGCACATGACCTTCTTCTTGTCAAATCTTCTTTCATCAGAAGATTCTCCACGTTCAAATTTCCTTGAACTTCTGAAGCCTCTGAACTTCCTTTGCTTGGTCTTCCAGAGTTGATTTAGCCTTCTGGAGATCAGGGACAGTTCATCTTCTTCTTCAGATTCTGATTCTTCAGGATCTTCTTCTCTGGCCTGAAAAGCGTTAGTGCATTTCTTGATATTTGATTTTAATGCAATAGACTTACCTTTCTTTTGAGGCTCATTTGCGTCCAGCTCTATTTCATGACTTCTCAAGGCGCTGATAAGCTCTTCCAGAGAAACTTCATTCAGATTCTTTGCAATCTTGAATGCAGTCACCATAGGACCCCATCTTCTGGGTAAGCTTCTGATGATCTTCTTCACATGATCAGCCTTGGTGTATCCTTTGTCAAGAACTCTCAATCCAGCAGTCAGAGTTTGAAATCTCGAAAACATCTTTTCAATGTCTTCATCATCCTCCATCTTGAAGGCTTCATACTTCTGGATTAAGGCAAGAGCTTTTGTCTCCTTGACTTGAGCATTTCCTTCATGAGTCATTTTCAAGGACTCATATATGTCATAGGCCGTTTCCCTGTTAGATATCTTCTCATACTCAGCATGAGAGATAGCATTCAGCAAAACAGTTCTACATTTATGATGATTCCTGAAAAGCTTCTTTTGATCATCATTCATTTCTTGCCTTGACAGCTTCACGCCACTGGCATTTACTGGATGTTTGTAACCATCCATTAGAAGATCCCATAGATCACCATCTAGACCCAGAAAGTAACTTTCCAGTTTATCTTTCCAGTATTCAAAGTTTTCACCATCAAATACCGGCGGTCTAGTATAACCATTGTTACCGTTGTATTGCTCAGCAGAGCCAGATGTAGATGCAGGTGGATTTGTCGGAGTTTCACCAGCCATCTTTTAAATGAAGCGTTTTTCTCTTCCTGAATCTTTTCTAAACACGGTTAAGTGCTTGCACCTTAGAACCGGCGCTCTGATGCCAATTGAAGGATAGAAAAACACTTAGAAAGGGGGGATTGAATAAGTGTGACTTTAAATCTTGGACGATAAAAATAAATTGCACAATTATTTTTATCCTGGTTCGCTGTTAACGAAGCTACTCCAGTCCACCCCCGCAGAGATGATTTACCTTAACCTGAGGATTTAATCCACTAATCGCACGGATTACAATGGTTTTCCACTTAGTCCGCAACTAAGTCTTCCAGAGTCTTCTGATCACACACTGATCACTCCAGGAACAATTGCTTAGATACCCTCTAAGACTTTTCTAGAGTCTACTGATCAACACGATCACTCTAGGCTTAGTTCACTCCTAAGACTTCCCTAGAGTATTCTGATCAACACGATCACTCTAGTTACAAACTGCTCAGCCAACTGCTAAGACTTCCTAGAGTATACTGATCACACGATCACTCTAGTTCCTTACAACTTAATGTAATCTATTCAAGAGTTTACAAATGCTTCTTAAAAGCGATAATCACAACTGTGATATTTCTCTTAACGTTTAAGCTTAATCTCACTAAAATATTACAACAGCAATGTAGTGAGCTTTGATGAAGATGAAGATTCTGAGTTTAGATTTGAACAGCGTTTCAGCAAGTTTGATATAAGTTGTTTTGGTGCAGAATCGTTAACCTTGCTTCTCATCAGAACTTCATATTTATAGGCGTTGAGAAGATGACCGTTGAATGCATTTAATGCTTTGCGTGTTCCGTACAGCATCGCATTTAATGTTATACGCTTTTGTCAACTACCTCGAGCCTTGTTCACGCTGTGTCTACTGACGTAGCCTTTAGTAGCTTTTAACGTTCCTTTTGTCAGTCAGCGTAGTCTGCCACCTGTACTTCCTTCTGATCTGATGTTTGTGAATACGACGTTTGAATATCATCAGAGTCAAAACAGCTTGGTGCATAGCATCTTCTGATCTTCTGACCTTGAAGTGCTTCTGAGCGTGATACCATCTTCTGATCTTCAGTGCTTCTGATCTCATGTTCTTCTGATGCTTCCATAGACCCATGTTCTGATTCTGCTTCGACCATCTTCTGATGTCTTGCCAGACCATGTTCTGATGTTGCATGCTGAACCATTTGAGATACAACTTCTGAGCGCTGAATTATGCGTACTCTTTATATATATTTCCTGAAAGGGAAATTGCATTGGATTAGAGTACCATATTATCTTAAGCAAAATTCATATTATTGTTATCATCAAAACTAAGATAATTGATAAGAACAAATCTTGTTCTAACACATATTATCCAACAAGATTTCAGCAGAAGAGATCAATGGATCAGCAAAAGCAACAGGGTGGCCAACGCACCTGGAGGTCCAAGCCAAAACGATCATTCACTCCGTTGTACATGCCATTGTCTCAAGCTTTGCAACGTCTGCTCAGCCAGAACCTGGTAACTCTGCTGCCTCCATACTCAGCTCCAGCTAACCCCGCTCCTGGGTACAAGCATCAAGCTAGGTGCGCTTATCATTCAGATAGTCCTAGCCATGATACAGAGGATTGTGGGCCATTGAAGCACAAGATCCAAGATTTGATTGAAGAAGGGCTCATTGAGTTCGAAGATCCTCGCAAGTCTAATACCATAGGTGGCTAGAAGGAGGATTTCTTAGATCATTAGTTTTGTTTCCATTTGCAATTTCTTTCCGTTTGTTTAAACATTAGTCTTACGACATATGCTGTGTATTTTACAATAATCATTAATGCATTGCTTACGTTTGTCTTGATTTACTCCTAGTGTTCTCACTATATTTAAAACTGTGTTTTTACTCGGTTTTCTCATTTGTGATATTCAACTCTCGTTAAAAGTCATACACCTTTAGAGGGAGAATGACGAAAACGATACCATAATTTCATACGCTATGCTTTCGAACAGACCATGTTGACGATGTACAGGCATTGTTTCAATTCCTAAATAACGGAGATATAAGGATGTTAATCCCTTGTCAACCCCTTCGAGCCTAAGAAGTAGGAGTTTTCCTTCATGTACAAAATAAGAACCCTCAAAATATAACCTGGGGTAGGGTAGTTGCTCAGTTAATTTAATTATTTCAAGTTGTTCCTTTGAACATAATCACCGATGGTTCCCCGTCATCATTAAGTCTGGCAGTCAATATCCGCAAAGAAAAAAGAGAAAGCAATGCAAGGGCCTGCTAAGTCAAAACCTATTAAGGAGACTTAGGCAACATTGGGGCATCCCGCTGACTGCAATTTTAAAACAAACAGTTCAGGCAAAAGTTAGGGATAACAAAGTCGAAAAGAGGTCACTATGTACCTTCAACAAAAGGAAAGATATTACAAAAAAGGAGGATGACTGCCTTTGCAAAATAAACTTATGGTTTTTGAACCATCAAAAATATCAATATTCCCAAAGTCTTTTTGAAGACTAAATGCATAGTTAACTGAGCATAGGACTGGAGAACATCACGAAGATTGGGATGGGTACAAATAAACTTTGAGCCTCTATCTTTTGTTTCTTTAAACCGTGAACCAGGCCACGTTACAACCCTTAAAAGTCCTAACTGAAGCATGGTTAGTTCGAAAGCATACTGTTACCATAGGTATCCCGACTCCTTAAGGTCTACTGTAACTTTTGAGTTGATATCACTTTCTTACAAAAAAAAACTTCGTTTTATTCAAAAAAATGTTTTTAAACTTTCAAGACAAACATATGCATTCGCATCTTATGAATTTCAGTATAAAGTACACTTGTCTATGTGGATTCAGATGTTTAAACATCAGGGAGAAGTTGCATGGGGCATGGCTAACGGCTAAAAATCCTACTGACTGACGAAGTAGCTTTAAAAACTCGTCAAAAGAAGAAACATCCCTTACTCATGACTGGGATGGCTAATGTGTACACATGGCATAACTCGTCATTATCCCATTTACATGGGGTAATCTAATCAAGATCCATGGAATCTATCAAGGACGCTGAATAGCCCATGGGGCAAGTCCATCACCTGGGGGCATGTTGCAAAGGTCACTCAGTATCAGATGGCGTCAATGCCACTCTCACATCCTTTCCAGGAACCCTTTATAGGACATTTCTCAATCTGTCCATATAGTCTTCTCTAAGACATGTTCAAATACTTTTTACCCTTTCTAGGAGCCTTTTTCAAACAGTCTTTTAAAGACCCATTTTCTTATCCTTTCTATTTTCAAACCCTTTCAAACAGCCTTCTCTAAGACATATTCCTTTCCAAGAACCTTTTCTAGGTAGTCTTCTGTAAGACATCTCTTAACCTTTTTTTTCAGTTAGTCTTTTAAGACATATTCAAACTTCTCTTATGCTTTCAAGAACCTTGTCAAACTTTGTTTAGAGTACAGAGTCTTCTCTAAGACAGTTCACCATCCTTTCTAGAGTAATCTTCTTCAAGACGTCTTTTCCTAAGTTTTGTTTAAAACGCCACAAAAACAGTCTCTATCCTCTATAGGAATATTTTTCACCCTCTACACAAACATATCCCTTTGAGCTTTGTTTAAAGCGCAATCTTGTTTAAGACAATTTCCCATTCTTCCCAAGGACCTCTTCAGGTAGTCTTATAGAAGACATCATCTCATTCTGAGTACTCAGCAAATCAATGTCCGTCAGGCGCAACCGAAACGCTTGACTCACTCTGAAAAGCATCTGCTTCACGTTCAAATCAATGCATACAATCAAGAATCCTATTGACTAGGGGCATATCTTTCAAGAATTCAAACACTGGGGCAATGCATGTCAGGCAAGATATGGTGAAAACTCGAGTTCTCTCTAAAGGTCTTTCATTCAGGCTAAGGGGCATGTTTCAAAATCTATGATATTCGGGAAGTCATACTTGTATCACACAAGGAGCATTGCTGCGTAATTGATCTTCCCACGCCTGTACTATTTACATCCCGCAGTGTGGGATAAGCATACATTCATAATTCTCATTTATTTTGGGAATCTCATTACATGACACATGCATCATGACATTGCATACAGCTAACGCTGCCTTTTCAGGTCACTTCATAATCAAAAGGATGTTATCATTCAATTACAGTGCAAATACGATCGTATCAACGATTCAATCTCAACGTGCACAGATACAATTCTAATACCTCATTCCAAGTCTTTCTTCAAAGACAATCCAGAAGCAATCAAAGAACTTCTTACCTCTCCAGGTAGTCTTGTCCAAGACAATTATCCTAACCTTTCCAAGCAGTCTTGTTTAAGACGTATCCTAACCTTTCTAGGCAATCTTGTTTAAGATGTATCCTGTCCTTTCTAGGTAGTTTTGTCTAAAACGTTTCATGTCCTTTATAGGAACCTTTCTAGGTAGTTTTGTTTAAAACGTAACGTTCCATGTCCTTTATAGGAACCTTTATAGGTAGTTTTGTTTAAAACATATCGTTCCCTTTATAGGAATCTTTCTAGATAGTTTTATTTAAAATGTATCGTTCCCTTTATAGGAATCTTTCTAGATAGTTTTGTTTAAAACGTATCCTTCCCTTTATAGGAACTTCTCTAGGTAAGTCTTGTTTAAGATATCACGTATCCTATCGAAAAGCCTTTCCAGGTGAGTCTTGTGTAAGACGTATCACACCATTTCCAAAAAAAACTGTTCTAGGTCAGTCTTGTTTAGGACATATCATACCTTTCTAGGTAATCTTCTTCAAACATATATCCAATCCCTCCTTATCCTCTCCAGGAGCCTCTATAGGTCAGTCTTGTTTGAGACATATCCAAGTTAACCTTATAGTCTTATTTAAGGCGTGTCGTATCATTCCCGAGAACCTTTCTAGGTTAGTCTTGTTTAAGACATACCATAACCTGTCTAGGTAGTCTTGTCAAGACGTTTCGTATCCTTTATAGGAACCTGTCTAGGTAGTCTAGTTGAGACATTTCATACCCTTTCTAAAAAAAAACCTCTCCAGGTGAATCTTGTTTAAGATGTTCCATATCTTTTTACGAGCCTTTCTAGGTGAGTCTTATTTAAGACATATCATGCCTTTCTAGGTAGCCTTCTTAAAATGTTTATCCATTCTTTTCTAAGACACGCTTAGTTCTTTTAAAGAACTCCTCAGTTAGTCTTCTCCAAGACATTCTTCCTAAGCATTGTTCAAATCCTAAGCTTCTTCGCATCATCCTTTGATATGCCCTATTCAGGAACCTCTTCTGGTAGTCTTATGTAAGACATGATTCCCTCTCTCTCGGATACAATCAAATAAATCCAAGTCCGAAAAGCATATGCTTTAGCCAAGTATCCTGCCAGGCAAATAGATGGCATCTATAAGCCCATCTCCCACAGAACTCCTTCCCTACGCAAGCAAATTTCAGGGCATTTCAATGTCCAATCATCTTCTACCTCTTCAGGTTCAAGAAGATTGAACAGGGGCAGCTGTCATACCCCAAAATTTGCCTTCCATATTCCATTCACAATGATTTAAAGTTCAAGATTCGAATCCCAAAGGTTACTCATTCAAAAGTTCAGATGATCCACAGTCAACTGGTTTGACCTAAAAGTCAACCATAATCAGAGCATAGTCAAAGCCTCCCAATTCTGGTCAACATCAAGCATGTGAAGTATAACCATCATTTGATCAAAGAATGATCATGATTCCATTAATAGAAACTCAGAGATGAACAAATACAAAAAGGTTCAAATTAGGGTTTCTTAGGAGAAAGTCAACCCAACTTTGACTGGGCATAACTTTCACATGGAACATCAAAAATTCCCCACTCAAAGCCTACTTTGAAGGAAATTGGATTCCCTACAACTTTGTCTCTCACAAGCCAGGGCTAGAAATGATTCATTTGAGAGATACAATGCAAAAGATTACAGGTCATTTTCAGGCATCCTCCAAAAGCAGTTTTTTCCCAAAGAGGATATGATCAAGATAAAAGCTCCAAATGAAAAATATATTCCCAAAGTGGCTTATAGAGGACCTCTTGAGGTTTCCAAAAAGTCTTAGAACTCCCTCATAGCTTAAAAATTGAGTGAGATATGATTGATCAAAGTTGGGTGATTTTGGAGGACTAAATGTGAAAAAAGAAGGTCCAAATTGAGGAACTTTGCAAGTGGGCCTATGGTTTTTTGATGCAATCTTGGTCCACAAGTCATTAGCATGCCCAAAATTATTTTCCCTGAAATTTGAACATTATACTTGATTTAATATGATTTTTATTTCATTTTAATGATTTAATTAACATAAAAATCAAATATTTTGATGGAAAATAGATTTTTAAGTATTTCCAATCACAATTAATGCCTAAAATATATTTAATTTCGTGCATACATGGATTGGAAAGATTTGATAGAATATTGATCAAAAATAGTAGCTTGCCATTCAAGAAAGAAATCAAATTTCTCAAATATGGAAAAATTTGATTCAATAATCCTTGGGCTCTTTTTTTTTAACCTAATTCATTCCAGTATAAGTATCAAAGACAAGGGACCAGATTAGGGGACGAAACTCTGGGCTTAGAATCACCTTCACGAGCAAGGAATTTGTCAAGAAAATTCAAACTCGGATTAAAATTGGGAGCTTTTGAAGGGGACTTGAGGATTGCAATACGTTTGTAGGATCACTCTGAAGCTGCTGGGATAATTACTCTTCACCAACACCCCCAGATTCTCCTCCGATTAGCCGAGGTATGTAGTTTCAAAAACTTGATCGATTAGCATAGTACACGCATGTTTATGATGATTTGATTGTGTGTTTGATTTTGTATTATTGCTGTGAATGTTTCTGGGTTAATTAACTGTGTTTTGGGGCGTTATAGCGTAATCGGCCATTGGTGGCCGAGCGAGGTTTTAGGGTTTCAGTTTGGGGGTTTCCATTAGAGGTAAAATTAGGTTAAAATAACCACATGATTGAATTCGCACGGTGAAAATAAGGGGAATAAGATAGGTGCGCCAGATTTATACGTGTTCAGGTGCAAATCGCTATTGCCCAGGTTTATTTGCTACGCGAAAAATAATAGCAGTTTTCGTAGCAAATTCTATCAGAAATTCGCAGGTCTTCGTGAAGAAGATGAGTACGTGGCAACGTCCCACTGGCTTATTTGAAATTTCGCGCTTGTTTGCTGGGTATTGTTTTAGTTGCGCATATGTGGTATTGGATGCGTTGTCTGAACAACTAGCCACGTTAGTTGAAGTGGTGACCGCGTGTGGTGTTTGTCCTCAGGGTCCAGGGTTCGATCCCTGGCCCTCTCCATGTTTTTTTCTCAAAATTCTCTCCAGCAATTCCCTGCGTATGCAATCCTGTAGAACACTATGCACCCTCACGATCTAGCTATTGGTTTCATCAGCCAGTCTAATCTAACGCCCTAGCCTTGATTCCCTATACCATGGTGCTTAGCAATAACCACACAGGATTTTAACCTTTAATAAAACTTAAATAATTTCAATTATTTACTTTGTTTTAATTAAAATATCTTTTTAATATAAATTAAATAAATTAATTATATAATAATTATTTTTCTTATAAAATAAGCATATAATATTTGTATTAAAAATTTCAATTTGTTGTTCGTGCCGATTAAATCGATTAATCGCTATGGTCAACAATAATTTTAATCAAAATGTTTATTTAATTAAAATGCAATTAATTCCTATTAAGTTAAATGGTTTCAACCATCCTCATTGGTTGCGATGATTAGCTATTCAATTTCCTCATTCCTAATTCGTTATTCTTTTTAACCGAATCAATCGATTACGAGGGGTAACGATACAAATTAATTATTAAATTATTAAAATACTATAATTCGTTATTAGTAATAATCAAATTAATTGATTAAAATTGGTAACGATACAACTTTCAATCTGTTAACTATGGCGATCGAATTTACTGATCGTTGCGGTTAATAGTGCCATACCAAATCAGGGTTGTACGCCCAAAACTTCAAAACACTTTTCAAACATCTTTCAAGCTTCAATTTCAAAATACGGATTTTTATCCTCATTCAAAACTACGATAGGCCGCTTAAAAGCCTCCCAAACTATATCAAATCAAATTCTAAGGCGTACAACCCTGTGTCCCGAACTACGTAGACTCTGATCCTCCATAAGGAGGTACGTAGGCACTTTGCAACAAGGCGAGTCCCCCTCTTCCAAACTCTAATCATGTTCAAATAATTAGCCTTTAACTCTATTTACTGTCTGTCATCTTTCTTTATGTTTTGCCATAACCCTTATCTTTGCAATGTTAACCTTTAGGAAAGGGTTGAGGGTGCCTAACACCTTCCCTCGACCTGAATATAGTATCTTACCCTGATCTCTTAACTGCGCGAGGTTTCCTATTCGCCTTGGAAGAATAGGTGGCGACTCTAAATTTAAATTTTAGGGCAGGTTGCTACAGGTGGGTGGAAGAAGAAGTCAATTTTTTTTTGAACTTCCATATTGGAAGTCGTTGTACGTAAGACATTTCCTGGATGTTATGCATATTGAAAAAAATGTATTTGACAGCGTCATAGGTACGTTACTCAATATACAAGGAAAGTCTAAGGATGGCCTTAACATAAGGAAGGACATGGTAAACATGGGAATGAGAACTGAATTGGGACCCGTGACGAAAGGAAGACGAACATATATGCCACCTGCTGTTTACACTCTATCTAGAAAGGAGAAGAAAACATTGTGTAAGTTCCTCAGTGAAGTTAAAGTTCCAGAAGGCAACTCTTCAGATATTAGAAGACTTGTGTCCATGAAAGACCTCAAGTTAAAGAGTTTGAAGACGCATGATTGTCATGTTATAATGGAACATTTTTTACCAATAGGTATACGTTCTATTCTGCCAGAAAAAGTAAGAAGCGCAATAATTAAGCTGTGTTTCTTCTTCAGGTCAATTTGCAGTAAGGTGGTCGATCCCGCGATCTTACCAACATTGCAAAAAGAGATAGTTGTTACCTTATGTGATCTTGAAATGTATTTTCCTCCCTCGTTTTTTGACATAATGGTTCATCTAGTCGTTCATCTTGTGAAAGAGACACAATTGTGCGGACCAGCTTATATGAGATGGATGTACCCTGCTGAACGTTATATGAAAATATTAAAAGGGTACGTGAAAAACAGAAGTCGACCGGAGGGTTGTATTGCCGAACGATACGTTGTTGAAGAAGCGGTTGAGTTTTGTACTGAATATCTGTCAAATGTTCAATCAATTGGACTCCCCAAATCTCATATTGTCGAAAAAAAGAAGGAAAAAGGCTAATTGGAAATAAAGTTGTGACAGTATCAATGGTCGAACGGGATCAAGCGCACTTGTATGTTCTGCACAATGAGATTGAGGTTGAGCCGTATGTTGAAATGCACAAGGTTGTTCTCTGAGATTTAAATCCAAATAGAAATGAGAACTGGATAGTACGAGAGCACAATCGAAGTTTCATACCGTGGTTTAGGGATCATATTTATTCAAAGTATCGTTCAGATCCTGCTTCAGTAACAGAAAGGTTGAGATGTTTAGCCTATGGTCCAACTGTAATTGTGCTTTCTTATAGCGCATACGCTATTAATGGATACACATTTTATACCAAAGAACAGGATGATAAAAGTACTATGCAAAATAGTGGTGTTACCTTGGTAGCTGAAGCAATGCACATATCAAGTGCGAATGACTTAAATCCAAAATTTGCAAATTTGTCATATTTTGGGGTTATCGAGCGCATTTTGGTGTTTGATTACGCGAAGTTTCAGATTCCTGTATTTGGTTGCAAGTGGGTTGAAAATAATAGTGGCATACGAATGGATAAGTCAGGATTTTTGCAAGTGGATCTCAATAGGGTAGGGTACAAAGATGAGCCTTTCATTCTAGCCTCTCAAGCTAAACAAGTGTTCTATGTCAATGATCCGACAAGTACGAAATGGTCTATAGTGCTTTTATCTAACAAAATAGTTGATGAAAACATTGAAGATCAAGGTGATATTGGTGTTGGCATTGAATCTTGTACAAGAAACGATCAAAATGAGAATGAATCTTGTACTAGAAATGATCATAATGAGGGTATTTGGATCAATCCAACCGTCCGTGTTGTTAAGAGACGCGTAGAACACAATCCTACCAAGAAAAGAAAGAGACGTTAGTGATAAAGGTAATAGTATACATATTCCGACTAATTTGTTTTATTCAATTTGTACCGATTGTTTTAATCAATAGTATAGTACTTATTCAATTTTGGTGCATATTCTCGTTTTGTACATAACTTTTGAACCATGTAAAAGTTTGTCGACTTCTTTACATGTAACTATACTATTTTGACGCTTATTTTGATTTGTACCGATTTTGTTTTCGATACACTTGTACATGCATGGTTTGACTTCCATTTGACTTGTATAGATTGTTAGCTTATTAATAGTGTACTAATGTGCTTTAGTTTGTTTGATACAGGTTAAATGGCTCCGGATAGAGATGCTCCACTTGAAAACTCACAAGAAAACTCACAAGAAAGAGATAATCAAGAAAGAGATGCTCCGGATACAAATGCTCCACCTGATACTGAAGCAAAAGAAGTTGCACGAGGCACCACCATTATGAAGGGAATCATTCGACATAGAGACCAAGGATTAGTATACCCTTTGGAATGGAATTCTGAATTACAGCCAATTGGTCCTAATTCTGCAAAGTTGACAAGCTACATTGGTACACTTGTTCGTATGCATATTTCAGTCTCCGTAGCTAAATGGAATCTAAAAAGCGAAGACTTGGATGCGGAAAAAAAAAGCGATTTGGGAAGAGCTTCAGGTATATACCATATATGGTTGTTGTTATTATCTTGACGATAAATTGTTTACATTACTTATACTAACACACTATGCGTATGTTTTTTGCAGAGGACTTTTGACATACCAGATGAGCGTAGACGCTACATACTTAGTTTGGCCGGAAAAAGATATAGAGGGTGGAAAGCTTTTTTGACAAATAACTATCTTAAGGATAAAGATGGAAACTTTCTTGAAGAGGCACCGGGACGGCCAAAAAAGTATGAGATCTTCATTGATGAAGAAGATTGGGTTAAGTTTGTAAAGCAAAGAGATGAAGATTTTCGGAAAAGGAGTGTCACAAATAGCGCGAGAGCATCAAAACCCGCATATCCATACAAAAAAGGGCGTTTGGGATATGCACGCTTGGAGGATAAAATTGTAAGTAAATAGAAATGCGTTTTAATTAATTGTCTAAATGTGTTTTTTTTGACGATTTTATCATTTGTGTCAATGCATAGTTAGAGGAGAATAAAAGTGAGGAAACCTCACTTCCTGTACATGTGTTGTGGAGGGAAGCTCGTGTGGGCAAGAATCAAGCTGTCGATCCCGAAGTTCAGAGAGTTTTTACTGAATGTGTAAGTATAATACTGTGTCTTTAATTAAATCAAATGTTTTTTAATATATAAATTATTTTTTAATGTAAATGAATTACAGGAGACCTTGTCGCAATCGGCATCCACCGGTGAGGGGAGTGTACTTAGTAGAGCACTAGATGCTCCTGAGTATCCCGGTCGGGTGAGGGGTAAGGGTCATGGTGTGACTCCAACCTCTTTTTACAAGAGTCCTAGGAGAAGAAATCCTACCAATGAAGAAGTGTTGCAAAAGTTGCAGGAATTGCAAGCACAAGTCTCTGAATTGCAAAGAGATAAAGAGATGTATATGAGAGAAAAGTGCAACACTTCATCGGTGAAAGAAACTAGTGATAAGGCTAGTATCAACTGTCAAAGGAAATTTCCCGAGGTAATTATAATTTTTTTTCCTTACAAATTGTTCTATTTTATCAACGATAATGACTTTATATTTACTATTGGTTTAGGGCATTTCTTCTTGCCAACTATACTTATCCGCACCGTATTATCGCCTAGTTGGCAAGGGAAAAGTGCACAACACTGTGGGAGATTTACTTCACCATAGACCGCTCCCGGATGGACACCTGAAAGTATCGGTGGATGTTGTAGTAAATCATGATGCGATGCTACCGGTACCTGACATGGTCTTAGAGACGACATTGCTGCGAGATGCAATAGGATCATTTGTTGCATGGCCCTCGGAGCTCATTACCATTAGTGATGAGGTATATTGAAAACGATTATGAATCATTTAGTTTTCGAATGTCAATTCTAAACCGTTTATTAATTATTTTTTACATTTTAATTTTAGACTGCTCCTATAAAACCCGCAATTAAGGGTAAAGGGATTTTACAGGAGGAGGAGTCTGTTGCATCACTAAAAGAGGTACATTTAAAGTGTTAATATATAATCTGAATCTAAATCTGCATGATTTTATATTTTACCTAACTTATATGATTTTTAGGCATCCGCTCGGGAGTCACAACAAGTGACGCAGCAAGTTCGTAGCGTACCACCCACTGGTCCTCCGAAGCCAGCGGCAAAAAAAGGCGGTGCTTTTGTGCCTCGATACCGGTCGACGCTCACAACAATGGTTGATATGTCCGATTTGAAGGATGGTGCTTTACGTGAAATCGATATGGATGAAAGTGTCTTCGGTATTGAATTCAAGTCACTTATTACAATTGATGACTTGGAAGAGATTTTTAGGCATGATCAACTAGGCGTCAGTAATATGCACTCATACATCCGGTAATATTCACTCATCCGATATATTATTTAATTAGTCCCACAATATAATTTATTTACACATTTCAATGAAAATAATCTAATGTTTATTATGTTTTTATTTAAGGTTGTTGTATGACAGAGTGTTGCGCGGGAATCCATTGTCTAACAGATTCCGTTTCGTGTCTTCCGCCCATTGCAGCGGAATGGCAATTGCTTCGGAACCGGAATCAATTAGACAGCGCTTAGTCGATAGATTCATGTCCACCGGCAATACAGAAAGTCTGCATCTTTGGGCGTATAATACCCGACCAGTAGGGTTAGTTTCTCATTCTTTGTTCATCTAATCTCTGTTTCTTTTGTGTATAGCAAAATTTTCATATAACCTATTGTTTTAATTTATAGAGCACACTGGTTGCTGCTTGCTATCAACCCTATAAGGGAATTCGTGTATTATCTGAATTCGGTAAATGGTGAATGGACCAATTATCCGGCTATGAAGGACATCGTTGATTTGTAAGTGGGATCGTTCTAAATATATATTCGTGTATATTTATATATTTACTTATTTGTGGGATTGATCTAAACATATGCTTTTATATATTTGTTAATTAGATCAATACAAGTGTTCCGAAGTCAACCGGACGCACAGGTATCCCGGACTAAATCTAACAACATTACTTGGATCCAAGTGCAGGTACATTATTTTTCACAATTTTGCTTATAATATTTATGCTACTTGATAAAACAAGACAACTATAGAATCTTATTTGTTTTTCTATGTAGTGTCCGCAACAGCGAAACAGTTACGATTGCGGATACTTTGTTTTGAGGTTTATGAAAGAAATCCTTCAGGCGAATCAATTAGAGATTCCGCTCACGGTATGAATTTATAACTTAAGATAATTTCATATAATTTATTACATTTAACTAAATATATCATTCATATTATGTTTTTGTTTTGTAGTACCTTGACGAATTCCGTGCTGCTGGGTACCCGAGACTTAAGTTGGAAGAAATAAAAGAGGATTTGTGTCAATTTTATATTAAGCAATTTTTCATGTAGGATTTGTGTCGATTTGAACTATAATATTATTGATGTTGTAATGATGTATATATATAATTTTGGATATTATAATGGTATTATATTAGTATATATATTGTCTTACTGATGGCTGAAATAATATCGTCGAAAATAAATTACAGGTCGAAAATATTACAGGTTGAAAACATATTACAGGTCGAAAATATTACAGGTCGACTGAGAGGATTAAATTACAGGCTGCACATTAAAATACCTCATTTAGCAACGACAGCGCTTTTAAAAAGCGCTCTTAAAGGTCCACCTACTAAAGCGCTTCTTAGTAAAAGCGCTGCCAAAGATTAATAAAAAAGCATAAAAAATTAAAAAAAAAACGCAACATACGAAAGTGCTTTTGGAAAAGCGCTCTTATAGGGGGGGCTATCAGAGCGTTTTTCCAGAAAAAGCGCTCTCATAGGGGGGCTATCAGGGCGCTTTGCTGGAAAAAGCGCTCTTAAAGGGGGGTCTACCAGAGCGCTTTTTCCAGGAAAGCGCTCTTATAGGGGTGGCCTACCAGAGCGCTTTTTCCAGAAAAGCGCTCTTATAGGGGGGGCCTACCAGAGCGCTTTTAGAAGCGCTTTCGTTACCTACGCCAGCGCCAGCTTTTACAGCGCTTTTAAGCGCTTTAAAAGCCCAAAAAAAGCGTTGTCGTAGGGCTTCCGTGTTGTAGTGGATTCTTTCAAACCATACTCACTACGCTAATTGAGTTTCTCAGTCGATATAGGCAGTGGATCGACAACCAAATATTTTCATAGTTCGTCATTTTTACTGTAAAGTTGCTACAATGTTGAATCCTTCAACTAAAATTTTCCGGCTCACATGGAGAACAATTTATAAGGTAAATGTGATGAGTGTTAACAAAAGAAAAGTTATTTTATGTGAATATCCATTTCCCACTAAATATATGTTTAATTGTTTGCTTTCAATATTCTTATAGACATAGGAAATTGTATTTCTTGTATTGCCTATGATGACGAAGATTTTTTTACACCATATAAATTCTTCATTTTAAATATTCACTCAGAAAAATGGTCTCTTCGCTTTTTTAGAAATGCACATATTTAATAATTATAATTATAATAATAATAATAATAATAATTTGGACTATGGTACTGTACTGACTGGATATTAATCATTCACCACTTATTTGGAAGGAAGAATTACATGGCTTATAAGGAACACTAGGGAAGGGCTGACGACATGGTCTGCTTAAACTTGCACTGGCCGAAACACTTTATGCAATATGGCAATATCGTAAAGGTCTTCAATAACAAAGGAGGTAGAGATACTATAGTGAATAATATAATTGATATGAGTGTATATAGGGACCGGATGAGGCCTAATTATAGAATCCATATAACAAACATTTTGATGTAATTGGCTGATAGATGATAGTTTTAGTTGTTGTTTGAGCGCCGGATTTTTTGGAGTATATATCATCTTTTATTTCAAAAATAAATAAATAAATAAATAATAATAATAATAATAATAATAATAATAATAATAATAATAATAACATTTTTTAGAAAAAATCATATATAAATGATTTTTAAAGTAGTATTATTATATGAAAAAGGTAAAAAATTATTATTGATTTAGTGGTCAACATCTACTCGAGTAAATATTTAAATTCTAGGATAAATAATTAAATTCAGAATTTTACATAAGCCAAACAATTTGTCTCTGACTTTAAAAGTATAAGTTAATTGTAATTACCAAATTAGTATTATTTATTAAAACATTATTGTATATTGTAGTTGATGGAATATTTAAATTGAGTAAATTTTATTATAAAATATGTATTAATAAAAAAAATAAGTAATATTATATTGTTAGTTTAAATCGACCATTATTTTAAAAATGGAGAAAAAAAATCAAATGTGGCATTTTTGTAATGAATAGAGTAAGTTTGAATATAAAATTTTGCTGTGTCATCTTTATCAAACAAATTTGTTTAATAAATATATTTGGTCTAAATAAAAGATTAAATATATTTATTATTCAATCAATCTAAAAAGAAAATTTTTGGTTATAATAATCGTCAGAGTAGTACATAAATACCCTCTTATTCCTCACATTCTTTTGACCAACCCAAACATATAAACTTAATACTGTAACAATATATCACAAGCATCTGAAAAACATGGATAGTATGAGTCGTTTCAGAAACTATCTAGCCACACGATCTATTTCAATTCACATCACTTGTCTTTCTCCAAATCATGATTGGAGGGCCACATCCAATCAAATAGTTATTCAAATGTCATCACTTTTTGATACCCCTAAGAAGATTATAAATAAGATATGTAAGGCAATTATCCCATTTACAATTTGCTTCAAAGCAAAGCAGCTAAAGGAGTTATCAAATGATAACTCAAAGAATATCATCAAGGAAATGAAGAAGCAAGAGGATGATAGATGCTTGTGGAAGAAGACCATATTAATGGGAGAGAAGTGTCAACCATTGGAATTTTCAGGTGCAATTTTTTATGATAGTGAAGGGAATCAACTTTCTGAGCCACCAAAGACAACACCAAGAAATAGTCCTTTAATTTCTTTTGGTTAACCTTTGTCCTAAATCTCCATGTATGCTTTAATATAATTTTATGTTCTAAATCTCACTAATGAGAGCTTCTTTAATAAAATGCATGCATTTTTCTAGAGTGTTTAACTATTATATAATTAGTTTATGAATTGGTCTAATTATAATCTTTTGCTAAATATTTATGTTATCAATTTTTTTAAGAGAATTGTACCATTCATTATAATTCGATTTGAAAGATTAGTCTTGAGGTTTAACATGTTCTTCTAGTGTTTAGTGGTTTTTTGGTAAAAAAACAAAAACAACTATAATTTCTATTTTACTTTTTTAGTCAAATAACTTAGTGACGAGAATCTCATATATTAAATGTAGAAAAGTTATAAATTTTAAATATCTACCTTCTTATTATTAGTTGTACTTAAGAATGTAACCCCAATCTTTTTGGTCAACATTCTTAATCTTTATTGTCTTTTTTTGTTAATGAATCTAACCTTTTAGAATGTTTGAGTTGAAAGTCAATAACTCTCCTTCTAAATAAATTAATGTTACTATTTTTGTAGTAAAGATAAAATATATTAAAAAGGATAAAAAAAATATGAGAGTGCGGATTAGAACAAAACTCTCTCAATTATAAATGAATTTAACAATTAAAAAAAGACCACCATAAATTATTTTTAACAAAATCACATCTTTAATTTAAATGAAAAGAATCAAAGGCTACACAATTAAACATGTCTAGGCTTATGTTTGTCGGTGTATATGCACAATTGTTTTCTTCTTTATAGATATGCGAGATCAAAAATTGCATTGTAAAAATTGTGCATATTATATATGGTGTTTGCGTCTTTGCTTCAATATATTATTGAGAGTGAAGTGGTCAATCTTTCTTTCTAATGGTAGATTGAAGCGGTTAGTCTCCTTTCCACGAACAAGGACTTTGGAGCGATTAGTCTTCAAGTTCCAAAACTTCTGAGCTCAATACCTTTGGTTTTACCAAGACAAACCAAACAACCTTCAAAATTTTGACTAGGTTGATCTCTAACCTATGACTAATACCAGACTAATCTTCGACCTAACTTGGTTTTGACAAGGATAACCAAGAACCAATGAAGATTTTAACCGTGGATAATCTTCAACAAAAACCTAGAACAAATCACGCAATCCTCAAACCCAATCTTTTATCGGGTTTAACTTCGAACCATAAATAACCCTTAATTGAACAATATTCAACCAAGGTGTATGCAAAAGATTTCTCTGGTGAATTTTATAATTCTACCCTTTCTAGAATTATAAAAGTATCCTCAATCACAAATGAACTTTTCTCACAAAAGCATTTGGATATAACATCTAGTGAGAGAAAGTTGAATAAAACTTTAGAGAGAGTGAGAGATGGAAGTGTCAAAACACGATTCTATATGGTTTGAAATGAGAAAAGGAGCCTCTAATTATAGGCTTGAGGGTTTCCAAAAAAGGAATTTGAAATCAATGCATTTTGTTGTTAGCTAATCGCTTAAAGCAAAATGATAGTCGGTTAGATGTTTAAAAATAATCGATATAAGTTCTCAAAATGGAAGTTTAAGAGATATATATATATATATATATATATATATATATATATATATATATATATATTCGTTGTATGGAATCAAGGTGCATTCAAACTACCTTGGACCTCAAGTTTGTGCATTTCTAATCGATTGGCTATTTGTTCTAGTCGATTAGACAAGTTAAAATTTCGCTCATGGATATTTTGGATGCTCCTGATTCATCTGATATAACTTTCAGCTGTTTTTCAAAGTGTTTTCTTTCGGTAAAGCATTTTGAAAAATGTTTTAGTGTGTATGTGCTTATAGCCTTATACTTTTACGGAAAAGCTTCTTTGCTTACATAAGTTCAATCACTTACTAAATTATGAGATAAACTCCTTTTCAACAATCCCTTAGTCAGATACTATATTTTGAATTGACACTTCTTGAGATCACTAGAGGTTTTAGATAATTTCCACTTTGTTTTCCTTTTTCGGATATTCAAGTTCATCAAACAATCACACTTTGCTTTGCATCTTTATTCGCTTAAGTATTGTGCTTGACTTATCATTTGTTGTCCTTATAGTTTTCATCATCAAAATTTGATGTCTTGGTTAAGGGTCCATTACCTGCAAAAACAAGGTTCCATAGTAAAGAGATCAGTTTACCGTAATCCCAGATCCCCGACCTTCTAAGGAAGCCTGGGGGTGTCAACCCCCGGTGATTGATAAGTGCAAATTGTAGCTATTTTTTAATATACTTTTTAGTGCCCTTATCGACTCTTTGTTGTTAATTTCGGTTGAATAAACCCAACTTTTGTGTATATACGTTTAGTTTGTTTATACTCGTGTTTTGATTCCTTTATGTACCATTTGATAGTTTTCTATTCATTTTATAGGTATTGAGACGTATTTGAAGCATGAGCAATAAAGTGTCGAAGACACGGCTTCAAACGTGCGATTTTGAGCTACAAAATCAACTCATCAAAGAATAAGGATCAAAATAAGGATTATAAAAATCATCAATTTGGTTTCCACTTTGTCATTGTTAGATAGAGCATTGAATAAGTTTTCCAACGCTTCAAACCGAGCGCAAATCAGAGTTACGGTTCTCAAGTTATGGCCGAAACAGTGCAGAATTTTTTGTTGTTTCTGGTGTGATTCGTCGGGCGGATTTTGGGCTCGTCGAACGAGCCTGACTGACCAAAAAACGTGAAAAAATTGTTGTGTTGAGCCGCCGGGCGAAGCGGTGCTGACAGAAACATGTTTTAAGGGCCAAAAACACAATTTTTAGGTTATGGTTTGGGTATTTTTTGCTCTCATTCCATCACCAAACATTTTTTAGTTAGATTAGCTTAGAAAACAACTAGAGAGCTTGCATTTGGATGATCGGAGGTGGAATGATCATCAATTGTAGCTGACAAACCGGGAGATTTTCAGTTCATTTCTCTTCTTCTTTGTGTATTTCTCTTTGGTTGGGTTTTGTATATGATTTTACTTTGAACTCAGGTGTATTTGTTGATCATGGTATTGTATAAAGTTTACTTTACAAATCTTTGTTGATTGTTGTCTTAGATTTTTGCTTTGTGCTAGGGATTTGGGTTGTTTTAGAGATAGACTTCTTGAATCCTTATCTCGGATGATTATCTGTTAGTTTCTGGATTTTAGAGATAGATTTAGAGCTAACAATCTTTATGAGTGTCGAAGTTTAATGCTTTCGTGTTAGTTGTGTCGGTTGAGAGATCGTTGATACGATTGATATGGATGTCTGTTGTGTTGTTGAGGTGTGCTGGGAGATCGTCGCCGAGATGATATAGTAGTTCTCTCTACTTTGGGTTAGAAATGACTTAGAGTGTGAGTGATGTCGGATGACATTGACGAGTATTGTAGATTGAGTATAACTGGTCGATAAGTTTAAGTTTGTGAGAAGTAGATTATATACCAGGCTTGATAAGTCTCTTCTTTCTGGAAAAATGAATTTTTTTTGTGTTGATATTTACTTTTCCATTTTTATGCTTTAACCAATTCAAACCAAACTCATAATTGTGGAAACTGTTGAACGGCAGTCTGATATCACTAATCTTTGTGGACACGATAATTTCCCGGATAAATACTTTCAAAACTTTTGTTGCTTTCCGCTTTACCGCTTCAGTAGTGATCGAAAAAAGTGCCTCGCTGAAGTGTTGCAAAGAGAAATTTGATGAGTCCAAAATTTCAACGGTCTCCCTCAAGCTATATCCCCGAAGAGACTGACCCTCCAAACATATATCAGCATTCAAATGCAAGGAAGAACACCTTAGTTTCCCATCCAATCAAAGGATCGTACCGACTCACCCGTTAGGGAGCGCGTATTTTACAGTTAGATACATAGTGGATACGACTTATCCCAAGGCGTTGATAGTCGGTCTCCCAAAAATGATGTTATATGGTGATAGAGTGTCCATAATGAGGTAGTTAACTTTGATTGCCTTGGCTTCCGCTCCCTCTCCGCATGTGGTCTCTAGGTTTATGTGGCTCATTATTTGTACATGTTCTCCTGATATGGAGACTAAGAACCATTGAACATTTTTATGTCATTTGGGTCGAAATGTAGGTTTTGGAAGGCATCCTAAAATAGGACGTCAGCAGAGCTGTCGGGATCTATCAAAACGCGCCTGATGTCCCAATTTCCCTGTTGCACGGTGATGACCAAGGAATCATCATCGTGAAGGTTGATGTCTAGGGAGTTCTCCTTGGAGAATATGATGTTAACCCCTGCTTTCCCTTGGGAGCTTTTGGGGAAGCCATTGGATACTACATTCATTGAAAAAACCTGCCTTGTGTATTTCCCTTGGGAAGATCTAGAGTTACCTCCACTGGCAAAACCTCTGGCAATGGTGTTTGTGTTATAGGTTATGGTTTCGTCAGCCAGTTTTAAAGGGAATATGGAGGGAGTTAGAGTGGGAATGTGGCTCGGGTTAGTTTTACCAGGGTGCCACTGTACTGGTCAAAAAGTATAGGTGTGTGTGTGTGTTCCCTCTGCAAGGGCATGGAGACTTAGAGGCCTTAGTAGGTATATTATGTTGTATGGTGGTTATGGCTTTCCCAAGACAGAGAGAAGCTTTATACGGTGGTGTTTTATGGTGGTTTTAAGAGTCCTTCTCACATGAGGTCAGAGGCTCTGTGGATGGTGATATGCTTAGGTAAAAGCTTTTGAGGGTGTGATCTTTGTGTTATGACCAAGTGATATACTTTTGAAGTGTAATGATTTGTATGGCTTAAGATATGACCTCTCTCTCCTTAAGGGGGTGTATTTATATAGGCCTCTAGGGCCTAGGACTCTCTTGGGAAAGATCATGGTCCACTTAGTCAATGGTGGATCGTTGAATCCTATTTCCCAAGAAGTCATGGGTCAGCTATTAACCCTGACTTCTCTTTTCTGCAAAAATGTCTTATCCCACATTTTCCATGACTGGGTGATAAGAATCTGACTAAATTACTATCAGTAAGCATCACCAGGTTCATCTAGCAAGTCATAACCATTAGAAATTTAGCCACGCATACTGATAGTAATCATAACTAAAGAAATAAATATATAATATATAAATCTCCGACTAGAATTTTCCTTTTGATGATGAAAACCTTTGCTCTGAGCTCTAAAACTTGTCTTGCCGTCATAAATCTGTACCAAAAACGCCCACCCCTTTTTCTCCTCTCTTTCTCCTATTTATAGCTGTAAAAACAAGTCAGAAAAAGGGAGTCACCAAGCCACGAAGACTTTACATCGCGCTGTGATGGGATACCCATCTTGCCACAATGTGACCTTGATTTTTCTAGGGGAGAAATTCTCTTTTTGCTTAAAATTTTATTATTTTTCCTCTTCTTTCCTAAGTCTTTCACTGCTTCATATTTCTATTTCTAAATCAAACTTAACTCAAATCACCTAAAAAAAGATTTAAAACATAGGCAAATGCTTATAGAAATTACATGATGACAGAGTGTCATTAGGAAGCCACATAGGTGGACAAGCACTCTCTCCCAAGCTACTAAGGGTCGGGTACTATTGGTCAACCCTAATGAAGGATAACATAGAGCTTAGCAAAAAATGCAACAAATCTTAAAGACATTTCAATCTTCTTCTCGCGCGCCGACTAAGGTTTTCCATAATGTCATGTCTTCCTGACCTTTTTACCAATGGTGTGTGGACATGTTGGGTTCTTTTCCCTTAGCGCTAGGTGAGCTGGAGTTCTTGATCATGGTGGTGGACTACTTCACAATGTGCATAGAAGTTTAACTCATTTCAAAAATCAGATTAGAAAGAGTTCCACGTTTCTACTTGAAGCTCTTATTTGAAAGTTAGTTTGTTGAAGAGTATCGTCTAATATAACAAAACTTAGTTCGCCAGCTAAATGGTGGTGAAGTTCTGCCAAAACTGTGAATTCAAACAATTTTCGTTTCAATGGTCCACCCGTAGGCGAATGGACAAGTTGAATCATCCAACAAAGTAATCATATGTGGGATAAAGAGGAAGTTGGACAACGTCAAGGGTGTGTGTGCCAAATAGCTGCACGAGATATATTTTTTCTCTATGATTCTATTCAACCTAACATTTTTTGCCTAATGCGTGCAATTGTATTTAATATATTTTTAACAAAGTATATGTGGTCATATCATATAACACCCTCACTCAATCAGTAAAGAAACGTCATTCAAGATGACTTATGGCAAGACGCCATGTTACATGTGAACATAGACATGTCCATGTGGCGTCATGAGCATTTCAATAAATAAGAAAACGAAGTAGGCCTAAGAGTTGGTTCTGACATGATTGATGAGACTAAAGAGATCATCCATACACATAATTTCGCAATAAAACAAAGAACTGTCAGGTGATACAACTCCATGGGAATCCCAAAGGTGATTAAGGATTTCATGTTCAATGTTAATTTTATAATGCAATAGCTTAAAACACCTAGGTGCACCCACATAACTTCATATGCAAGTTGCATTCAAGATCTTGCGCTACCTAAGGAAATGCTCCAGCTCTTGGATTGTACTTCAATCACACCAACAACTTAAACCTCACCGGTTTTTTAGACTCGGATTGGGGCGTCTGTCCTCTTACCATAAGATCTACCTGGGCACATCTTTAATTTCATGGAAAAGCAAAAAAGCAACATATTATTTCTCGTTCATCATTGGAGGCCGAATATCAAGCATTGGCAAACACTACTTATGAAGCCACTTGGTTAAAGTTTCTGCTACAAGACTTCGGTATTCTTGTCAACAAACCCATAGTCATCTATTGTGATAACAGAAGCGCAATGCAAATTGCAACTAACCCCGTCTTCCACGAACACACCGAACACATTGAAATCGACTACCATGTTGTGAGGGACCGAATACAAGACCACACAATCCATCTGATGCCTATTGACTCCAACAACCAAGTAGCAGACATATTCACCAAGTCATTACATTCAGGACCTTTTTCTAGTCATGTTGCCAAACTAGGAATGCTAGACATCCATTCTAATTTGAGGGATGCCATTGACATAAATTAATAATATATTTATAATTTTCTGTTTTTATAATTTTCTGTTTTATAGCCGTTACACATGTGTAACTACTTTTACTATTTTCTAGCTATAGCATAGGTTATTTAAACCCACTTGTAAATTGTATTCTCTAAGTCTTTAGAGTATTTTCTATTAAGCTTCGATATTCCATTATTTCAATATTTCATATGCCAATTGTTAATCCATATGAACATCCTCTTTAGGAAAATAAAAATAGAAGGGAGAGGTCAAATTAAAACTCGAAAACCTTTATAAATATGATGTGTTTTTGTCTAAATTTATGTAAAAAAAAACATTTATCTTTATGAAAATTCAACTATACAGTTGAGGTGGTAACATTTATATGAGAAATAATAACTACAAGTGTAAAAGTAAAAAACATTTACATGTAAAAAAATTCTTTTAATGTTCTCACTATGTCTTTGTTTCTGATTTATTATTATGTTCATCTGCTTGAGCATGAATGTTGTTTCTTAGTTCTTCAAAAGTCTTCATGCTCTCAATATCAAACCCTCCTGCAAACTGAAAACAGTGCAAGAGATTTGGCAGGCTTTAGCATGATATTATTGCAAGAGATTTGATTTGGAAATTGATTTTTCTTTCTAATTATGGCCAATATTTGATCTAATCAAACCAATTCCATCTTGCACGAATTTGTTATGATTGTGTGGTATAGTTGGTGATTGGAATCAAGTGAAAATAGGATCAAACAAATCTCCTTCATATTTTCTCATATTATTTGATTTATATTATATTTTCCATGAATTAAATTCAATAAAAATATGAATATTAAACCAAAAAATTCGTGGCATTGGATTAGATCTTCTAGATAACTTGCACAACAAGTTTGGACTTTAAAAACTTGGGCCTATTTGCAGGAAAACTTATTTTGAAGCCTTTTATTTCACATTTTTTCCTTTAAAATTGTCAAACTTTGACAAGACATATCTCCCTCAATATTTAAGATATGGAGGGGTTCTAGGACATTTTGGAAACTTTAAGATGTCTTCTACAAGCCACTTTGGAAGCTCTTTTCCATTTGGATATTTTATCTTGATGATTTAGGCTTTGACAAAAAACTGCTTTTGGTTGTCTGTCAAAAAGGATCTGTAATGTTTTGATCCATATCTCTCAAATGAAGCATTTTTATACTTGGCTTGTGAGAGACAATTTTGTAGGAAATTCAATTTCCTTCAAAATGAGCTTTGGATGGGAAATTTCTGATGTTCCATGTGAAAGTTATGGCTGGTCAAAGTTCAGTTGACTTTAGGTCAAGAAACCCTAATTTAGAAACTTCAGGTTTTGTTGATTTCTGAACTTTCCTTGATGAATCATGATCAATCCTTGATCAAATGATGAATGATACTTCAAAATGAGGATGTTGACCAAAAATCGGGAATTTTGACTGTACTTTGACCACAGTTGACTTGTAGGTCAAATTAGTCGACTGTTGACCATTTGAGTTGTTTTGTGAATCAAAGCTTGAAATATGGTGGGCAAATTTTGGGGTATGACACCTGGGAATATCAAAGCAAACATGCATCTATGGTCCGTGGTCGCGTTCTCAAATTTTGCAATTACTGTTAAAAACCAGGCCACACCATTGAAGTTTACTTCAAAAAACATGGGTTGCCCCCTTACATGAAGAAAGCCAATCTTGCTAATTCAACTGCTTGTGACGAAGGTGGCATAGAACAAGGTCAATCACAAACTCCCTCTGAAAGTTCTTCTATTAGATTTACCCTTGAACAACAACAGGCCTTGCTTGCGCTTCTCAATCAGACTTCCACTTCTCTTGCAACCAATGGTCATCATCTCAATACATACTCTGATTCTACACCAGGTAATATCAATTCTTTACCTTCTTCAAACCTTATAGATAATAGCTGGACCATTGACACTGGAGCCACTAACCACATGTGTCACTCCAAACATATGTTTAGTCACTTGATTAGAATCAAACCTGTTCATGTTAGCCTCCCCGATGGTAATATGCTGCAAACTGAATATGCTGGAACCATATGGTTTTCTGATAATTTTTATCTGATAATTACTATCTTACTAGTGTCATAGAAATGCATATACTTAGGTAATCAACATGGTGTGAAAGGCCATGTTTTGTTTGATACCAATGGCAAACAAGTATTCTTGTCCCGTGACACCGTTTTCTTTGAACACCTTTTCCCCTACAATATTCAAACCCACAAAGCCACTAATCCACCTCAACCTATTTTCCCCATTAGAAACACTACATATCATGATGACTATGAAACCCCTTCCTCACCTACACCAAAAACAACCAACCTCAGCCTTCCACCTTCTCACCTAACTAATCTCATTCAACAGCCACACAACCATAGCCCCTCTGCCAACCCCCAACCAGTTCTCCTACTAACATTAATGCCCCTACCACCCTTAGGAAGTCATCCAGACAATCCAAACCACCATCCTATCTCCAAGATTTTCATTGCCATATGCTTCAAGGTAATACTGCTGCTTCCAGCTCCTCTACCACAAGTACACCTCTATGTCCCATTTCTAATTTTGTTTCTTTCTCAAATTTATCTCATAATCACATAATTTCAACCTTAAATTATCCTCCATTTCGGAACCCACCTTTTATTCCACCTCCATCCTTGACAAAAGCTAGAAATGAGCCATTGACAATGAGCTCAAATCCTTAATTACTAATCACACTTGGCCACTTAAAATATTTCTTAGGCTTTGAGATTGCTAGAACAACTACTGGCATATCCCTCTGCCAACGCAAATATTGCCAGGATTTGCTTCAACAAACAGGTCTTCTAGCTGCTAAGCCAACTTCAACACCTATAGACCCAAGCCACACACTTCACAATGATACTGCCACACCACTGGATGATCCAACAAAATTCAAAAGCCTCCTTAGTAAGCTTATTTATCTCACAAACCCACGGCCTAATAGGGGTGTGCATGGTTACCACATTACAAGAACCGATCCATTTTAGTGGTTTTAGTTTTGAAACCAAACCACTTTTTATAAAAATCCATTAGAAACTGCAAAATGGTTTTAATTTGGTTTCAAAACCGGTTCAAATTGGTTTTTAACCAAACTAATTTGTTAGTAAATGGTAGCTTATTTTTTATTAGATTTTTTTTGATATTGTGTAACTTAATACTGGTATACGTCGCAAACTCTCAATTCTTTTAATAGACTCAATCATTAATTTGTCTGACATTTGAAATTATTCATAAATAAAAAATAACTGAGATGAATAATAACATTCACTTAATTTAAATTAATTGATTTGTTTCATCCTTGTAATAACATGACATGTTTTGTAAACATTCTACCTTGGCCACCTAAAAAACTATTTTATTCTTTTTAAACATAATGATCTTTTATTTTATTTTATTTTATTTTATACTTTAATTTATAAATTTATGAAATTTTAAACAATTAAATTAAAAATTATATTGTTTAATGCATACAATTTATGAAGTTCAAATAAAATAAATAATTTAAAGAATAAAGTATTTACTGCTAATTTATTAAAGAGTTAAAAGGTAGTACACTGACGGTGTAAAGTAGTTTTACACTGTCATCCAATAGAGAGTCGTTAATTTGTCATGTTATTAAAGTTTTTTTTAATAAAAAAATTGTTTAATTAGATACATGGTGGTGATTGGTTGACAGTGTAAAAATATTTTACACTATCAGTGCATCACCCATTTTCTTTTTATTAAAATAAAATAAAATTTAACCAATATTTTAATGATCAAATTAGTTATTAAACCGATAAGGATACTGAATAACACAATAATTTTTCAAGTAACTTTAACTCTAAAGACGAAAAGTTGTTTCAAATAATTTTTACACAAAGTCTAATTATATTTATATTTTTTAAATTTTTTATCAAAACAACATAGTTTTATATAAAAAAAAAAACAAGCATTCCGGTTTTTCAAAATCATAGATTCGTCATATTTTATCAAAAAGGTTGTTTGTGATTGTTTTTCACTGGTTCCAAAATTTATCCAATCCAGCAATTTGATCAGATCAATGACACCTTCGATTTATGTTCGACCAATTGATTTGGTCCAATTTTTAAAATACTAAATTTAAGAAAATAAAATAAACTTATAAATAACTTAAAAGATAAAAATACAATTTAATAAGAATTAAAAAATTTAATGTAGAGATGAAAACAATATTTAAGTCAAAATATTATATATAAATGAAGACAAATTAATTCGTTAAGTTCAAGAGTTTTTGAATGAGATAATACTTTTTTAAAAGAAAGATTAAAAAAATGAATTCAATAAAGAAAAATAACAAGAATTTGAAAGAATGAAAAATTGAATTAAGTGAAAAATGATAACAGGAATTTGAAAGATTACAAAAAATGAATTCAGTAAAGAAAAATAACAATGGTACACAGTAACAATTTACTTTTCATTGATATCATATTCATTTGGTTATACGGATAACCATTGGTTATTAAAATTGGAAACCGGTTTTTTGTTTTAGTTACAAAATGGATTTGGAGCGGTTTTCATCCAACACAAATTGGATATTTAAAATTGGTGCATTGGATTTTTAAAATTGGTTCTTCTAAACCGATTTTTTTGCACACCCATACGGCCTAACATTTCTTTTTCTATTTGCAGACTTAGCCAACACCTAGGTGCACCCACATAACTTCATATGCAAGTTGCATTCAAGATCTTGCGCTACCTAAGGAAATGCTCCAGCTCTTGGATTGTACTTCAATCACACCAACAACTTGAACCTCATCGGTTTTTTAGACTCGGATTGGGGCGTCTGTCCTCTTACCAGAAGATCTACCACTGATTTCTGTTTTTACCTGGGCACATCTTTAATCTCATGGAAAAGCAAAAAAGCAACATACTGTTTCTCGTTCATCATCGGAGGCCGAATATCGAGCATTGGCAAACACTACTTGTGAAGCCACTTGGTTAAAGTTTCTGCTACAAGACTTCGGTATTCCTGTCAACAAACCCATAGTCATCTACTGTGATAACATAAGCGCAATGCAAATTGCAACTAACCCCGTCTTCCACGAACACACCGAACACATTGAAATCGATGACCATGTTGCGAGGGGCCGAATACAAGACCACACAATCCATCTGATGCCTATTGACTCCAACAACCAAGCAACAGACATATTCACCAAGTCATTACATTCAGGACCTTTTTTTAGTCATGTTGCCAAACTAGGAATGCTAGACATCCATTCTAATTTGAGGGATGCTATTGACATAAATTAATAATAATATATTTGTAATTTTTTGTTTTATAACCGTTACACATGTGTAACTACTTTTACAAATTGTATTCTCTAAGTCTTTAGCATATTTTCTAATAAGCTTCAATATTCCAATATTTCATATGCCAATTGTTAATACATATGAACATCCTCTTTAGGAAAATAAAAATGAGAAGGGAGAGGTCAAATTAAAACTCGAAAACCTTTCTAAATATGATGTGTTTTTGTCCAAATTTGTGTAAAAAAAACATTTATCTTTATGAAAATTCAACTATACAGTTGAGGTGGTAACATTTATATGAGAAATAATAACTACAAGTGTAAAAGTAAAAAACATTTACATGTAAAAAAATTCTTTTAATGCTCTCACTATGTCTTTGTTTCTGATTTATTATTATGTTCATCTGCTTGAGCATGAATGTTGTTTCTTAGTTCTTCAAAAGTCTTCATGCTCTCAGTATCAAAGCCTCCTGCAAACTGAAAACAGTGCAAGAGATTTCTCAGGCTTTAGCATGATGTTATTGCAAGGCAAAATGTTAGCATCTTGTATCATTGGCACGATTTTACCTGATGAACACGGAAAGCAAAGCGCACGCCTTGCAGAATTAAAAACTCTCTTGTCGCAGTTGGTTCTGTATCAGGTCCGGATAGTTTAACAAGTTCGGATACGATACGCTTCATAAACTTGTTTGCAAGTTGAACAGAAGAAAGCTTGATCTGCAAGTAATCGGTAGCAACTACTTAGTGACCATTTGTTACAATTAAACACAAGCTAGCATCAATGCGAATTCAATGTAAACTAAAACTGTTGAAGATTAGGGTACCTTGCCCACAACTCCCGAATTGAATAGCCAATTTACCGGTACTCCAAACTCCTTGTACCGTGAAATGGCAAAATCTCTTGTCCGTAAGAGTGCGTATACACTTTGCTCTAATCTACAAAATGAAGCATAACAACATAAGAATGTCATGCTCTATATTTGTAACTTGCAAAGTCGGAATCTATGAACCGCATTAAATCGTATATCAAGAAACAAATTACATTCCTTTACGAGTAAGTCACGGATTCCTAAGCAATTATTTATGATACAAATAACAATAACATATAAAAAGATGCTTACTTTTCAAGCAATGAGTACATTTTCTGCAAAGCATCGTCGCATTGGAGATCAGGATCATCAGTGAATGTGGAAACTTGATTCTCTAATTTCATCAGATCCCGATACTCAAAAGATGCTTCCCGTAATGCATCTGCTTTACTTTCAGGCCAATTGAAATGCTTGAGAACTGCTCGTTCATCAATCTAATATAAGAAATAAAAAGAAATGAGTACAATGCAAAAATTAATGTACCAACTTTCACGATTTCTCGTAATATCAGCAAAATGAACTAATTAGTTTTGAAGCATGTGTAATTCGGTAATGGAGGAGAAATAATACTCAAAAGGCTTACCAGGAATGAGAGTTCCTCATCTAGCCAGTTCACAAAAGCAACTACATCTTCAATCTTAGCAAACGAGGCTGCTCGAACTTCAGTTGCCAAGGACATGACAAAATCACCTTGTGTTTCTACATCTGCTTTCACCTATATCCATTAAAAAAAATCAAAATTTGCAATGAATGAAATGCCAAGATTCTAAATAAAATACAATAAAAATCATAACACGTACAGCTAAGAGAAATGATGATCTATTCTCAATTTCTCCAATCATGTTGTTCCTGGCATCAGCTGCATTACTTGTCGAAGAAGTTAGTGATGAGGTATCCTTCTTTGCTTCCCGTTTCATCAAAGATTGATAAAATTCAACAACATCGGGAGCCCTTTTAACTTTATCATCACCTAATGATCCTTTAGGTAGACTTCCTAGTAGTTGCGGCAAAGATGAAGAATGCACGGATGGTGCATATGGTACTGCATTGTAAGAATTTGAAATAGGAGCAGCGTCACATGGTTTAGGAGGAGGCCGAGGCACCCTTGGAGGTCTAATCTCAATGTGAAATAGTTTTGGTTGCAAGGATACCGGTATCTCTTGTTCAGCCTCGGTCATATTAGGATTTGAATTGTCACCAAACTTCTGCACTCTTGCTTTCTCAGCCTTTTCCTTAAGTTGTTTCTCCCTTGCCAATGCCAATTTATGGAGGTCTTTATATGCAGGATATTTTTCATCCATAGACCTGTCAACTGACTTAGACATCAATTGGAATGAAGCCGAAACAGAATCCAGGATGTCATCACTCGATGAAACTTTTCTCAAACTTGGAAGAGATGGAATTTCAGAAGAACGAGTAGGTCCGTCTTCCTTCCTCTCGAAAGTTGTGATCGCTACCGCGTCATGAGCACTCCTTAGCATCAGGGATTCGAGTGTATTCCTCGGTCTATAGCTCGTAGTCACCCTGTAAGGAGATCCTATTGAAAGAGATCTATCTGGTGATGAAAGAGCACTTGAATAATCTTTGTATTTATTCCATTTCTTCAACTTTTGGATTAAGCTAGATTTCTTGCTAAGATTGCTATATTTGTAAGAAGGACTATCGATAGATTCATTGTCATGATCCTCACTTTCTGGTGAAGAGTGACCCCGGGAGAAGTTGCTTTCAAGATCAGTATCGCGTTCTGATCCCGCATATTCTAGCATTAGCTGTTTAGCCTTCTCTTGTGATTTTGGGCTGAGACTATTGTTTAGATCACGCGCCGATGATTTTCCTAAAGGTGCCTTGTAATTCCTGAGTTCATATCTCAAGCATGCGTTGACCCAACGAAGGTATACAAGCTCTTCAACTTCACTGAACCTATTCATCTGGAGTCCTTCCACTTGCTTTTGCAGGTCTTCATTTGCATGCCTTAACCTACCAACTTCGGTTTTCGCCTCGGTAACCATTTCATTCTGCAATTTAAATCAACGCATCTTAAGATTAAACTACACTATTACATTTAAAAGGAACAAATGGAATACATATTAATTTTTCGCTATCACTAAAGAAAGATGTATCAACTACAGGACTCTAACCTCAGTCAAACTGGAGTGTTCCGCAATTCTAGACTCAGCAGCATTAAGACTAACAGTTAATTCTCGCTTCTTGTGTTGAAGCTCTTTGTTTCTTCTCTTAAGCTCCACAACTTCAATCTCTAACTCATTAGCATTTTTCAGTTTCTTATCGATCTCAGCATTTTTTTTCGCAACCTCTTCTTCTTTTGTTTGTAGACCCGAAACTTTTTGTTTAAGCAACAACAACTGGTCTTTTGTCTGGTTAGCAGCGACGCATATCTGCGTTTGCAGCTCCTTGATCTTATTTCTAGCAGCCTCAAGTTCTCTATTAGCCGAAGCTTTATGTGCGACCTCTTTTTGAAGTTTATCATTCTCTTCATGCAAGGACTTAACAGTCATACGAAGCATATCGATTTCTACAGTTTTAATTCTCAATTGCCTATGTAACTCTTCAGTGTCTACTACTTGCTCCTTCAAACCATAATACTCAAGCAACACACTTTCAAGATTCGCTTCCCTCTCCTCCAGTTCCTCGACAACATTTTGCAACCGTTCTAATTCACTAACGGTTTTTTCCATTTCGGTTTCCTTATCTCCATCTTTCATGGCCTCTTTGGTCTTGCCAGCAAGTAACGGAAACTCAATCTGCTCAGACAGAAGGCTTTCAAACTCAGATAGAATATCATCGTCAAAATCGTTAGCAAGATTGATCATGCTGCTAATTAACTTAACCTCCTCTTCTCGATCTTCTTCTTCCCTCTGCAACAATGTCAAAACATATTGCAAAGGTAACGAAAAGTTCAGACAATAATCATAATTCATAACCACAAAACCAAAATAAAATTCGATAATTTAATCGAATTATACTCAACCTCTTCCTGGTTGAAACCATTAGATGAACAAATAGATTGCTTCATTTCTAAGCCCTCATCTTGAAGTTCCCTAATCTTTGCTTCGCCGCGTTCTTAAAGAAGGTAAACATAAAGGGTCAACTTTATTACAAAGAATTAGCCATAATTATGAATCAAGTTAAGAACTTTTTGTTTATCAACAACTGAAACATCAAAACTGTGAATTATCAGAAGTACCTGATTTTGATCCATTCACATTCTGCTGAAATGTATAGGCTGCAACAGAAGCAGCTACAATGAGTCCTAACCTAACTATCATGAAACTATAAACCAAATCAAAATCCTAACTAATTTCATTTCCCTCAAACCAATGGTGCTTTGAAAATGAAACCACAGTGACCCAAAATCCACAACAGCTATGAGAAATAGAAGCACACACAACAACACTATATGAAAAATCCAAATTTGGAAACTTCATAAACATACAGAATCTATAGGAAATTTCCAAACTTTCAACTTCACCACTAAAAACATGTTCATAGTTAAAGACAAAAATTTGATAACAAAGAGTTTAGTGACAAAAAGAACAAATGGGTCTAGATGATCTGGTGAGAGAAGTGTGAGAATTTATAGTTGCATTTAAAGACAAAAGAGGAAAAACAGTGGTTGAAATTTGAAAATAACCTTGTACATTAAAAAAAAAAAAAAGACAGGTTTTTTTTTTTGACAAAAAACAAAGACAGGTTTGTTTCCTCGTTTTAAGGTAAATCCAATTTAGTTGGTTAGTTCATGTTTTTTTTCTCTCCATCATTTTCTATTAATGCCTTTGCCTCTTCGTTCTCCTAATAATCTTGAGGTTATTAATTTATTTATTTTTATGCTTAAAATTCAATTAATCTTTTTTTTTTTGAAAGGAAATTCAACCAATGTTATTATTATTGCTATTATTTATAAACTCCTAAAGAACATAATGTTTTGATTATTTTTATTTATAATATTCATTCACCGCTTCAGTTATACAAAATGTAGCTTTTAGAAAGAAAAATAAATGTGAAAATGTGATGAGGCTTACATTGTATGGATGCAAAAATACTTTACTTTTATTTTGATGATAACCTAAAATACTTTACTTGATTCTATGCTTCTCTTATATTTTATGAATTTTCAATAATTTCTATTTTTTTAATTATTAATAATTTGATGTTTATTAATTTTAATATTCTATTCAACTCTACATTTAATTTCGTCAAACACTTGCTAAACATCCAACCATACAAAATACTACAACTTCGAAAGATAGTAAGCTTTTAATTTTTAAAAAAAAAAAAAAAAAAAAAAAAAAAAAAAAAAAAACAAGCTACTTAGAAATTACTTTGAAATGAAAGAGCCTAATTTTGATGAATTTAACTTTAAATACATTTTTGTTCAAAATAAATAAATTCATTTAATTGATATTGTAAAGATCTTTACAGTACATGTTAATTATTAGAATAAAAATAAGATTAATAATTGTATAAAAAATTATTATTATTATTATTATTAGGCTTAATTGCAACTTTAGTCCTCTTATTTTGTCTTTTTCTTGATTTTGATCCCTCTATTTTAAAAATCACTATTTTAGTCCTCTTTTTAAGTTTTCTGTGCAATTTTCATCCCCCTATTTTACTTTTTTATGCAAAAATAGTCCCTATTTTTGTCTTTTTTTAAGAGAAAACTCAAAAGGGGGACCAAAATCGTTGTTTTAAAAATGAGGGGACCAAAATCGAAAAAATAACAAAATAGGGGGACCAAAGTTACAATTAAGCCTTATTATTATTATTATTATTATTATTATTATTATTATTATTATTATTATTATTATTATTATTATTATTATTATTATTATTATTATTATTAATTCAAATTCACCAAGCATTAGATTAGATTGGATAGTCGCAACATCTTTTTCTTTCATGTATAAATTGTCATTCAGGAAAAAATTCATGATATCACTTTGTCATTTGGTGAATGATGTACAGACAATGTTACTTTGTGTCTATAGAATTTAAGGTATTTGATAGAGCTTTGTTGTAGAATGTTATTTGTGAAGAGTGGATGTTATTTGGCAGGACACTTTAAACTTTTTTGTGACCTCCCACAAGAGGAGATTAATTTATTGTCAAGAGTGATGTGTAGAGCTTTGTCATTTGGTGATTAGATTGATAAATAAAGTCATTGATAAGCTCTACGCATCACTCTTATGATCCTAAAATATCTCATTTTTATTTGTGAATAATGTGTTGTTGTTTGCAAAAGAAAAATCTCTTTAAGCACAGTTCATTGTAAATCTTTTGGATAATTTTTTTCTTATTCAGCTCTATAAATGAGTCATGATAAGTCAAAAGAATCCACCTATAAAGGTGTGAGTCCAACCACTAAAAATGATCTTGAGCACCTTATCAATATCACATTTAGCGATGACTTAGAAAAATATTTGGGATTTAATCTGAAATCCAGACGCACAAGGAAAGAGGATTTATTGAAAATCTATGATAAGTTTGCTTCAAAATTTTCTTATAAGGCTTTATTTGGCAAGTCATATTTTGAGCTTATAGCTTATAAGTTCGTATAAAAGACCTGTTTGGTAACAGTCTTTTTATCATGAGCTTATAGCTTATTTTACTAGCTTATAACTTATTTTTCAAACGCTATTTTAAATTGCGTTTTAACTTATAGTTTGTAGCTTATCATTTTTTCTTTTATTAATATCCTTATAAATTTTAATCTTTTTAAATGTGCATTTAACTATTAATTAAAAAATATCTTTTTATATCATTTTACATTGATCCGCTAGTTAAACCGTTAATTTTACTAAATACTTTAATTAATTTATCAGTTATTAGTCATTAAGTCATCAGTCATAAGCTATAATCTAGCTTATCACCCAACAACTAATTTTAATCAACAGAGCGTAAATTAGATTCATGAATGAGATAAATTATAAAAACCAAAATAGTAATTATACTTATTTATTAAAAATATATTAATTAATTATACATTGATGAATGAATATGAAAATTTAAAATATATATATAAAATATTAGTGAATATGTGTGTGTGTTTGTTTTTTAGAACAAATAATAAATACTACATTTATATGTTAAAGAAATGGTTATTTTGAAACATATGAAAAAGTACAAATAAAATATGTTTTACGAGACCTAAGGAGTAAGGAGTATATGAAATCTAAAATATTAGTACTACTTAAAATAAATAAATAAATAAATAAATAAATAAAACATCTTTATTTATATATAATAGTATTAGTAATATGTCTTTTATATGATTGGTCAATGATCCAACCTCCAACTAAATAAACATTTGTATAAGACACCAGATTGGCAAAGATCACATCACATGTTAGTCTTTTATGGCATTTCTCTAGCACATGCTTGTCTTAATGGAATTGGTTGCATTACCAAAATAAGCTCATTTTTTATTCTTGTCCTTTAGACAAAACACAAAAAGGTGGCAGAATAATTCTTTCTCTTTTCTTTTGCCTTTTCCAGATACGAAAATTCTTAGACGGAGTTTGAATTTGATAACAATCATTCAGTGCCAAAAGAAGACAAGATATCAATCGTGTCACGCTCAATTCAAATTCAAAATATAAGGTTATAAATATTTCTAATTAGAATTTTTCATTTTCTATTATTATTTAACTTTATATTGCATTGTGAAAAAAAAGCTGCCTACAGATGTAAAATATTTTACACGAATGAATGGACAAATTATATATGTAATTTCAGCTTTTTTATAGAAAAACTTTATATGACCAATGGAAAAAAAAAAGCTTCTATGAGTGAAATCTAATTTGATCAAATTCATAATCTGAATCAATCAATAATTTTTCATTTAGGTTGAGTATTTAAGCGGTTCTTTCAAAATTAAATCTCAATCAAACTAACCTAGCCATCAATGAATTGGGTTGAATACGTGAGTTATGCACTAAATATAATTTTTAAATTTAAATAAAAATCAATTGTATTAAAATATTTGTAGTACATTAACATAAAAAATATTATAAATTTAATATTTAATTTAAATAAAATATATATTTAATATCCAAAAACTATTTCACAATTTAAAAAAATCTAAAAGTAAATGTAAATTATATAAAACATAATTTAAATGATAAAATATATATCTTTATGAAGAAAAGAATTTGGTCTCTTAAATTTGATTTAGGATTAAATTTTTACTATTAATAGTAGGGTTTAATATGTTTAAAGTCTTTAAAGTTATGCATTTTTATTTTTCGTCCTTTTAAAAAATTTCATTAAAGAACCATCTCTCGAAAGTTAGGAATTTTAACTTTTCGTCCTAGTAAAACTTTAGATTTAATATGTTTGTTGTTAATGTTTAATATGTTTCTTTTCATGTTTGTTGCCAATGTTTAACATTTTAGCAAGCAATCGTCTCCCTTCTTTCTTCAATCTTAGTTTTCTCTTTTTCTTCATCCACTAAAGAGGAGTGGTTTTAGAGTCAATTTTGATCCAAAATCACCCATCTAAATTATTTATTCTTTCTTTTTCATTCAAAATAAGTGATTTCACATATATTTTTTGTTTTTTTCTTCGTGATTTCGTCGTCTTAGTGCGACGTTGTGTTGTTCGTCGTCTTATTATGGCTTTATTTTGTTTTTTATTTTGGTGCAGTGTTTGTTCGGTTCAGATTGACATATTAGTTTCGACTCAGTGCATATTCAATCAATGACTTTGACGTTGTCAATGCTGCAGACTCGGAGACATGAGTATTTCGAGCATTTTAATTTGTAGTCTTTGTCACATTTGTAGGCATTTTTTCCGTTATATGCTATTAACATGGATGTTATGAGTTTATTTAGAGATTCATAGTGATTTTGAATTTGTATTATTCGATATATTCTATCAATTTGAATGAATGAATGTCGTTTTTGGTCTAAAAAACTAATAGATCTCCCTAACTCACTTTTATTCTTATGTTCATACCATATGCACCCCCCCCCCCTCTGCTGGGCAAGGCTCTGATACCACGTTGGCCAGGAGCCTCACATATCATGAAACTAGTCTCAATCGCATCGTATAGCACCATTATTGCCAACCCTTTGGACTTACATAGTGCACAAGATACAATTAAAACTGGCATCTCATAATAGCAAGGATCGTAGCATGGATCGTTGGTCAAATATTTTCTGATACACATGATCCTCATTTCTGAGGCAAGTGTAATGCATACTTGCATCTTAATGGGGTATTTATGATGAGAACATGAGAACTAAAGCTTTCAGAGAGAAGAGAAAGATTCTTAGAATATATTTAGAATATAAATGAATAGCTAGAATATGATACAAACCATCTCCTTTTATAGCTTGGGAGAAACATAAAGGATGGAAAAGCCAACAGTGAACAAAGCATTATTGGAAAGCCTCGTCAAGTGCCGGACATACTTTTGACTACTTTTTCAAAAGAAAATAAAATAACATTATTCATAGTCACGCCTATTATATAAAGTAAGTATTTGTCCACATAATAATACTATTCATAGCCACACCTATAATACAAAGTGGGTATCTGTCCACATCAATATTTGCATATGGGTTCATGAGATGGAGACATATTTTGATCGGATAAGTTTCCTTGAGAAAAAAAATCTCCAAATTTGGATGACTGGTCATGCTCCCAGATGTATTCCATCATGTAAGTGTGGTCCATCATTTTTCTATGAGCTTCATCCATGTTTCCTTCTGAGATTTCAGCTTCCATTGGAGACTCTGATTTTTGTTGTGTGGCTTGAGCTAAGCTTTTTCCAATTTCTAGGATTTTAAACTTTTGATGACTTGTGCGAGTTGTATTGTCATTCATGTTCTCTGGTTCATGGAGGTTGACGAAGCAAACATACTCCATTAATTCTTTTGTGATTTTTAGACTTGGAGGATAATCATCAACAGTTTCCCATAGATGAACAGCACTCTTACAATCAAGCAACTTAGTTGCAGGATCTATTTGATAAGGCATGTGTAAGAAGAAAGCAGTTTGAGTTTGCTAATAGCCTCTGGGGATAATCTTTACTCTCTTACTTCATCTAGGACTGACTTTAATTGATTTCTCCACCGTGTTAATAGAGATTACCATTCAAGAGTAGTCCAGATTAAGGATTTGTATTTTGTGGGATCCATTATGTGTTGATAAATGGCTTCGGTGGGTATGAGAATGGGCATAAAATATAAACAGGTGGTACACCAGATATACCATAAATAGTTTTTTGTGAATTTAGCATTTGGGTTTATTAAAATTGGTAGGAGAAATGGAGTTTATTCCTTATGAGTTTTGTCATGTAATAAAAAAGATCATTCCTGGCATACTGCTTGAGTTGTGAGGGTGAAGAGGATCTAGTTATTCTTGGAGGAAGGTCCTTTATTCTGGATGCATGGGGTGGTAATGATTTAACCATGAGAATTAGTGGGAAAGTGTGCTTGGCTGTGATGATTTGGATAGGTTTCGTGGGCTTGGGTAGTAGATCAGAGATCAAATTCTGAGTTCCTTTGATATACTTTACCGAGAAATCATATCTAGAGAACCAATCTTTGAGGCGAAGGGTCTGAGGATCTGGAGGCATTTTATTCTTGAATTCAAGAATCTCGGGGAAAGAGGAATTGTCCATATGAACTTCAAACTGGTGATCTCTAAGATGGAAGTCAAACTTTTGGATTCCCATTTTTACAGCAAGAGCTTCTTGTAGGTGGTGTGGTAGTGTTTTTCAGCTTCCTTAAATTATCCACTGGCATGACCACGATAGAATTTTTCCCTTTGATTGCTTCTATTAAGATTGCTTCCCAAAAGTGACCACTAGCATTTGTCTGCAAAATTATTTTACCATTTCCAGGAATTTTCAAGGCAGCAGGAGTTTGAGCAATCTTTTTTAAAAACTTAACGGCTTCACTTTGCTTTATCCCCTATGGTGGCGGCTTTTTCTTTAGGAGTTGGGAAAAATGACTGGAATACTTTGCAACCTTTGGTATAAAATATCTGATATAATTAATAATACCAAGAAATTGTTGGATCTGCTTAATCGTCAGATTTTCATCTGGAAAGTTGAGCAATTCTTGAGCAATGTGGGTTTAGGCTTGTACCTTCCTTGGAAAAATGCATGCCCTAAAAATCAATTCCTGTTTGGTCAAATTAGATCTTTTTCTCAGAGAGAATTATTGCATACCTTTGGGCTAATTGAAGAAATTGGCCCAATAATTGTTTATGAGTGTTTTCATCTTTGGAGAAAAGAAGTATGTCATCAATGTAAATGAGGATACTATGGAGACTGGGCTCAAAGATCTTAGTCATAGTTTTTTGGAATAGGAATGGGGCTACCTTAAGCCCAAAAGGTAGTATTGTCCATTGGTATTATGCGTTAGGAATGCAGAATGTCGTCTTGTAGCGGTCCTTTGGGTCAATTCCCAATTTCCAAAATCATGATTTTAGGTCAAGCTTGGAATGTATCTGGGCTTCTTTGATAAACACATTTAAGAACGAGGCCTTGGAAATGGGGAATTTGTCATCTTTAAGGAAGTGGTTGAGAGGTTTGTAATCAATTACTAGCCTCTTTTTTCCTCTGACATTCTCAGACCTTTTTTCTACATAAAAGGCTTGGCAAGCCCATTCTCAGTTGGTGGGTTCTATCAGACCTTGCTTGAGAAGTTGGTTGTACTGTTCTCTCACCAATGAATAATATGATGGACTCATTTTTGGATGAGTAGCTTTGGTTGGATTGACATCTTCATTGAGTTTGAATGGGAGTTGGACAAAAAAGTTTTTAACTTTCCACAAAGGTTTTTAATGGAGAAACTTATCGTGATTGTATGCATAGAGCTTGAGTAACTTAGACTTGATTTCTTCATACCCATATGGTACATTGGAGAGGGAATATAGCTTCATTATTGTAGAATAAGGCTTGAATGTTCTGTGTTGCTGAATAAACATCCATTCCGACAATAATGTCTTTATTAGGAAGGTTTCTTCCTATGACCCTCATCCAAACTATGCAATCTGGGAAAAAATTGATGCCTATTTTTTATTTTGTCATCAAATTTGTTCTGAAGGTTTTCCATATGCTGCCATGAAATAGGCCGCCTGTTTCATCCAAGATTCTGGGGGAAGAATGTTGGGATTCATTATTGTGACTTGTGCTCCAGTGTCCATGAATGCTATAAACTTTTTGGGACGAGAAAACTTTGAGGCAAGAATATGAATTTGGACACATGGGAGAGGAGGTGTAGGAAGAGAACTTCATATCTCTAGGTAGGAGTGAACGGGAACATATTCTTCTTCAGACTTGGAAAATGATGCATCTTCAGACGAAGAGTCTCAAAGAGCAAAAACTATTTCTTCATTAGCCAAGGTTTGTTCAGAGTATATGGACTCTAGATCCCCTTCTGTAGGTTGGAGGGAGTTAACCAGTTTGGCCACCTTATGGGTATTGTTTGGACATTCTTTATAATAATTTCCTTTTCTTACAAATGAAAATCTTTGACTCTTCTCCTTTCCTCTAAGAGTTATCTTTTTGAAGAACTTTACTCCTTTCATCCTTTTACCATTAAAGATCTTGTGAGGCTTATTCTTTTGCCGATGAGATTTTGTGGTACAAATGCACTTCTTATCCTTGCATTTAATCTCTAAATAGGATATCTTGCAGGATTTGTTGAATTTGGATTTTTCATTTACCACGTCTACGAATTGTTGATGTAATCTGCATAGCTTTTCCAGGGCTTCCAAATGTACTTGGTGAATATGGCCAAGGCTCATTGAGGGAATATATTTTTATGTAGCAACTATTATCTTATGGATTTCTGGTTTGAGTTCTTGGGGAAGAGAGGCAACATATGCGTTCTTGAGATTAGGATCATTGAATTCATCTAGGACATAGCATCTTTGTACCATTTGGTGATAGTGTTTGTCCAAGTCTTTTTCCTTGAGAGAACAACATTTTATTTCAAAGAACTCTCTTTTTTTTGCTATCATGCACGTATATATCACCAATAAACACATGATGAAGAACTCCAAGGACGCGGGTAGTAGTTTCTAAGTGATGCAACTCATCTTATTTAAAGGCTCCGATATTTTGATATCCATATTTCATGGTACCGGTCATTCTACAACAGAATTCTTCAATGACTTCATAGGGGTCTGCACATGGATTCATTAGTTAAGTATCACTCCATGCTCCAAATTCATGTAGTCTCTTTCTCCAGCAATTAGGTGGTATATTGTCAAGTGTGAACCACGGACCACCAGTTGGTTTAGTTCTTTCTGCAAATGGGGTTTCTTCAGGGGATTCTTCATAAAAGGATTCTTCCTTTATGTTCTCCATGAAGAGTCTTGGGATATGATTGTCTTCTGCGAAGGTTGAGAAAAACACAAGAAAAGGGGTTTGAATAGGGTTTTTAAAAACTTTTAATTTTAGAGAAACTATTCACCAAAACAAATGAGATAGACAATATGAGAAGAGAAATGACATTTTGGGTTTATACAAGTTCACCTTAGAAAAGGTTAATCTTGTCCACCCGCCAAAGTGATTTCGCCTTAGAAAATGACTTAATCCACTAATCTTGAAAGATTATAAACAACCTCTAAGATTCTAGAAAGACACCTTAGCCTTCTCAAATATTCAGACTAACAACCTAGTCACTTGAGGAAAACAAATCTCTACAGATTTACAAAAGAAAGTGTTTACAAATAATGCTTATAGATAAGCAAATGAAACAAAGTTTAAGAATAATTGTTAACATAAATAATGAGCTATAGCTCTTGTGTTCTAGAGATTTTCTTAGAAATAGATTTCTCACAATGGAGTGTTTGAATAAAATAATATATGTGATTTGTTTCTCTTGCTTTTCTTTCACGTTGAAGTTTGAACAGTAGTTTTGCAACTTCACAATGTTTGAGCAACTTTTTCTTTTTTGATATTTGAGCTTCTTGAACCTTGTTTCTTCAATGGTGAATGCCTCTATATATAGTCCTAAAAAAAGTAGACTGTTGAGAAGGACAAGACGTCACTATCCTTTCAAGCTGACATAACTGCTCAAATGTGATTGTGGGAAATAAAGAGCAAACAAAAATTGAGGTCGTACATACGTCCTTGCAGTAGTGGAGAAAGTAATGTATAGTTGTACCATTATTCTTCTAGCGCAAGTTTCTGATCTTTTCTTCTTAGAGATATACTTATGATCTTAAGAAGTGAGAGAATAGAAGAGAACAAGTGACGTGAAACTTTCCAAAGCAGTAGACTCCTTAGAGTCAGAACCTTGTCTTCAGAGTTGAACGCAACAGCTTATATGAAAGACACATCTTGATATCTGAGCTTTGAAATCTTGACTTTTGATCTGGAAAAGTGGCTGATCTTAGAAATACTTGATAATCCTTTTCTAACGAACATTCAACATTCTTCATAATTGTTTATGTTACTTCAGAAATGTATGAATAGTTCTTCTGAGGTGTGTCAGCGTTGATTCTGATGATCTTTTAGATAGCAATTCATAATCAATCAAAATAATTTATCTACAGACTCAAGAAACTATTAAAGTACAAAATTGTTACATATAAAATATATGTGTTGTTATTATTAAAACTAAAAATTGAATGCAAAACCAAATTTTGTTCTAACATTCTTGTTTTGATTCTGGAGGAAAAGAACTTTGTGTTTTCTCAGTGGATAAACATTGATAGGAATCAATATTATCCTCCATGGAGGAATTTTCATCATTTTGTGTTAAAGACTCAGTAATAAGGGGATCTTATGTGCGGAAATCACCATTTCTGGTGATTGCCATAGCTTCGAAAGCCTTGTTAGGAACTTTTTATTCCCTGTGAATTCTGGTAGGCGGTTTTTCAGGAATATCATGAGAGTCTGAGGATGAGGCACTCAAGCGAGGTTTTTTTTCTCTGGATTTGAAAGTTAAGGCATCATGGGGCCTATCTATGGGTGATCGCGGTGTGGTTTGGGCGGTTTTGACGAAAAAAATCATCTGAACCACAAGAGAAAAAATCGTGCGGTTTGGTTTGGTTCGGTTGGCTTTTAAAAAAAATCCGAACCAAACCAAACTAATGTGGTTTGGTTCGGTTCGATTGGTTCGGTTTTTTACAAATATTTTATTGAACAATACATACATATAGATGACAACATAACTTTGTATTTAGACATTCATACACTATCAAATAACAACAAAACTCGTCATATTTTGACAACAACTTTCTATTTAATATGTAAAAATTAAATTATACAAAAGTTAAATAATAAACATAAAATAATAGTATAAAACAATATAAAAATTATTAGAAATGAAACAAAAAAATAGAAGAGAGGAGAGATTAGTGAAGGTGAAAAAGAAAAAACAAAAGAGTTGAGAGATTAGATAAGAAGATGTGCGATAAAAATGAAACTGAAATAGGGAACATTTGCATAAAAATAAGAAGGTAAAAAAGAAAGAATATAAGAGAGTAGAGATTATAGAAAAAGAGGGAAGATGTATGTGGCAAATAAGGCGCGATAATACTATTAGAGATTTGTAAAGATCAGGACTAAAATCATATGTGTAAGGACGAGAAAATTGTTCTTAATCATAAGGCTAAGGTATAATACATTTAAGTTTGGGTTGGACGTGAGTTAAGTAAAAGTTAGGTTGTAACATAATGCGGTTTGATTCGGTTTGGTTCAGTTTACAAAATACAAACCGCAAACCGAACCGAACCGTGCGGTTTTATTAAAAGATGACCCAAACTAATCCGAACTAAATGCGGTTTTTTACGGTTTCGGTTTGGTTTGGTTTGGTTTGCGGTTTTCTATTGGGTTGGTTTGGTTTTGAGCACCCCTAGGCCTATCAGGTTGTGGCCGGTATGCTTCTGGTATCCAATGTTTCTACTAAGGGGTGGATGAGACGTGAGTAGGCTAAAACAGATAAGGTATATCTGGTTTTGTGAAATAAGAAGGGAAAGACAGAAGTCTTAAGAAAAAGGTTTTGGCAGGCTGGGTCTTATGTTCACAAGAAGCTCTTACGTCATCATCCATCTCTTTCACTTGTCCTTGTAGTTTTCTGAACTCCCTTTCTTTTCAGTCAAAAGTTATACCAAATACTCTTTCTCCTAGCATTTGTCTTAGATCATGATCTAGTTGAGCCACTTCAGCTTTCAATATTCTGTAGTGCTTCTGCATTTTTTGAGAGAGAACTTTAAGGTATTCATCTGATTCATCTGCCTTATCAGCAATCTTATGCACCTTTCTATCGAGGTTTTGGAGAATATCATTTTGAGCCACTATTTTTTATGATTTCCAATTCAAAACTTCTTCATCTTGGGTTAGAGGTTTGAGTTTTCCATTAGGATGGAATTCATTAGGATTAATGAAAGGTTTGGAAGTTCTATTGGTGATGGGGTCCATCTTTCTCTCCAAAGTAGGAAATTGTTGGTTGTACTCTTGTGATGTGGCTGAGTACGTAAAGCAAGGAATTAGTTGGATATCTGCTAGAGGATGTAGAAATTTCCAATGGTCTGATGGTGACCATGTAACAAGGTTCGGATCATCATGTGGTAACCATCCTTCTTTCATGAGGACTTTAAGTCCTTCCTCGCAGATAGAGAGGGGCTTTTCTTTACCATGGATTCCCACTCGTGGGCCATTGTCTGGATCATATCTTCTTTGAGGAGAAGGAGAGGGTTTACACGTCCTCTTTTTATTTCTGTTGGGAGAAATGATTTCCCTATCAATATCATCGTCGTGCATCCAACAATCATAATCTGGGTCACACTTTGTTGGATCAACCCATATGAAGTGGCCATTTATATTATTAATGTAGATGGGTTTTCCTTTTGCTAAAGCAGCATGGATAGGACATCAGTCTTCTTTGAGAACTGGTTGAATCATCATTGTTTGGAAGATAGAAGGTGTTGAGTTTCACCCTTCGTCTGGCTTCTTGAAAATTGTTTTAACTGTCCAGTCAACAGATCTTCTAAAAGTAGCTTCTTGATATTGAATAGGTCTTTTGTCAACAGGGAGTCTTTCAAAGTTGGTTATCCATTCAAGTGGAATTAGTTGAGTTAATTCTTCCCTTGTAATCCTTCTAGGGATTTGAACTATGGAGGATATGTCTTCTTCTTTGTTGGTGATAACCAAAAGCGAGTCAGAAGAACATTCTGAGAGAGGCAAATATATGGAGTGATTTTGCAAGCGATATATTATTTGGTGATGGTGGGTAACAGACATGGCTTCAGGAACTTGGTCAGATCTGGTGATCTGGACATGTACTTTCAGTCTCGTAGATAAAGTACTATCATTAAGACTTACGTTATAATTTGGAAAAATGGTGAAAACAACACTCCCTGCAAAGTGTAGTTAGGACACTTCCTATCGTAGCATTTTCATAGTGAAGGTAGCTTGAGTCAAGTAGCGTTATTTTGCAAAAGTCAAGTTGGTTCTTCCTTCCATGGAGAGAGAGGATGAGTCGGACATCCCCAAAGTGTATGGATGTATATTCTTCATTCTTCCAATGGTTTATGAGATACTAGGGAATATCCATATCTACATATTGCTCCGGATTTGTAGCCTTTAGACTAGACCGGTCTAGTTGAGATGATTAGACATACTCTTTCATATGAGGGTGATTTGTAGAGATAAGACTCCATGTAGATCTAGTAACACTTATGTGTCTTTTTAAGATGTTGTACGAACTTAGAAGAGTAGGTATTATTTCAGCAATCTGAGCATCTTTTGGAACATGAGAATACTCAATAAGATTTTCTATTTTATGAGACTTGATCTTTATACAGAGTTTGGGAAGCGATAAGGAAGAAGTAGTAATAATAGGTTAGATATTTAGTTCGGGTGTTTTCATGTTTATGTGGTATCTCGCTTATTCACTCACATTCTTATTTTCGTACCATATGTAACCCCTCTGTTGGGAAAGGCTTTGATACCACATTGGCCGAGAGCCTCGCATATCATGAAAATAGTCTCAATTGCATTGTATAGCACCATTAGTGAAACATCAATATTTCTAAAATTGAGAAATACACTTTCTGACGCACCACACCACAACACTTTGTACAATCGTCCTCATTTTATCAAAAAGTAGTTTTAAAATATAGATGATAAACCATAATACTTTAGTGCATGCACTTTTTTGACTTTGACTCCATAAAATGTATCATTTTTTTCAAAATTTAATTTTCATGTTGATTTTAATAGAAAACATATTGTAAGTATATTTTGTTGTTAGAAAAGACAAAATTACCTAGTACCTACATTGTCGATGTTTTTTGAAAGTGTTACTAATAGGGATGTCAACGGAACAAGGAATATTTGGAGGATATTTTTCCGCTCTCCGACCTGCCTTCAAATTTATTCCTCATCTTCGTCCTCATTCCCCACCACAAGGGAGTATTTTTCCTCATCCACATTCTTACAGATGCCCACTAATATCGAATCTTAAGAAATTTTTATACTTTTTAATCAAAACTATGACACTAATATTTTATTTTATTTTTCCTTTTAAAAAAAATAAATATATTTTGTTTTTTTTTTAAAAAACAAAAATACATCTTGCATCAATAACAAAAAAAAACAAAAAGCTCTTGTTGCTAATTTTTTTCTATAAAAAATAATATTAACAGAACTTGTTGCTACCATGTTTCCGCTAATTTACTATCACAGTACTGCTATCGTCCAGCGCAAGTGATTGATTCTGTGCAAGTGTGACAAATTCATAACTACTAATTTATTAATTGAATGAAAAGCGTGTTACTAATAGAAATAAAATGAATTTAAAGAGTAATTACCATAAACATGATGAACAAAAGAGAGTGATTGTGATGAAAACAAGTGAGATAATGACTGGAGGAGACAAAGATAGAAATGAAAAGGAAAAAACAATGTGTACGTTCTATTTATTTGGTACACTTTTCTAGAGTAGGGTACTTAATGTAGTAAAATAATACAGTATACAATAAAACATAAAAATAAAATGATTCACTAATGACTCTTTATTTTCTAATACATTAATACTTTTTATGTAAAATTATATAATTATATAATATAAAATATATAAAATATAAAAGTTAAATAATATAGGCAGAGTCGGAGAATCCACGAAACAGGAATACTTTCCTAATCTCCGTCTCAAAGTGTCATGAGGAAATTTTTCCTCCGTCTTCATGAAGAAAAAAAGTCTCCAACTTCAATGTTCCGACCAGATAATAATCCACATTAACACATGCATAACATATACAAATTGAAAGTTTATTCTAAAAGTTTATTATTTTCTAACAAAATGAAGGTTTGGTTGACTTATAAAAGAATTAGGTGTAAAAGAAGTATATTTCTAAAATTATTTCAAAATCAATGGTTGTTTTTAACTTTCCACAATTTTTAAATTCACCATTATGGTGAAACGAGCAATCCCAAAATATTGACCATTACATTTGTTTATTTCAAAACCAATGGTTGTTTTTAACTTTCAACAAATTTTCAATTTTTAAATTCACCGTATCAACCATCACCTATTAAATATCAACCTGAAGATATTCACCAAAGCAAAAATGACTATAAACTAGAAAGAAAAAAAAAACATAATATCTAGCTCCTTTCCTCAGTTGCCTTTTTTCTCAACAAAATGTAGTAAGTAATAACTTGAATGAAGCCTTTTTATTCAAAAAAATAATAATAATCTAGTCCTTTGCACATAATAGAGAGCAAACATTTTCATGTTTATAGCAATTGAAAAATATTTTAAAATTTTTTCTCAAGACAGATGCATGTCTGCCTAGTACTTCTTAGATATAAATGCATTTATAATATCAAATTTGATAATATCAACAGGGTCATTATACCAAAGTGGACCTTTTTTAGGTTGTGGCAAACTTCAATAAAATGCAAAATTCACATTAAAACCAAGCAAGACCACTTTGGTATAACATCATAAAATAACTGATCATTTTAAAACAAGAAACAAGAGCACAATAATATAACTGTAAACCAAGGAACCATTTCCAAACAATCAAAATATAAGACCAAATTGAAACACAACAAAGATAAGGTATCAAAGTATAATTTAGTCTTAAAATTGTCACTTGCATTTACAATGCAAAACAATTTGACACGTTTCATAAATGGAAAACCTGCTGATTGCTTACATACATAAACAACATACCGCCAGAAACTTGTCTAGAATTTGTGCATTCCAGATGTATGAATATAGAAAATGGTAGAGAAACCTCTTTCCACCAAACCAAAACCAGGTTCTTTTGGGCAAATAGGTCCACATAACCCAAAAATCTGTCTAACTTATTCTATGACCAAACAGAACAACAGAAATCACAACATTGAAGCATAGCCTCAATAAACGTTTAAAGTGGGTGGCTTGCATTTTGTTCCTTACCTGCCTACCACCACAACTTAGCAATGCGGCGTCCATCTAAAAACGACCGCCAGACATGCCACGTCCACCTCTTCCTCTTCCACCATAGCCATACCCCCTTCCATAAAAACCACCACCTCGAGCACGTCCACCACCACCGCGCCATGGACCACGGCCACCCCAGCCACCACGATGCCTCGTAAAATCACCAAATGTCTGCATCATAAAAAAGCAAATGATTTGGTAAAAATTGTCCCTCTACCTTCTCCGCTAATTTATATAGAGGCCCACCCAAGGTGGTAATAACACATTACCTCGGTATCCATCTTGATCTGGTCTGAATATCTAATCCTTCCATTTTGTGGATCATTATTGAGTGAGTTGCAGGAGAGTGAGTCAAAAAAATCATCCTTGTTATAAACAGGCTGTGGAGACCATGAAGAACAGTCATATAGTGTGACAACATAAGCACATTTACAGAAACAACTGACTGCTTTGAGTTACAGAGAAGTCTAAAAAATCACCTTAACCTCCAAGTTTGATACATCGCCATCGTCTTCATATTGACCGCCATCTTCATCACTAGCATTTTCTTCCCCGTCTTTCTTGTTACTTTTACCTAGGTGACCCCATACTTCATCCTTTTTGAACTTCTCATTCATTGCCGTGAAGTCAAAGTCCTCAGTGAATCTTTCAGCTGGGCGGAAACCCTGCAAAAACATTAATTCATGTATCAATACCTAAACTGGATTGTCACATCAGCCTTAAAATTATCTATGTAAGAAAATCAAACTAGTGACAGAAAATACACCCTGCATTTTCTCTTGATTTTTATCTAATCTGAATTGCTAGCTCAATAAAAACACAAAAATAAATACTTCGAGCAAATTTCATTATTTTGACGCAATGGTAAAGTATAAGGATTCGCAAATTCCAATATTAAAAAATAACACAAAAGTAAACTGGATTGTCACATCAGTCTTAAAATTATCTATGTAAAAAATACCAAATTAGTGACAAAATACATCCTGCATTTTCCTTTTAACTGTTATCTAATCTAAAATCTAAATTGCTAACTCAATAAAAATCATGAAACAATAAATACTTAAAACAAATTTCATCATTTTGACATAATGATAAAATATAAGGATTTGTAAACTCCAGTATTTTAAAATAACTATACACCTCCCATAAATCCTCTCGAGTGCCGACTTTAAAAAAAATATCGGCTTCCTTACTGAGAAACTAAAATTTTCCTGCTCCATCTTAAACAAGGTAGTAAATAGAGCATTACCTGGATTCCTCTTCCTCTTCCACGTCCCCTATAACCATAGTTGTGAGGACTTTGGCTAGAAGCTCCACCAGGCTGGAGTAAATGCAACCAAATGTTAGATCATGAGTCCAAAATCAAAAGATAAGACAATAAAAAGAGAACTTAATATGATAAAATACACATACGTGCAGTCAGTGTATGGGTAGTATACATGGTTAAACATATCTAAATGTAAGAACAGAAACATGCTTGCAGAAGCTCAATGGTTCGTCAATCTTCACAATTCATGCATATGGCAGTTTATCAATCAAACTAAGGCCAAATCCTACTTTAAAATCTCCCAAAGAGAATGAACAAATACGAAATGGACAGAGAAAAATCAGAAAAGTGCATGCAGGCAACTTTATAGACAAGGTGTAGCATACAGGGTGACATTGAGCACCTAGTCACAAACATGATATATCTATTTACAAAAGTCCAGGTCTCCAGTCTCCATTGGGCTAGTTATATAAAGTTATATACCTACAAGCACATATGAAACCAAAATTTGTGCAAGTGTCTAGGCATGGATAAAAAGAGAAAGCAAGAAAAGAATACCCTGTGAGCTGGCCGTGAAGTCACTGGCAACGGAAGTATCGGTGGCTGGGATTCAGCAGCAACAGAAACAGATGGCTCTGGAGGTGAAGTTGATGATACCGGAACCACTTCAACATCCTTATGTGGGGTTTGTGAAGGCTTAGATGAAGCTACTACAGATTGCCCAGACTGCAATAATTGAGCTGGGGTTACCAGAGAAGGGACAGGTGGCTCTGTGCGGCTAGAATTCGAAGAGCCAACAATTGAAGGAGCCATCTGCTGGGGTACAGTTTGGTATGAAAAACTTGGAGCTGAAATTGCATTAGGTTTATTAGCAGTTGGTACAGCAGCACTCACATCGGGACCACCATTGGTAAAAGAAGCTAGTGATGACAAGCTAGCACCTAGTGTGACTGCAGGAAGGGACACAGTTGGTGTCTTGTTTGGAACTGATACTTGAAAAGTTTCAGGAGCTAGTGTGGCCAAAGGTGCTGGAGGTGAAATTGTAGTTGGAAGATTTGATGGAGGTGCAGAAGTAGATGTTATATTAGGGGAACTAGTACCCACAGGGAGGAAAGCTGAAGGGAATTCTGGAAAGTTTGAAGGCCCAGTTGGCAAAGAAGGGCTAAAATTGGGATACTGCAATGGCTGCTGCATCGATGAAGGCATGTGCTGCTGCAAAGATGAAGGCATGTGCTGCTGCAAAGATGAAGGCATGGGCTGCTGCAAAGAGGAAGGCATTGGCTGCTGCATAGATGAAGGCATAGGCTGCTGCATAGATGAAGGCATGGATAAGCCAGGAGGAGGTCGTAGCAAGGATTGCTGATGTAACTGAGGAAGCCCATTTGGGGCACCATAATATCCTTGCCAATACATTGGCATAGCAAGCCCACCACCATTTGCATTTGGAGAAGGCGAAGAAGCTCCCCATGATACTACATTTCCTCCAGGTTGATACAAAGGCCCTTGAAAATTTGACCCTGGGTGTCCGAGCTGTGTTGTATGAGGACTAGCATCAGTCAAAGATCCACTTGCAGCTGGTAAACTAGTAGATGGTGTGGCTAAGCGGGGATACTGAGACTGCAAGACAACTCCAGAAATTAGGATACTAATAATTTTATATGCAAAATGTGTACTCAAAAAGGCTATCATCAACCTGAATAATAGCTGGGTCAGTATTTGTTGGTGCAGTAGGCTGGACAGGTGGAGAAGATTTCACCTGTAAATCCTGCATAAACAAGTATAAAATATGTTTCAGCTTATCACATTCATACGAATTGCACATAAATTGAATACATCTTGTGTCATTTAATAACAATATCTATAAATGTAAAGCTGGATCCGCTTCCTTCTGACTGTTATTATATCTACAGATATTAGATGTTATTTGCAAACTTGTACTAGGAAAAGGATCGAGATAAAATAAATGTCATAAAGCCTGCTGATGACCAAATATTACAATGCTTCAGGGATAAAACATTCCCCAGAGAAATATTCCAAAGAAATTAATGTCATTCTTTCTGAAGTGATCAGTAGTTATTTTGAAAAGGTGCTTGCATAAGTTCCATATATGTTACCTTGATGTCCGTCCCACGGAAGAGTATATACTCATAGACCTTGTCACCTGGCAGAATTTGTGGACCGTCCTTTTTCCTTCCTTCAGTTCCAAAAGAGCGGACTGCCCAACAACCACAAAAAAAGTCACTACACTAAGCCATCTTGCGACCAAATAAACATAGATATAAGCTGTATAGCAACATAAAATTATGAAAATACTATATTTACAGAAAGTAGAGGTGTTTGTCTTATGGACTAGTAGTTTAGATTTGACAGAAAAATTGACAAATCAAACAATTCATCAAAGAACTGATACAATCTCAGTAGATTAGGTTCAAATTGATACATTTCACCAAGCCATGTTCCTTCGAGAAAAACCCAACTTCATATTTTGAATTGCCTGTTGACAAAACTAGTCTAGAAGTCCTAACAGAAGCAATAAATTGGCCTGAACAATTCCATATGAAGAACAATCAGTGTTGTCGTCGATGGCATAAAGCCAAAATCTTTACATACCGGCCCCTTTGGGGTCCCGTCATAGCGAATTATGGCGGGGGGAAAACGGGACAAAGGACGATATTTAACATTGCAGCAAGCCCAAAAATCGTCGCTGATATCCGCCATGGCGGATATTCAATAACACTGAGAACAATAAGCATAGATCTTCATCAAAAAATGAGTTTGATTCGGTATCAGATTGACGAATGAAAACCAAATTGACGGCGCCAAACTTCATGCAAGAAAAACAAGACAGAATAATTTGGTTTCTAAGCTTTAGGTAAGTTTTATTCAATCACGGAAACCCTACTTACGGCCTCGTTATCACGTGCTGAAATAATGTATATAGGGAAAATTTGTACACTGGGCCGCCGCCTTTTAGAAAATATAAATAAAAAAAGTTCTTTCCTTTGGTGTTCTAAAATATATGCATGCTGCGTTTTTATAGCAATAAGTACAATAATTCTTATCCTCGCCGAAATAAAGTATCCATAATGGAAAAAAAATATGTGTAATTACGTGGTTTCGTTCTTTAACATTTAATTAAATCATTTCGATAATAACATCATTACGTTACTTCCATAAAAAAGAACTGACTAGTATAAAAAATTTGGATGATTACTGCAATTCTTTTGGACGAAGCCAACACGACAAAAAGTCATTTAAAATGGAGCATAACACGCTGTTATATTCTAACGGTCATTACCCCCACGAGCAGAGTTTGAAAAACTATAACCATGACAAAACCTGCAACTGCTATATCACCAAGCAGAAACCATAAATCTAACAACAAGGATCATCAAGCAAATAGTGACACACAGCAACAAAAGAGCAATTCACACACATAAATCACCAACCAGCAAGAATAACGCACAACGAAAGAATAACAATTCAAAACCTAAACAAAGTATCGAGCTGCTTCCAAAGCACCTAAATCACGTTAAAGATTGCAGATAACATGCTTTAAGAACTCACAATCAAATCACCATTCAATACAACACACATGCATGAAGATAAAACCTTGCAAGTGTGCTACCGAAAAAATTCTGAAACCTGTTTCATCATCTTTACAACACGAAACCCCAAACAGTCAAAAGTTCAAGCCATTTCTTACCTCATCCAAACATTTATAAACAATCAACACCCCCTACCCCTCCATATAAACATTTATAAACAATCAACAAAACTCAACGAGAAACCAAACAACGAGACTCATAACCAAATAAAACCCTAGAAAAATATTATCCAGCAAAAATCACATTCACGGCCAACAATTCAAACCACAGACAACCATCGAAATCAGATATCATTCACCGATATTACAAATCCAAACACACCCCAAAGCCACATACAGCCAGACCCATTTCAGATATCAACAGAAAACCCATAACAAAACAAATCCAGATCAATCTCTTCCCAACGAGAAAAAAATATAACAATAATAATAATAAATAAACAACAAGCTTGTATCTATCTACATGTGAAAGATCTACGAGAACGAGAGAAGCGAAATAGGTACCATTTTTCAACCCAATACTAGATTCATCGGTGTTGATGTTGTATAGAACGCCCTCGTATCTGATCTCACTCTTGGACGTCAAACTTATCAAACAGCCAATGTAGGAATCGGCCGCGGAACTCGAACGAGAAGCGGTGTCGGAAGCCATGACCTAGGAAGAAAGAATTGAAACCATACACTGTGTGTATCAGCTTTCAAAAACGCATACACGGGTTAGGGTTCAAGCGGTTGTTTGCGTGATGGGAGAGAGGGAGGAGAGAGAATGAGATAGACTCGAAAGTAGTGAAAGAGTGTATGAGTGAGGAATAAAAACACAAATATCTTATGTCACGTTATTTATACAACTCTATCTTTTTTGCTTTTTATTTCTTGAATTTGTTGATAAACAAAATTATCATGCTTAAGTTTCAATAATATTGTGTTGATTCATAAATATCAATAATTTTTGTATTAAAAAAAATATCAATAATTTATTTAGATTAATGTATAAATATAAATAAATACTATCGTCGAGAATTAAAAAATTATTAAAACATTTTATTAAAAAATAATTAAAATTGATGTATTTAATTAAAGAAACTCTAAATATATATTATAATTCTTCCCATTTCTTCGTATTTGTTTGAACAATTCATCCTAAATAATGATTGATTTTTCTTTCTATTGTCGTTTCATCTTCTTTGTTCGGTTTCATTTTATCGAACTAGCTTTTTGTATTAATGGTGGCCAATGGTTTCGTAAGAGATTCTCATGTCTGTGTTACTCATCATTTTTACGAGCATTTGGGAGAAATAGTTTGTTCAAAAATAATGTATTTTCAAAATTTATGATTTGGTGACTTTATTATATTGATAACATGTTATCGGAAAATGTAATATTTTGAGAGTGTGATTTTGTAGACGATAGTTTGTCAATTTATGGTTATTTTAGTGTTACATGTAGTGGTTCAAAACATATTTTGATTTATTTGTTGATTTTGTATATAGACTAACGTATATACACAATGATTGAGTTTGACTAATTAGTATGAGGGGACAAGCATACTAGGTGATAAATGAATGATGAAAAAAGACACGTAAATTTAACATGGAAAAAATTTTCTTGATACAGCAAAAACAAAATTATTGACAAAATATTAGTATAAAGAAGGTGATGAAAATGTTTAACTACGCTAAATATGAAATTTTAAATTGTGAAAGAGAAAGTATGTTATGCATAATAACAATAGCATGATTTAAAGTAGTGTTCTTCATTCCTTCAAAATTTCCACATCGTCAATAATCAAAACAAAAACAAAGCTATTAACTACTTCCTTTTTAATATAAGTGACCATATTATTTGCATGATTTTTGGGTTACGGGATATGCAAGGAACATCCAGAGAGAGAGAGAGAGGGGGGGGAAAGAATCACGTACCCCATCGTGCTAGTGAGAACTAAGAAAATTTTCTTAGTCACTAATGAATTTGAGTGAAAGATGTTGTTGGTGTTTAGGAACAAATCGTACGTTAGAAATTTAGGATATACAACTTTGAAAGTTAGGAGTTTCTTGAGTTTGTATTGTTATTTTTAATTAGGTCTCATATAATAGTACTACAAAAAGAATTTAAAGTCTGCAACATCCATAAAATTTGTCCATATTATGTGAATTTACCAAATCAAAATGTATTGAATGGCCAAACGGATAAGATTAATTTAAACTCTGACATATTTTCCCTTTTATGGCTTCGACATAGCAGATTATGGCAACAAATTTCTACAACAACAATCGATATTTACAATTGCGGCAACCTTAAAAATCGCCACTGATATTTGTCATGGCAAATATTCAATAACATTGAGAACAATAAGCATATATCTTTATCAAAAATGAGTTTGATTTGGTATCAAATTGATAAACAAAAACCAAATTGAAGGCGTTAAACTTCATGAAAAGAAAATTATACGGGATTCGATTTCTAAGCTTTAGGTCAGTTTTAGTCATTTATGAAAACCCTACTTACGACCTCGTTGTCATGTGTTATAATAATAAATATAAGGAAAATTTGTACACTCAGAAACCTTTTTAGAAAATATATATCAAAACTTTTTCCTTTGGTTTTCTAAAATATACGCATGTCGCATTTTTATAGAAATAAGTACGAATCTGGGCCATAACCTTCTAGGCCCTTGCTGACTGCACCACTATTTTCAGTTTCCCATCCCCTGAGCCCATGATTAATTGATAGTTTTTTTAGGTTTCTCTACATAGTTTCTATTTCTTTTTAGGTAATAAAATGAGACCTCTTCTATTAAAAACTCATAAAAATAGTAGTTTGTTTAGGTTGATTTTGACATTGAATTCCTTCATAGAAAACCAATAAAAAATAGTAGTATTTTTAGTCTTTTTACTATATTTTCTACTTGTTCTTCTTCATGCTTTTATGCTATTTTCAATATTCTACTTAGCGCTTTATTTCTCATGTTTCTTTTATTCCTAACCTTAGGTAGAAACCATGATAATATTAGGTAGAAATTCCCATTCGTATTAGGCTAGTTTTCACTTAGGCTAGTTTCTTTTCCTTTTCAACTTTAAAACACTCAACAAATACTCAAATAAAAATCCCTTTAAAAAATACAAAGAAAATACTTAAAACACTAATAATCAAAGTGAAAATTCTTAAAAAGGGAATGGAACCTTGAAACATCCCTTGCTTAAGGGAATGTTCGAGTGCTTGGATCTCCCTTTCTTAAGGGTCCAATTCAGGCGTAAGTTCCCAACTTCTAAAAAACACAAACCAAAGAGTAACTCGAGTTTCCCTTGCTTAAGGGATTTCCTCGAAACACTCGAACTCTCTCTTCTCTCCTTTCTTAAGGGCAATGTTATCTCCGCTCTATTGCATCCTAGGCTGTCCCCTTATGCAAGAGCGCGAGCGTTAACTCCGCCCAATTAAAAAACACAAAAACAAACAGAAAACTATGGAGCCGAACTACGGCGCTCTGATTCCTGAAAAGGATACGTAGGCATCAAGTCGCGGGGCTTGAACGAGCACACTTGTAAATATTCCTTCTTTTCCCCGTATTTCTTTTGCATGCATTCGCATATATAGACATAGACATAGTATACACCCTTTAGATAGAAACAAACATAGGTGGATACCATCGAGTACGATGGGCGCGAGGGGTGCTAATACCTTCCCCTCGCGTAACCGACTCCCGTACCTTGATTCTCTGGTCGCAAGACCCTGTTCCTTCCTTTGTTAGGTTTTCTGATATTCCTTTCCCTTATGGGATAAATATATTGGTGGCGACTCTGTTCATTTTTCGCGAGCGTGCGACAGCTGGCGACTCTGCTGGGGATTACCTAAGCGAGTCGATCCTAGCCTTTGTTTGTTTTATTTTATTGGGTGTTTATTTGTTTTCATGTCTATATTTTGTATATATGTTTGCATGTTTATTTTCTGCTTGCATATCATGTTTATTTCTGTTTGCACATCATCCATATGGATTATATTTTGTGTTCCCTGGGGTCTTCTGTTCTGTTTTGCAGGTGGGTGGTTTTTTGAGGTAAAAGGCCCACTACCCAGGCCAGTGACACATAGGATTAGCGTGGATGCTCATGTTGACTCCCGTGGCTCTTGCTACGATCGAGTTTGACATGGGGTACCACAACTGGGCGAGGTTCTTTCATGGAACACTGTGTCTGGCACGCTTGCTTCCTCAAACACTTTGTACCCCATGAGAACTGTAGACCCTGGTGACCATTAGGGACCACTTGTCCGTGTCTAGACTACATACCTGTGAGATTGGGGTGGGACAGGAAACCTTGGCTCCTACATACCATTGCTTCTTCATAGTTGAGGTCGGACCTTTATTTGGTCTGTTCTCATGGTGCTTGATATTCTGGTATTCAAAAAGGCGTCGAACCTTTGATCCTGCGACATTCGACCTACAAAGGCTTTACATCAGTCATTCAGAGGATTGCACAGATGGTTACTAAGATTATATGGACCTTGATCCCATGCTTTTGCATTGCATAACATCATTGCTTTATCCACTTCATTTGTGGGGGGATCCTAAAGTCTATTTCCAAAAAAAAAAAGAAAAAGAAAAAGGAAATAGAGAATCAGAAAAAAGAAAGGAAAAGATATTCTATACAAAAAAAAAAAGGGCTTGGATTCCAAAAAAAAAAAAAAAAAAAGGAAAGTGTAAAAAGACTTTAGGATCTCTCATAAACGAAACATGCATTCATACTATCATGCATTTCATGGTTCTCTCAGAGACTTATGGGACCCTTTCTATTCAGATTTCAAGATGTCATACCCCAAAATTTGCCCATGCTATTTTTCATACACAAAACCAAATCAAAAGACAAAGCTCCAAAACACAGTCTCCCACACAGAAGTCCTAAACTAGGGTTTGAATAATTCAGAGGAAAGCCATTGAATCAATGGCTCAAGGTGGTTCCATAAGGTCAACAACATCCTCATAACCCTAAAATCATCATTTGATCAAGGGTTGATCATGATGATACAAGAAAAGATCAAAAGTTAAAGGTTACTATTTTGGGCATGAACTGAAAAAGTCAACCAAACTTTGAAAATTCACCAAATATTCATACTTCATCAGAAAAATTCCCACCAAAGCTCATTTTGAAGGGAATTCATTCCTCTATCCAATGGTCCAAGAATCAAAGCCCATAGGTCAATGGTTTAAGAGATATGGCTTCATACATTATAAGTCCTTTTCAAAAGTCAACAAAAAGACATGTTTTTCAAAAGGTCATAAAATAAAAATGGAAAATGATTTTGATATGAGACCAAGGGCATTGGATAAAGGATTCTCTAAGGTTTCCAAAATGTCCTAGAACACCTCCATACCTCAAAAATTGAGGGAGATACACCTTGTCAAAGTTGGATTATTATTGAGAAAAAATGAAAAGAGAAAAGGTTCAAGATCCAAAATTTTCCAAATGGGCCTATGTTTTCTTTATCTAAACTTCATCTTAGGCCCATGCATGCCCCAAAATATATATTTTTATATTTTATTGATATTTATGGTTTTTATTTATTAAAAACTATAATTTAATCATGAAAATATTAAAAATAAAAAAATATATGAGTTGTTTCTTCAATTATGAGCCAAAGATTCAAGCAAATATTCTCCATAAACATTACAATTTCGTGCACTTGATTATTGGGAGAAAATTGGATCAATTTAACCATATTTGGAAAGATTCATGAACCAATTTCAATCAAATTTTGCTTAAATATCAAGTAAAGATTTCCTAAGATTCAAGTCCAAAATACAACCCTAATTTCATCTATTATATAAACACAAACTATTCATATCAGAAGAACAAGGTTTTGCAGCCTCAAGAGAACAGAATTCGAGTACAAAAGTCAAAGAAATTCTCAAACTACAATTCTGAATTTCAGACCAATTCAAGGTATTTTGTGGATCGTAGCACGTGCCAGGGGCATCAAGAAAGCTTTCTCAATCAAATTCAAGGCTTGAAGCATCAAAAATCGCTCTATTGTTCACGGTTTGTCCGAAACTAAATTGAATCGATTACGTTTATTCAAGCATCCATATTAAAATTCATTTGCATATGTGTGTTTGTCATGATATACTTATTGATTCTGGAGCTTCAATTACGTTTCTATGCTGTTATGGACCTTCCGCCATTGTTAGGTTTTTTTAGGTTCGGTTTAGGGCTTTTGTTTGCAGGAACAATTGGTTTGAATTAGGGCCATAACTAAGTTTGTGAGGTCTGGACGATTCGATCCATGGCCTCGCGAAAAATTTTCGTCCATGTTTGCTTGTATTCGTAAGCTGCAGGGTTATAGCCATGGAAGCGTCCGTTGGTAAAGGTTGGGATCAGGGCTAATACGACGGACGAAGGTTGAAGACGCACGCGTGTCTCCCTCCCATTCGCTGGTCTGCGCGCGCTTCAGGTTTGAATCCAGGGTGTTCTAGTGCTTTAAGATGCATGTAAGTACCGTGTGCCTTCAATATCTCTGCCATCAGATCATGTTGGCTGCGCATCTAACGCACAGGGGCTGCCAGTCTACCATGCTCCACACGCGCGCGTCTCACAGGATCAGGAGTTAAGTTTTTTTCAATTTTTTTTTATATTTTATTGCATAGCCTTTTATTTTTATCTAATTTTTGTTTTAATATTAAAAGTATGTTATTTTATTTTAATAAATTTGTTACACATATAGAAACTCTATTTTTTATAAAAAATAATTTTTAATACTTTTAGATGTAAATATTATTATTAATAAATTAGATTTAGGTTGATTTATTAATAAGAATATTATTTCAAAATTCCGTATTAATTTTATTTTGATTCCAAAAATTCCAAAAAAAAATTGTTTCATTCTCGATTTAATTTTCTGAACTTGATTTAATTAATTAGGTCGCGAGACCAATAATTAATTAAATCGATGCGTCATTACACTCTGTTCGAATCTCAATCAGGATTGATAATACACTGATTTTGTCTTCTTTTTTGTCTGATCAGGGTTAGCAACATAATTCGCCCAGAGCGCGCGCCTTCAACAAACCTCGAAGCTAAGTAATTTAATTTTAATTTAATTTAAATTATATCTAAATTATTTTGATATTAGGGTTTGCCTCGCATTCATCCCTTCTGCCCTGCCTTTTTCAGGATCGACCCTAAAAGGCGCCTTAGCAACCATATCAAATCAAATTCAAAAGCTAATTCTCAATGGTCAGAGTCAACGCTTCTGGCAAACCCTTGCCCTCAACCCTGTCAGGAAAAGCTAAGTACTTTCTCTCTATTCTATTTTTAATTTATATTTCTATTTTCTTTTGTGGTTAATGAAGTTTGCCCTCGAGCTTGATAATGCACTCACTCTCTGCTTTCTGCCTCTTCTTTCTCCTTTTCAGGGTTTGTCAATTGCCAAAGCTACGTTGTTGGTAACCCTAAACCCTATTTTTTGCCTTTTATTATTATTACTTGTGACAAACCCCATTGGGGATCCGCTGGTTTCACTTTCCCCTCCCCTTTATTGCTTTATAACTGCGTGGTTAGTAATTTAGGGAGTGCAAGATTGTAATTGACCTAGAATAACTAAATACAAGATAAATAACTGAATTGAACCACGTGAATGTTGCACACACGCACCCTTTTGGGGTAACCTCTTCGTTGCCTTGTTGCCTGTTGCCTTGTTGCCTGTTGCCTTGTGTTTTTGCAGAATAAGCCAAGTCCCTCGAATACGAGGATACCTCAGCCATGTTGCCTCGATAAAAAGGTCACGACCCTAAATGATGCTGCCTTCGATACACAAAAATGACCTCGACCCTCGGATGTTGCCTACGGAAAAAGGCTGAGGTATCTTCTGGCTGCCTACGAAAATGGCTTATTCTGATCCTTGCCTTAGACTACCTGCCCCTCTATGGCATGGGACAGTCTTATGGCGAAGGATGCTTCGATGACCCTTCAACCTCCAAACGAAAGGCTTCCTGCCCTCTCATGGCAAGGATAGACCCTTTCACCCTGAAAGGCTAAAAGAACTCTTTTTTCAAATTATAAGGTAATTGCCCCTAATTGCCTTGCTCTGGCTAAAATGTCTTTTATCAACTTTTTCTTAAACAAACACTCTCAAGGCTACGCTCATTTACGAGCTAAAGTCCTTGTTTCTTCATCTTCTATACATTTCTAAACTTTTGGTTTCAAAACGAGCAAAGCAATTAAGAGCCCATGGAAAACCATGGATGCAAAGGGTGCCTTACACCTTCCCTTTGCATAATTACCCCCCGAACCCTATTTTATTTAAAAGGTTTTTCCTGTTTCTTTTAGCCTTTCTAATTAATTTGGATAAAATAAAAGTCGGTGGCGACTCTTGCTTAACCGCGACATTTCGATCGATAAAAAAGTCAGTTCACCGTATTACAGAACTGGCGACTCTGCTGGGGATTAAATTCGATAAAAGAGGGGTTACCTTAAGAGTTTAGGAATCACTTAAATGTTTTCTATTGTTTGCTTTGTTTGTTTTATTTTTCAGGGGCGTTTTGGGAATTAACTGATGGACGAATCCTATTCCCGGATTCAAGAACCCTTAAGATTAGGAGTGGCATAGTCATAAGGACCTCTTTCACATATGTGGGAGATGAGTCAGTATGAAGTTCACGCTTGAGTTAGGACTCCATAGCATATGCACACCTTTCTCAAATGAGGGAGGTCTATGTATGTGTTTGTGGGTGCGCCGGAGCTCAAGGACCTTTAGTTACCCTTAACCCATCCTGGCCTTTAGGAACGTAGTGGGGGGACTACCCTTGACAAATGTTAAGGACTAGTCGCTACCCGATGCTACAATTCAGATAGGTTCTTTCTCAAAGTATCATTGCATGGTGCAAATGCATCATGTCCGAGGGTGCTTTAGAAGGGCTTACAATTCTGGATAACTTGTAGAACCTGTTGCTGAAATCTCCTTATCCATAGAAATGCCCTTGGGAAGGACACCTGATCTAAAACTCCATGCAAGCCTTAAACCAAAAATTGTGTGATTTGTGTGGATTTGTTTTTCTGTGATGCATCATGCATACATGCATTCATGACATGGCTAACTCATCTCAAGGAGAAAAAAGGTATTTTAACCATAATTTGTTTTGTAGGTTATTTAAATAATGGGAATCCTAATCAGAAAACCTTTCTTCCTCAACTTCAAGAAAGTACCTACTGCATTAAGACTCTTATGTGATGATATTACTGGTTCTCTTGTTCTTTCTGAATCTCTCAACAAACTGATGAGTTTAATGCGAACCAAAGTGGATGAAGCTCTCCTCAATTCTATGATGCAATTTTATGACCCTCTTCTCCATTGCTTCACTTATAGAGATTTTCAACTGGTACCTACATTGGAAGAATTCTCTTACATAATGGACATGCCCATACCTGATCAAATCCCTTACACTGGTGAGGAAGGAGGTCCTAAGTTGGAAGACATTGCTGCTGCTCTACACCTACCAAGATCAGAAATTAACAAAGTTTGGATTAACAAAAGAGACTACTCTGGGATACCTGTGGATTTCTTGATCGAGAAAGCTAAGATCTTTGCTAAAGCTTTAAGCATGGACGCCTTGGAAAGTGTTCTAACCCTGTTGATATATGGACAAGTTCTTTTTCACCGCTGCGACAAAGTTGTTGATAGGGCTGCTATCAAAATCTTCCTTAGCAAGAATCCTGTTCCTACTCTACTTGGTGATTTATTGCATTCCATCAACGCTAGAGTGACAAAGAGACGAGGTTGTGTTCTAGGGTGTATCCCTCTCTTACATAGGTGGTTTATTTCTCACTTACCCCGATCCTCAATAAAGAATGAAGAAGGTTTGACTTGGATTCAAAGGATTATGGAGCTTTCATACGACGACATCATTTGGTATCCAAAGAAATTCGAAGGAGTTCAGTTATATGACCGCTGTGGAGAGTTCCCTAATGTGCCTCTTCTTGGCATCCACGGAGGAATTACCTATAACCCTATACTTGCTCGACATCAGTTTGGTTTTGCTTTAAAAGATAAGCCCCGCTCCATATATCTTAGTGCGGAAAATTTTGACTATGGTTCAGATACAACTGAAAAAAAGAATCGCTTCATTAAAGCTTGGTATGAAGTAAAAAAGGTGGGTGCAAGAGAATTGGGAATGAGGATCGATACTCCTTCAGATCTTTACTTTAAATGGATTTATGACCGAGTCGTCGAGTTCGGCATACCACATCCATCCGACACACCTGTTGTTCCAAGGATCACTCCTCCCGAGGTCCACGTAGAATTGGAGCCTTATGTACCCGCTCCAAACGAAGACCTTGCTGCCACCGTGGCTCATTTAAGACAAGAAAAGGCTGATCTTGAGAAGCGTCTACAAAAGGTTGAAGCAGAAAAAGCAGTATTAGTGGCTAATGCTAAAGAACGAGATAGTATGCTTGACTATTTCTCTCGCAAGTGGAAGATTGAAGACTTCATCTCACCTGATCAGATACAATCATGGGAGCTAGAGATTGATAGGCTTATTCAAGAAAAGAACGAGATGGTCAAAGCCCATAAAGAGGAAATCAGAGGATTAAAGAGAAAGCGCCGACTTGAAGAATGATTCTTTTTATATTTTATTTATTATTTAGTATTTCTTTAATGTAACTTCAAAAAAAAATAAACATATAATACACTGGTTTTTATTTAAAATAACTAATTTATTTTTGCTTCTACTTTTCTTTCCTTTTAAATGTGTTAAAAGGCCTTTAACTCCTTGAGATCATTGCATATGCATAATCATGCATTCATAAACATCGCATCACAGGTTTCATAAAAACAAATGCCTCATCTTTCCGCTGTTTATTTCAGTAAGAAAGATGGATCTCGAACAATCTGTCAAAGCTCTCCAAACTCAGAATGCTGAATTTCAAGCTCTGATTCTGAACCTGGCCAATGGGCAAAATGAACTGAAAGCCCTTCTGACTAAGAAGGAAAAGAAGACTCAGAAGCCCAAAGGAGTGATCAATCTGGGAAGAAGGTTCAAAGGTCGTCCCAAGAGGGCCGAAGATGCTGAAATCCCTAAGAATGAGGAAGATGAAGAGAGAGATGATCTCAGTGTCAAGAACAATCAGGGAAGCCATGTAAGTTCTGATGGTGAAGAAGAAGAAGAAGAAGACGAGTATCCCCAAGACGAGGATTACGCTGATGAGAAGTATAGGCTACTGGAAGAGCGTCTGAGAAGCGTGGAAATTCAGAAGGTACCTGGGTTGGACTTTGAAGAATTAGGACTCGTTCCTGGGGTCGTTATCCCTCCGAAGTTCAAGACTCCAGTTTTTGCTAAGTATGATGGAATTTCCTGTCCTAAGATGCACTTGAGGTCTTACGTGAGGAAGATTCAACCTCACACTGCTGATAAGAGGCTCTGGATCCATTTCTTTCAAGAGAGTTTATCTGGAACTCAACTCGAATGGTATTATAAGCTGGAAAGTACTAGCGTCCGTACATGGGAAGATTTGGTTGTGGCTTTCTACAAGCAATACCAATATAACTCTGATCTTGCACCGACTCGCATGCAACTTCAAAGCATGTCCATGGGTCCTAAAGAAAGTTTCAAGGAGTATGCCCAGAAATGGAGAGATTTGGCTGGGAGAGTCCAACCCTCTTTAAATGATAGGGAGTTAGTAGACATGTTCATGGGCACGCTAACTGGGCCATTCTATAGTCATCTGCTGGGTAGTTCTTCATCTGGGTTTACTGATCTCATCTTAACTGGAGAACGTGTGGAAAATGGTATTCGATGTGGAAAGATCCAAGTGGGTTCTGCCTCTGGCACTACGAGGAAGCCATATCAAGGAAGAAATGAGTCTAATGCTATTCATAGCCAAAAGAGCCGTGGTAAGGAGGATCAGAATCAATCTGTTGGTGCCGTCCTTATCTCCGCACCAATATCTCAACAAGCTCCTAGACAAGACTACCAACGCAAGACTGATAGACCAAGGAGGCAATTCACTAAAATTAACATGCCTTTATCTCAAGCTCTGCAACATCTGTTGAAAGCCAACCTGATCACCATAAGAGATCCTCCAAAGAACGTCACCACTACATCTCCAAATTATGACCCCAATGCAAAATGTGTGTATCATTCCAATAGCTCTGGACACACTGCTGATAATTGTTGGGCATTGAAAAATAAGATCCAAGACATGATAGATGCTGGTGAAATCGAGTTCGACGCCCCTGAGACTCCTAACGTCATCACTGCTCCGATGCCAAAACATGACCATGCTGTTAATGCCATCATGGATACCATCCATGTCTATGATGTGAGAGATCTGTCGACTCCTCTCCCCGATATCAAGAGAAAGTTGTTGCGAGCTGGTTTATTTCCAGGTTGCGACCCTGACTGTTATTACTGTGCACTCATACCCGAGGGTTGTGAAAACCTGAAAAGAGGCATCCAAGGCTGGATGGATCGTGGCACTATCAGATTTGAGAAGACTCCCACTGTTGAAGAGTTGTGTGAGGGTTTCTCCCGTGGTTTGAAGTTCGAAGATGTATCTGTGATCTCTAAAGTACCACTAAAGATCCCTACCAAGGCTCCTTTCAAGATTTCTGCTGAACCCCGTGTGGCTCCGATCATTATCACTAAACCTGGTCCTATGCCATACTCATCTGACAAAGCTATCCCTTGGAATTATGGTTCCGAGGTCTATGTGCAAGGAGTTAAGCAAGAACTCGAATTTGATAAGGTTTCTGAAGATGTCAATCCTGATGTAGGAAACATTGCTGGAACTAGTAAGGTGACGAGGAGTTGAAGGCTGTTTTCTCCAGAGATCTCCCCAAATGTTACTTCACCTACCATTACTGTCACCCTGAATGCTGATGCTCATGGTAAAGGACCGCTGCCTGAACCTGAAACTGTCACTAGAAATGCGCCATCTGAAGAAACAAATGAGTTCCTGAAATACATCCGCAAGAGTGATTATGATATTGTTGAACAAATGGGGCATACTCCTTCCAAGATCTCTATGCTGTCGCTCCTGAGTTGTTCAAAGACCCATGCCAAGGCCATGATGAAATTTCTAGAGGCTGCCCATGTGCCACAAGAGATTTCTGTCACTCAACTCGAGAACTGTATTGCGAACTTAACAACTGATAACTATCTTGGGTTTTCTGATGCTGATCTAAGTCCTAGTGGGAGGAATCATAACAAGGCACTGCATATCTCCATTGAATGTGGTGGTACTACCCTGGCTCATGTACTAGTTGATGATGGCTCGTCTCTGAATGTGTTACCCAAGGTGGTGTTGGACAGACTCAAGGTCGATGGAATTGAGCTGAAATCTAGTAATGTGATAGTCAAAGCTTACGATGGCACTATGAGTACCGTGTATGGAGAAGTTGAGCTCCCCATCAGAGTAGGCGCCCAAATTTTTAATACTGTGTTCTACGTGATGGATATTCGTCCCGCCTATTCCTGTCTACTTGGGCGTCCCTGGATACATAAAGCAAATGCCGTGACTTCAACTCTCCATCAGAAGTTGAGATACCCGATGGAAGGCAAGATTGTCACTGTGCATGGTGAAGATGAATATTTGGTAAGTTTCGTAGATGAGACCAAGTATCTTGAGTGCACTGGAGAGACATTTGAATCACCCCGCATAGCACATGAATGGAAGCTTGAACCAGTTCCAGAAACTAAACATGTCTACACTCCTCCTAAAATTACTAGAGATATTCCTACAATGGCTTCCCTGAAAGACGCTAGGGCTGTGGTAGAAGAAGGTGGTTGCACCATCTGGGGGCAATTACCTGACATTCCGTATAAATCCAACAAATGGGGTTTAGGCTGCACTGCTAAGGATCAGAAGGGAACACCACCTCCTCGTTCAGAAGACTTGAAACATCACTTCATCAGCAAGGGAGTTAATGCCATTGAAGAAGACGAAGATAATCACAACCTGGACAAGTGGATTTCCCCTACATCAGACAAAGGGCTGGATAACTGGAAGGCCGAGGACATTGTTTCTATCTCCTATAGTCAGGAGTAATTGCCACTCTTAGTTTATTTCCTGCTTTTCTTTCATTTCCAATTTTAATTCTTGTACTTCAATAAAAACAATAAACGCAAAAGCCATGTGTCCTGCCCGAGGCACAATGGTCCATTTGTTAGGGCTTGTCATTTCATAAGCATATTTTCATTCAATAAAACATTGGGCGTTTCGTATTCAAATTGTGTGTTTGCCTTTATTTTTCTTTACTTTTTATAGCTATGCGTTCTCACACACACCCACATAATGCACTGCAGATCCACATTCACTCAGGATCCTGTTGATAACGATTCTGCTATTGCTAAATATGACTTTGAAAATCCGATCTATCAAGCTGAAGATGAAGGTGAGGAAGGTTGTGAAGTGCCTAGGGAACTTGCCCGTTTACTAGAGCAAGAAGAAAAGACTATACAGCCGCATGAAGAGCCAATTGAAGTTGTGAACATAGGTACCGATGAAGAAAAGAAAGAAATCAAGATAGGGGCTGAATTAGAGGATGCTGTCAAGCAAAGGCTGATTCAGATGTTACGAGACAATGTTGAGATTTTCGCTTGGTCATACGAAGACATGCCTGGGCTCGATACTAATATTGTGGTTCATCGTTTACCTATCAAAGAGAACAGTCCTCCGGTTAAACAGAAATTACGAAGAAGCAGACCTGATATGGCTCAGAAAATTAAAGAAGAGGTTGAGAAACAATTTAACGCTGGGTTCCTGAAAGTAGTGAGTTATCCACCGTGGATCGCCAATATAGTGCCTGTACCGAAGAAAGATGGAAAAGTTAGAATGTGTGTAGACTATAGAGATTTGAATCGAGCAAGTCCTAAAGATGATTTCCCATTACCGCATATCGACATTCTGGTTGATAGTACTGCACAATGCAAGGTTTTCTCTTTTATGGTCGGTTTCTCAGGCTACAATCAGATTAAGATGGCACCCGAAGACATGGAAAAGACAACTTTCACTACGCCTTGGGGCACTTTCTGTTACAAAGTCATGCCATTTGGGTTGAAGAATGCTGGGGCAACTTACCAACGTGCTATGGTAGCCTTGTTCCACGACATGATCCACAAAGAAATAGAGGTCTATGTTGATGATATGATCGCAAAGTCCAACACTGAAGAAGAACATCTGGTCCACTTACAGAGGTTGTTTGATAGGTTGAAGAAGTACAAGTTGAGATTGAATCCAAACAAGTGTACCTTTGGCGTAAGGTCTGGCAAGTTGTTGGGTTTTGTTGTTAGTAGCAAAGGTATCGAAGTTGATCCTGCAAAGGTAAAATCCATACAAGAAATGCCCGCTCCGCGAAACGAGAAAGAAGTTAGAGGATTCCTGGGTCGACTAAATTACATTGCTAGATTTATCTCCCATCTGACCGCTACTTGTGAGCCAATCTTCAAGTTACTGAAGAAAGATCAAGTAGTAAAATGGAATGACCAATGTCAAGAGGCCTTTGACAAAATAAAGAAGTACCTGAAAAGAACCTCCGATTATGATACCACCTGCAGAAGGAAGACCTCTAATTATGTACTTAACAGTGTTAGAGAATTCAATGGGGTGCGTACTGGGGCAACATGACGAGTCTGGTCGAAAAGAGCATGCAATATACTACCTTAGCAAAAAGTTTACCGACTGTGAAACAAGATACTCACTGCTCGAGAAAACTTGCTGTGCTTTGGCATGGGCTGCTCGCCGACTGAGACAGTATATGTTGAACCATACCACGTTGTTGATTTCCCGAATGGATCCCATCAAGTATGTATTCGAGAAGCCTGCTCTCTCCGGACGAATAGCAAGATGGCAAATGATACTAACAGAATATGACATCCAATACACTACACAGAAGGCAATCAAGGGTAGTGTGGTAGCAGACCATTTGGCGCAACAAGCGGTAGATGATTACCAATCGATGAATTTTGAATTTCCAGATGAAGATGTGATGCTTGTTACTGACTATAAGCAACCTGGCCCGGATGAAGGACCTGAACCAGGATCCCGATGGACTATGGTTTTCGATGGAGCTTCGAATGCACTTGGTAATGGCATCGGTGCTATAATTGTCTCTCCTGCTGGTGGACACACCCCATTCACCGCAAGATTATGTTTCGACTGCACCAACAATATGGCTGAGTATGAAGCGTGTATCTTGGGGCTCAGAGCTGCTATCGATTTAAGGATCAAATTCCTGGAAGTGTATGGGGATTCGGCACTAGTAATCAGCCAAATCAGAGGGGAATGGGATACAAAACATCCTAATCTCATACCCTACAAGGAGTTCGTACTATCCTTAATTCCATATTTTGAAGAGATTACCTTCGAACATATTCCCCGAGAAGAGAATCAGCTGGCCGATGCGTTAGCTACTATGTCATCTATGTTCAAAGTCAATTGGGATAATGAGGCTCCTATAGTTATCATTGAAAGACATGACGAACCCGCATATTGTTATGAGATAGTTGACGACGAGGCTGAAGAGAAACCATGGTTTTACGAAGTAAAAAGGTACCTCGAGATTCAAGAATACCCTGAAGAGGCATCCATCAATGACAAAAAGTTCCTAAGAAGATTCGCATCCAAGTTTCTTCTGAGCAATGGGACTTTATACAAGCGCAACTATGATTCAGCCCTGCTTCGTTGTGTGAACAAGAAGGAAGCTGAAAAGATCATGGAAGACATGCACGATGGTACTTTTGGGACCCACTCTAGTGGACATACTATGGCTAAGAAGATTCTAAGAGCAGGTTACTACTGGTCTACAATGGAAACTGACTGTCACCACCACTCAAGAACTTGTCACAAGTGCCAGATATACGCCGACAAAGTACATGTGCCTCCTGTTCCTCTGAATGTACTAACTGCTCCTTGGCCTTTTGCAATGTGGGGCATTGATATGATTGGAGAAATTAAGCCTACTGCTTCCAATGGACATCGTTTCATTCTGGTAGCCATCGACTATTTCACTAAATGGGTAGAAGCTGCTTCATTTGCCTCCGTAACCAAAAATGTGGTGGCTCGATTCATTAAACACAACCTCATCTGTCGGTATGGCATTCCCGAAAGAATCATCATTGATAATGGTACCAATCTGAACAATAAGATGATCACTGAACTCTGCACACAATTCAATATCAAACATCACAATTCTTCACCTTATAGACCAAAGATGAATGGCGCTGTGGAGGCCGCCAACAAAAACATTAAGAAGATTGTGCAGAAAATGACTGTGACTTACAAGGATTGGCATGAAATGTTACCATTTGCTCTTCATGGTTACCGTACCTCCGCGCGTACATCAACTGGGGCAACCCCGTTCTCGTTAGTCTATGGTATGGAAGCTGTATTACCAATTGAAGTTCAGATACCGTCATTAAGGATCATGAAAGAAGCAGAGCTAGATGAAGATGAATGGATCCAGACTCGACTAGATCAGATAAACTTGATTGACGAAAAGAGGCTCGCGGCTGTTTGTCATGGACAACTGTATCAGAAACATATGATCAAGGCATTTAACAAGAGAGTCAAACAACAAGTTTATCAAGTTGGTGACTTGGTCATAAAGAGAATCATTCTGCCACAAGGTGATCCTAGGGGCAAGTGGACTCCCACCTATGAAGGACCATTCGTCATCAAGAAAATCTTCTCTGGAGGAGCAATGATACTCACTACTATGGATGGAGAGGACTTCCCACAACCTGTGAACGCAGACATAGTCAAAAAATACTACGCATAAACATGACCCGCTAGGTCGACGTGCCTAGGCAAAAGTAAGGGCATCCCGGCAAACCAAAAGGGTTTGGGCAAAAATTAGGGATATATATATATATATAATATGTACACCCGTCAAGTTGAAAACCCGAAAGGGCGACTTGGGCAAAAAAGGGTATCCTGCTAGACTGAAAACCTGAAAGGGCGGTCTAGGCAAAAGTTAAGGATCAAGCGTACGACTATGTCTCATTCCTATCATTCGTCAATCAGATACAGCTACAACAACAAGTTCAAAGGGTTCAGATCAACTCAATCACTTTTCTCCGACAAGCATGGGATGAGATGCTCGAAGACATAATAGCAATAGCAGAGTGGAAACTCAATAGGATTATTTTTACATAGCTATGTTTCTTTTGTTTTTTTATCTTTTCAAAAACACACAATATGTTTTATCCTGCCTATTTATGGCTCTTCTCAATATAATTTACTTCTTCCTTCCAAATTCATTTTCTTCTTTTTTACTTTTCGAATACGCAAACGTCCAATGATAATTTTGAATGAACATATGCATATGAATGTGATTATCATTTTCTCCTTTTCCATAAAATATCTAATAGTCTATTAGTAGGAAAGGCAAAGAGACAATGTCCGAGGTAATCAAAAGTCCTCCCGCAAATCAATTGACATATCCCCACAGAGCAATCACTAAGAAGATGTCTTCCCACAATAAAGGCATGGCTCCCCAACACGGTTTGCATCCCTATCTTCTCTATATCCCAATCAGAGAATATCAAGTTACTAATCACCCCAAGCAGAAATCATAAATTCCCAGTTGAGCATCTTCAAGACGAAACCAGATATCAAAACTACAACGAAACAGAGACTTACTTTCCCAGTCAAGACTACATCATAAAGCATAGTTCATAAATCATATTCACATTCATACCTTGCATACATTACCTCATAAAAATCCATACATAACATACGAAGCTTCTCATTTATTTTGAGAGACTCATTATGTAATCCATGCATCATGACATTACATAAATCTTACCTTCTGCAGAATACAGGTACAGACAAACGAACGAAAACTCCAACTTTCAAAGGTCTAATTCATCTACCACGAACGGTAATGACACGATCATTTTCAAGATCTAATTCAGCTACTACGAACGGTGCTGACACGGTCAATGCTCGAAGATCTAATTCGGTTACCACAAACGGTACCGACACGATCAAGCGATCAGAGGTCTAATTCTATCATCACGAACGGTGTGGACACGATCACTGGCCTTCCCAGTCTAATTCAGTCACTACGAACGGTGTTGACACGACAATAGAATCTAATTCTATCATCACGAACGATGAAGACACGATTATCTCTTCAGATCTAATTCTATCATCACAAATGGTGTAGACACGATCACCTTTCCAAGATCTAATTCAAGTATCACGAACGATGCTGACACGATCAATTCCCAAGGATCTAATTCATTTACTACGAACGGTAAGGACACGATCAACGCGCAAACAAAAATTCAACTACCAGATGGCATCCACAAGCTCATCTCCGACAAAAGTCCCTACTGCAAATAGGGCAAATTTCTTGGTATTCTTATATTCAATCATCTTCCACCTTCAGATACCGACTGGCGCGCAGACCACTCTACATCTTCAGGTTTAAGATAATTGAACAGGGGCAGCTGTCATACCCCAAAATTTGCCCATGCTATTTTTCATACACAAAACCAAATCAAAAGACAAAGCTCCAAAACACAGTCTCCCACACAGAAGTCCTAAACTAGGGTTTGAATAATTCAGAGGAAAGCCATTGAATCAATGGCTCAAGGTGGTTCCATAAGGTCAACAACATCCTCATAACCCTAAAATCATCATTTGATCAAGGGTTGATCATGATGATACAAGAAAAGATCAAAAGTTAAAGGTTACTATTTTGGGCATGAACTGAAAAAGTCAACCAAACTTTGAAAATTCACCAAATATTCATACTTCATCAGAAAAATTCCCACCAAAGCTCATTTTGAAGGGAATTCATTCCTCTATCCAATGGTCCAAGAATCAAAGCCCATAGGTCAATGGTTTAAGAGATATGGCTTCATACATTATAAGTCCTTTTCAAAAGTCAACAAAAAGACATGTTTTTCAAAAGGTCATAAAATAAAAATGGAAAATGATTTTGATATGAGACCAAGGGCATTGGATAAAGGATTCTCTAAGGTTTCCAAAATGTCCTAGAACACCTCCATACCTCAAAAATTGAGGGAGATACACCTTGTCAAAGTTGGATTATTATTGAGAAAAAATGAAAAGAGAAAAGGTTCAAGATCCAAAATTTTCCAAATGGGCCTATGTTTTCTTTATCTAAACTTCATCTTAGGCCCATGCATGCCCCAAAATATATATTTTTATATTTTATTGATATTTATGGTTTTTATTTATTAAAAACTATAATTTAATCATTAAAATATTAAAAATAAAAAAATATATGAGTTGTTTCTTCAATTATGAGCCAAAGATTCAAGCAAATATTCTCCATAAACATTACAATTTCGTGCACTTGATTATTGGGAGAAAATTGGATCAATTTAACCATATTTGGAAAGATTCATGAACCAATTTCAATCAAATTTTGCTTAAATATCAAGTAAAGATTTCCTAAGATTCAAGTCCAAAATACAACCCTAATTTCATCTATTATATAAACACAAACTATTCATATCAGAAGAACAAGGTTTTGCAGCCTCAAGAGAACAGAATTCGAGTACAAAAGTCAAAGAAATTCTCAAACTACAATTCTGAATTTCAGACCAATTCAAGGTATTTTGTGGATCGTAGCACGTGCCAGGGGCATCAAGAAAGCTTTCTCAATCAAATTCAAGGCTTGAAGCATCAAAAATCGCTCTCTATTGTTCACGGTCTGTCCGAAACTAAATTGAATCGATTACGTTTATTCAAGCATCCATATTAAAATTCATTTGCATATGTGTGTTTGTCATGATATACTTATTGATTCTGGAGCTTCAATTACGTTTCTATGCTGTTATGGACCTTCCGCCATTGTTAGGTTTTTTTAGGTTCGGTTTAGGGCTTTTGTTTGCAGGAACAATTGGTTTGAATTAGGGCCATAACTAAGTTTGTGAGGTCTGGACGATTCGATCCATGGCCTCGCGAAAAATTTTCGTCCATGTTTGCTTGTATTCGTAAGCTGCAGGGTTATAGCCATGGAAGCGTCCGTTGGTAAAGGTTGGGATCAGGGCTAATACGACGGACGAAGGTTGAAGACGCACGCGTGTCTCCCTCCCATTCGCTGGTCTGCGCGCGCTTCAGGTTTGAATCCAGGGTGTTCTAGTGCTTTAAGACGCATGTAAGTACCGTGTGCCTTCAATATCTCTGCCATCAGATCATGTTGGCTGCGCATCTAACGCACAGGGGCTGCCAGTCTACCATGCTCCACACGCGCGCGTCTCACAGGATCAGGAGTTAAGTTTTTTTCAATTTTTTTTTATATTTTATTGCATAGCCTTTTATTTTTATCTAATTTTTGTTTTAATATTAAAAGTATGTTATTTTATTTTAATAAATTTGTTACACATATAGAAACTCTATTTTTTATAAAAAATAATTTTTAATACTTTTAGATGTAAATATTATTATTAATAAATTAGATTTAGGTTGATTTATTAATAAGAATATTATTTCAAAATTCCGTATTAATTTTATTTTGATTCCAAAAATTCCAAAAAAAAATTGTTTCATTCTCGATTTAATTTTCTGAACTTGATTTAATTAATTAGGTCGCGAGACCAATAATTAATTAAATCGATGCGTCATTACACTCTGTTCGAATCTCAATCAGGATTGATAATACACTGATTTTGTCTTCTTTTTTGTCTGATCAGGGTTAGCAACATAATTCGCCCAGAGCGCGCGCCTTCAACAAACCTCGAAGCTAAGTAATTTAATTTTAATTTAATTTAAATTATATCTAAATTATTTTGATATTAGGGTTTGCCTCGCATTCATCCCTTCTGCCCTGCCTTTTTCAGGATCGACCCTAAAAGGCGCCTTAGCAACCATATCAAATCAAATTCAAAAGCTAATTCTCAATGGTCAGAGTCAACGCTTCTGGCAAACCCTTGCCCTCAACCCTGTCAGGAAAAGCTAAGTACTTTCTCTCTATTCTATTTTTAATTTATATTTCTATTTTCTTTTGTGGTTAATGAAGTTTGCCCTCGAGCTTGATAATGCACTCACTCTCTGCTTTCTGCCTCTTCTTTCTCCTTTTCAGGGTTTGTCAATTGCCAAAGCTACGTTGTTGGTAACCCTAAACCCTATTTTTTGCCTTTTATTATTATTACTTGTGACAAACCCCATTGGGGATCCGCTGGTTTCACTTTCCCCTCCCCTTTATTGCTTTATAACTGCGTGGTTAGTAATTTAGGGAGTGCAAGATTGTAATTGACCTAGAATAACTAAATACAAGATAAATAACTGAATTGAACCACGTGAATGTTGCACACACGCACCCTTTTGGGGTAACCTCTTCGTTGCCTTGTTGCCTGTTGCCTTGTTGCCTGTTGCCTGTTGCCTTGTGTTTTTGCAGAATAAGCCAAGTCCCTCGAATACGAGGATACCTCAGCCATGTTGCCTCGATAAAAAGGTCACGACCCTAAATGATGCTGCCTTCGATACACAAAAATGACCTCGACCCTCGGATGTTGCCTACGGAAAAAGGCTGAGGTATCTTCTGGCTGCCTACGAAAATGGCTTATTCTGATCCTTGCCTTAGACTACCTGCCCCTCTATGGCATGGGACAGTCTTATGGCGAAGGATGCTTCGATGACCCTTCAACCTCCAAACGAAAGGCTTCCTGCCATCTCATGGCAAGGATAGACCCTTTCACCCTGAAAGGCTAAAAGAACTCTTTTTTCAAATTATAAGGTAATTGCCCCTAATTGCCTTGCTCTGGCTAAAATGTCTTTTATCAACTTTTTCTTAAACAAACACTCTCAAGGCTACGCTCATTTACGAGCTAAAGTCCTTGTTTCTTCATCTTCTATACATTTCTAAACTTTTGGTTTCAAAACGAGCAAAGCAATTAAGAGCCCATGGAAAACCATGGATGCAAAGGGTGCCTTACACCTTCCCTTTGCATAATTACCCCCCGAACCCTATTTTATTTAAAAGGTTTTTCCTGTTTCTTTTAGCCTTTCTAATTAATTTGGATAAAATAAAAGTCGGTGGCGACTCTTGCTTAACCGCGACATTTCGATCGATAAAAAAGTCAGTTCACCGTATTACACAAGATCAACAATAGATTTGACTTCTCACTGCCACGACCTTCGAGATCAACTATGGAACAACTCTGTGAGGAAATGGATGAGATGAGGGAACAAATGGGTCATCTTATGTTGGAAATGCAAGAATTGATCCATAATCAGGGTGTACTAAAAGAGGAAAACAGGCAGCTGAAGACTCAATTGAGCTTGGTCATGGAAGTTCTGAAGACGGTATTAAGGAAGGAAGGTGATGTTGTTCCTGCTGCTGCAACAGAAGTTGTTGATTCCTTCTCCCCAATAGGATCTCTTTTCACTCATGGGATGCCTCAGGGAGCTCTCCCTCAATTTCAAGTGCCATTGCCTCCACGTCAAAATGTTCATGCCCCTAGAATGAATCAAGGAGACCAAATGTGTGGGAAAAAGCCTAAGATACCTCAGAGGCTTATCAATCCGATCCCGATGCCTTATGCTCAGTTGCTTCCTCGCCTGCGGGAACTTCAGTTGATTGAGCTACGAGAGTTGGCTACGCCTGAAAAGCTTCCTCCCAATTTTGATGCCAATGCTCGATGCGAGTTCCATTCAGGGGCACCTGGCCACGATGTCGAGAATTGTAAGGCGATGAAACATCAAGTTCAAGATCTCATTGACTCAAAAGTGATTTCGTTCACCCCCGAGGGTGTGATTGTCCAAGGCAAAAGGGTTCCATATGTGGTGGAAGGAAAGGTTGATTCATACTTCTATGTAGGATCTACTTCAAATCAGAAGCACAATGCACCATCTTGGGTTCCAGATTTTCCACTTCATCAATTTCCGTTTGTTTCACAGCCAGATCAAAAGAGGAAGACACCTGAACAGAATGGGTACTTGAATCATCGCCATCAACAGGGTCCACAAATGCCAAGGAGACCACCAAGAAGAATCGACCCAATTCCTATGACCTATAGTCAACTGCTCTCTCATTTGCTCAAGGATTCTTTGGTCCAACTAAGGGAGTTTAAGCCCCCTCCGACACCGATTCCTCAAGGATATGACTTAAATGCAAGGTGTGAGTACCATTCTGGGACATCTGGACATTCAACTGAGGATTGCAATGTTTTGAAACACAAAGTCCAAGATCTCATTGACTCCAAAGCAATATCATTCACCCCAAACGGCCTGCACATGAAACGAAGAGTTCATGCATAAGCGAATGTCCGTATTCCATAAAGTATCACCAAAAAGCAATAAGCCCAGAAGGAGTCAAGTCTCCTCAACTATGGCAATCATCATTTCATTTCTGTATTCTCATTTCAGTGTTTCCTGTTTTGTAGAAGGCTACTTCCTCGTTCGAACTCGTTGGCACGATAATAATGAAAATACCACAAATTCTCGAGCAACTTTGTCAGAATCTTTTTCAAAAAGTAATCAAGAATGTTTTGTAGAAGCATCTTTCATTCTCAAGGTTCTTGTGCTCAGTTGTATCCGCGGAGGTTGGTGTTTCAGTTGGTGTTTGAGCTCTCCTTGCAACAAGTAGCTTCTCTAAGTTTGGTGACTACACAAGGTTCCTCCATGTTTGATGGCAAATACTTCTTCAATGAATATGCTTGGGGCTCCCGCACGAGGGATAAGCAAGACATACTCTTATCTTGAGCATTGCATCACTCGCATTGCTCGAATCCCTAAAGCAAGGCAAAAGTTTACGACTCATGGGTGACTTCGTTGGAGTTCTCTTTTGGAGTAATCTGAAGTGTTTGGAAGGAACTGCAGAAAGTATTCAAGCTCAACAAGTCCAGACGGAGTCAAGTCTCCTCAACAACGACACCCATTTAGTTTCTTACTGCATTCTCATTGTAATTTTTCATTTGTGTGTTTAAGCATCAATAGCATGTAAAAAACTTGTTAATTTCTGAATGAAAATCATAATACATTGTCTATGTTTGTCTTGAAGTAATCCATTCGTTATCACTCATAAAATGTTTTTGGCATTACGATACCAACTTTACTAATTGCTTGCTTGTGCAAAAAGCTGAGGGAGAATGATGAAAGATAAAAATGCAAAATCTCCAATTGTGTGCTTTTGAATAAAATCCTACTGAGGATGTACAGGCATTGGTTCAAATCCCCAAACACCGGAGATATAAGGGAGATAGACCCTCGTCAACCCCTTTGAGCCTTGGAGAAGGAGTTTCTTTTCTAAACATAAAGACCCTTATTTTAACCTTGGGGCAGGGTAGTGTCCATTTAACTTGATCGAGTGTTCAAAACTCACCAAAAGGGTATGCGTCCAAGGATACAACAATGGTTATCCTCCAAAAGGTTGAGGAATGTCAAAACCGCAATGATTATCCTTAGTCCATCAAGAGATCAAGAGACGACGATACCACAATGGTAATCCTTCATCAAATCAAAGGAGTGAGGCAGTCGCAATCACCTCCAACGAATCAAAGATAATACGAGGTCACACAACTTGTTCAAAAATAGCAAAAAATGGCGAAAAAATAATGGAAAAAAGAATGAAAAGAAAAAGGGCAAAAAAAAAAAGCAAGAGAAAAAAGATGATGAATTTGCCAAGTAAGAACAAAGTCGTGTGACAACGAATCAGAAGAATAAAAGGTGAGCGACCGCCATGTCCAAAGAACCTCATTGATTCCTCAACCGTCTCCAAATTCCTTGTGAGGAATGAACACTCATGTCGAGTTAATTGAACCTAGGAATGGAGAACATCACGAAGGGGGTGGGCACCAAATAATTTTGAGCCTAAAAAATCCTTTGTTTCCAAAACCGTGAACCCGGCCAAGTTACAACCCTTAAAAGTCCTAATTGAAGTAGGGTTTATTTCGAAGACGCACTCCAATGAGATAGCGTTTAACTGACTCCCAATGAAATGAGACTCGTATCCATGTTGGTATCGTATGTTTGCTTTATCTTCCGTATGCAAAAATCGAGGTTGTGTCAACTAGTGATTCAGTCACAAGAGGTCGCAACCTCATTTCATAAAAAGTTTTACAACTTCAAGACTAACATAGGTTTTGCATTAGAAATATCATTCTTAGAATTAACATTCTTTTGCATACAAAACATCTGCTTAAACATCAAAGAAATTTCAGGATGAGAATCAGTGAGCAACTTGATCATGTCAAAGCACCAGAGACTTGAGAACTCCAAGGAGTAAAAGCTAATCATCTCAAATGTTGACCATCAAGGGGAAAGTTATTCAAAGAACTCCGTTGGGCATGAACAGTTAATGCTTTCCTTGATTACCTTGAGGGGAAGAGTTTGAAGACTCCGTCGAGCGTGGTAAAGTTGTTTCCATATTTGTTTGACTTCAAAACAATGAAAGCTCGAGGATTCTAGTAAGATGTACCTAATCAGGGGAAGATGAGTCGAGGTTTGACCTCTCAAATTCAGCATATCTGGGGCAATCACGTCGAGGGATCTCTCTTCAAGCTTCCATCAACCTGGGGCAATCATGTCGAGGAATATCTCTTGAGTTTGACCAATCTGGGGCAGTTACGTCGAGATTCGACAAATCTCTCCAAGGATCCTTTAGCGCGAATCCCTTCATGGGTCATGAAACTTGGGGCACAATCTTATGAGTTTGATCCATTCCCCAATCATAGGAGTTTATTTCTCCCGGAAATTTGGTCTCTCCCCAAGCACGGAGTTTATTTCTCCCGAGGGTTTGTTCCATTCCTCAAGCATAGGAGTTTATTTCTCCTAGGAGTTGTTCTACTTCCCTAACCAAGGCTCGTTACCTGGATCTCTCATTCCCAACATGGTGAATCGAGGGAATCTCCTCAAGTTGAAAATCCTCCAAGCATTGGCACATGGTGAGAGGTCAGAAGTCATTCTACGTTCTGAAAGGCAACAACAAGAGTGTGCCCTTACAAGTCGAAGTCCAATATCTTTTGGCACCTCCACATGGTCCTTAACACTAAGGGGATTCTCCCTGGTGTTTACCTCACTAATGCCTTTATTTGGCATCCTGCATATAGTATTCATTGCATATAACATTGCATCCTCAAAAGCGTAGCATATCCATCAAAATAGATCATTACGCCATGGAAAAATTCAAACATGCATACAAAGCATAAGCCAGATAATGCAAATCAACATTCAATCAAGACAATGATACTTCCCCACATAAAATGTTGTCCTTACAAACTCCAATTGATATCTGCTACTACATTACAAATCTCCTTATGCCACGGTACCGATACTTGGTGTCCTAAATCTCCAAAAGAAGTCTCATTTTCTCTCTCCAATATGGATCGGATACAATGTCTTTCTCCGTCAGAATCGTTGTCTCCGAGGTTATTTCCCGCATGCTGCGTGGATATTAGAGCGTGAATGAGGGTGGGCATTCAACCCATCTCATTTTTCAATCATTTGGATAACCATACTTGGTGTGTGGCAATTCGAACGATTGCCGCTCTTGAAGAGTTACACCCCGCCTTTGGCCTAAGGGATCAATGTAATTCTTATGTTTCGCAAGCATCAATATCTCCGTAATCTCCAATGGTTACTATCATCTTCTTATCGAGTCTAGTCGTCACTAGTCTTGTCGTGGTTATTTCCCGTGTGCTGCGCGCAAACTAGAGTGCGAATGAGGGTGGGCATTCAACCCATCTCATTTTTCAAGCGTTTGAATAAACCATACTTGGTGTGTGGCAATTCGAGCGATTGCCACTCTTGAAGAGTTACACCCCGCCTTTGGCCTGAGGGATTAATGTAATTCTTAGGCTTCACAAGCATCAATATCTTCGTGATTACGTCTTTTGATCGAGTCTAGTCGTCACTAGTCTCCGTGGTCCCTTCCCCCGTACGGGAAAACTTTTCAAGTCCAACCACTGTGTTGTCAAAGCCCAGCTCCTAACCTGGCAAACCTTTTTCAAAGCCCAATTTTCAACTTGGCAAACCATTTCAAAACCGAACCCCGATGTTGAGTCTTAGATCGTACGAGGTCTATTCTGTCCTGAAGATCGTACGAGGTCTTCTCCCGATGTTGAGTCTTAGATCGTACGAGGTCTATTCTGTCCTGAGGATCGTACGAGGTCTTCTCCCGATGTTGAGTCATAGGTCGCACGAGATCTTTTCCTTTCAGTTTTGAGGATCGTACGAGGTCTTCTCCCGATGTTGAGTCATAGGTCGCACGAGATCTTTTCCTTTCAGTTTTGAAGATCGTACGAGGTCTTCTCCCGATGTTGAGTCATAGGTCTCACAAGATCTTTTCCTTTCAGTTTTGAAGATCGTACGAGGTCTTCTCCCGATGTTGAGTCGTAGGTCGCACGAGATCTTTTCCTTTCTGTCTTGAAGATCGTACGAGGTCTTCTCCTGATGTTGAGTCGTAAGATCGCACGAGGTCTATTTCCTTTCTGTCTTGAAGATCATATGAGGTCTTCTCCTGATGTTGAGTCGTAGATCGCACGAGATCTATTCCCTTTCAGTCATTGTTTCATGTAACATTTCTTTTGGGAACCTTGTATTGGCACTCTGGCCACGTTACAAGCTACCACCATTCAAATCCATTACTTATTGTAAATTCTCCATCAGAAAAAAGAAAAAACAAATTCCTCTCTTTCCCCAGCAGATATCAAAACAAAAATAAAGAATAAAGACCACTCCATCTCCTCGGGACAAATTTCGGGTCTTTGGTATTTAATCTTCTTCTACTCTGAATGTTCGAAAGGCTGGCGCCAATCTCACCTTCGAGTATAAGACGATTAAATAGGGGCAGCTGTCATACCCCAAATTTGTCCTACCCCTTTAATTTCTAACTGGCTTTAGCTTCATAATCTCATGTACATACTTTCCATTAGGTCATCTAACATCATGCATCATTAATCAACAATTGACATTGGGATCAAAGATTTTGAATTATTAAGGTTTCATATTGATTTTGAGGTGTACATATCCAACAAAGAATGATTCATTTGGTTCTCCTATGTGATTCGAAACTGGGACTTAGAGAGTTCATGGTTGTTCTTATGGATTAAGGGTTTTCATCATCAAGACTACAAGGCATATTCAAGAGAAAAGATTGGAAACATGAAGGGACTTATGAATCATTTCAAGCTAGAAGATACTTGACAGAATTGTTACTTTTTATCAAAGTCAATCATGGGAGGTTGACTTCTCAACCATGGCTTATCTTTAAAACTTGAGGTTTTCTATCCATTCAAGGTTTTAGAAAATAAAATAAAAAGGTTGATCATGAGAGTTTGAATTTTGGGAAGGAGGGAAAATACATGTCCAATCCCATTACAAAAAGCCATACACTTACATCATTCAAAAGTTCCTGAATCACATTGTACATATTATTCCATCTCAAATTCCACCACAAGTGATCACAAGTTATTCTGGATTTCACAAAAAAAAAAAATAGAACAATTCTCTAGTTCAATTACAATGTCATTGCAAATCCACCATACATATTCAATTGTCCATACTCCACAAATATCCAACATCCATTACAAAAGAGGAAAATTAAACCATCACATTATCATCCAAAAATCCATCACTCCATTACAAAATCTCACAAATGCAATTCAAATCCAAGACATCTATTACAAAAACTCATTACAATTACACAAAAGAAAAAAAACAGTTTTCATGCCATAATTCATCTTCATCATGCTGTCAAAAATAGATTTGCAATAATGCCCCAAGCTTTGTACCATGAACCGCAAAAATACCACCTTCATGCTATGCCAAATTGCTTCTACCAAAATAAAAACCTGCCACACATAAAACCAGTTCGGTTCAAACCAAGTCAACATTCAATCAAAACGAAAAAACAGCAACCATATCAAACCATATTCATCCTCACCTTTCTAAACCTCCTCACCCATCAGCTTATAACTAACAGTTAACTAAACCTACTAATTACCCTGCAGAAGTAACAGAATAACCAACTACCTAACACAAATAACCCATTTCCTAAACCTCCTAACTGAACCTGCACATCAAACATCACCACTCAATTCAACAACGTATACGTACATGTACTATGCGTGTTCAAGGCTACTGCATCGAGAAAACTCAAGACAGGATTTCAAGGCTTCATGGCATACTAATCTGATTCAGTCACTAACAGTCCAATGCACATCAGCCCAAAAACAAATCTATCCCAAGTCAGCCCTGCATCAAACATTGATAACTTCAGTTAAGTTTTGCATTCCTACAATTCAGCACGGAAAAGAAACCAATAGAAAAACTCAGAATTAGCTACACTAAACAACTTAATTGCTTTCAGTTGCAGCTTCATTACTGTTAAGAGAAAATTCAAATATTGTTTCCAATTGTCAAAAACAGAATTTCACCCTAACTACTAAATTTCTAACCGTCAACTAACCTATAACTGACTTCAACAAACTCATAACTGAAAAACAGAGATAACTAACCTGTTAACCGAATCAATCTCTACCCCCCATCTCATAACCGCTTCTCTCGATCCAAGGGCCCTCAATCATTCTCAATCTCCAACTGAATCCAAACCACACTTAACAAACTCCGATCCTAACTCCAAACCAAAAAATCTCCCGAACCTGTGCTCTATATAACAAAATCACCATCACTCTCTCACACTCCCTCAGGCCATTCCCTTCATTTTCAACTTCCACACGCTTCATTCATCACACTCACGAATTCATCATCTTCACTCTCTTCATTCTGATCCTCACCTCACTTCCATCTTCATTCTCCCCTCACACGCCATTTTCACACTTCACTCACCAATCATCTTCATCTTCTCTCTGCTCACTCTCTACAACCACATCTTCTCCATTCTCACCAAAGCACAACCACCAATCTTCATCAGAGTTCCATCTTTGAACTCTGAATGAAGGTGTGCTAAGCTTAATCTCCATCATCTCCCTCGGCACTCGCTCTCAACACAACAACACAGAACTCTCACAAAAAATCAAAAAAGAAGAGGAAGAAGAATCACGGAAAGAAGAGGAAGAATAAAAGAAGAAGAGCAACAAAAGAACGAAAAGAGAAGAACATATCGAGATTACCTGAGTTTCGCGGTGGTCGGGAATCTCCGCCACCGCACCGGAAGCTTAGGCCGCCTTAAACAGGTTCTGTATGTCCTTTATAGCTCTTAAACTTCACATTCTCGTCAGCTTATAAATCGTGTTGCTTCAATCCTTCGAATCCGTGCCTGAATCTTCGAGTTTTAGCTTTTAGGGTTCCCAATTAGAACTCTCGATCCCGCTGACTGAGTAAGAATCGTAGAAGTCCGAATCCAGATTCATGTTGAGGATAAAAAATGAGATAGGGCTTGTGTTTGAATTTTATGATGGGGATGGTGGTTCGCGACGGCGATTCGTCGCCGGAAATCGCACCGGAAGAGAATGAGAGATAAGAACGAAGGAGAGGGAGGGATTTTGTTCAGGATTCCAAGAGCCACAATTTGGATTTACCCTAGGTCCTCCAAACGCACTGTTTTAATCAATTTCCCTTTTTAATTTCTTTTTTTACTTTAATTCTGAAATAAAATCTGAATGTGATATGGATCAAACAATCCCTGGGCCTGGTCAACCGAATCACTCCCTACACCCCCATTTCAGGTCCGTTGACGCAGTTTTTTTAAAGAAACTATCACAATAAAAAGTTAATACAAGTTCCTTGGGCCTTCACCATTATTGTTGTTCACACCTCACTTAGGCCCGTTACATCTCTAGTTTTTGGCCAAAAAGACTGATACAACACTCTGTGGGCCTGATTACTTTCTCTGTGGCCCAACGCACTATACTTGTTGTTTGGTTAAAAATCTGTAACAATAAAAAACGAATCTGGGCCATAACCTTCTAGGCCCTTGCTGACTGCACCACTATTTTCAGTTTCCCATCCCCTGAGCCCATGATTAATTGATAGTTTTTTTAGGTTTCTCTACATAGTTTCTATTTCTTTTTAGGTAATAAAATGAGACCTCTTCTATTAAAAACTCATAAAAATAGTAGTTTGTTTAGGTTGATTTTGACATTGAATTCCTTCATAGAAAACCAATAAAAAATAGTAGTATTTTTAGTCTTTTTACTATATTTTCTACTTGTTCTTCTTCATGCTTTTATGCTATTTTCAATATTCTACTTAGCGCTTTATTTCTCATGTTTCTTTTATTCCTAACCTTAGGTAGAAACCATGATAATATTAGGTAGAAATTCTCATTCGTATTAGGCTAGTTTTCACTTAGGCTAGTTTCTTTTCCTTTTCAACTTTAAAACACTCAACAAATACTCAAATAAAAATCCCTTTAAAAAATACAAAGAAAATACTTAAAACACTAATAATCAAAGTGAAAATTCTTAAAAAGGGAATGGAACCTTGAAACATCCCTTGCTTAAGGGAATGTTCGAGTGCTTGGATCTCCCTTGCTTAAGGGTCCAATTCAGGCGTAAGTTCCCAACTTCTAAAAAACACAAACCAAAGAGTAACTCGAGTTTCCCTTGCTTAAGGGATTTCCTCGAAACACTCGAACTCTCTCTCTTCTCTCCTTTCTTAAGGGCATTGTTATCTCCGCTCTATTGCATCCTAGGCTGTCCCCTTATGCAAGAGCGCGAGCGTTAACTCCGCCCAACTAAAAAACACAAAAACAAACAGAAAACTATGGAGCCGAACTACGGCGCTCTGATTCCTGAAAAGGATACGTAGGCATCAAGTCGCGGGGCTTGAACGAGCACACTTGTAAATATTCCTTCTTTTCCCCGTATTTCTTTTGCATGCATTCGCATATATAGACATAGACATAGTATACACCCTTTAGATAGAAACAAACATAGGTGGATACCATCGAGTACGATGGACGCGAGGGGTGCTAATACCTTCCCCTCGCGTAACCGACTCCCGTACCTTGATTCTCTGGTCGCAAGACCCTGTTCCTTCCTTTGTTAGGTTTTCTGATATTCCTTTCCCTTATGGGATAAATATATTGGTGGCGACTCTGTTCATTTTTCGCGAGCGTGCGACAGTGCTTTAGAATCAAACTTACCAAGATGATCTTTATTATTCAGAATAAAACATACACATCCAAAAGGATGGAAATATGAAATGTTGGGCTTTCTGTTCTTCCACAATTCATAAGGAGTCTTATTTAGAATAGGTCTGATAGAGATTCTATTCTGAATATAACACGCAGTGTTTATTGCTTCTGCCCAGAAATGCTTAGCCATATTGGTTTCATTGATCATGGTTCTCGCCATTTCTTGTAGAGTCCTATTCTTTCGCTCCACAACTTCATTTTGCTGTGGAGTTCTAGGATAAGAGAAATCATGGGCAATACCATTTTCTTTGAAGAACTCTCAAAGAATTTGTTCTCAAATTCACCACCATGATCACTTCTGACCTTTATGATCTTGCACTCTTTCTCAGATTGGATCTGAGTGCAGAATTCAAAGAACACTGAATGAGACTCATCCTTGTGTTTTAAGAACTTTACCCATGTCCAGCAGCTATAATCATCTACGATGACTAATCCATATTTCTTCCCTCTGACAGATGTTGTTTTGACTGGGCCAAACAGATCAATGTGCAAGAGTTCTAACGGCCTTGAGGAAGAAACAACATTCTTAGACTTGAATGCAGGTCTGGAGAACTTGCCCTTCTGACATGCTTCACAAAGAGCATCTGATTTGTATTTCAGATTTGGGATTCTTTTGACCAGATTTAGTTTGTTAATCTGAGAAATCTTTCTCAAACTAGCATGTCCTAATCTTCTGTGCCAGACCCGTTGCTCTTCAGAAACAGACATAAGGCAAGTCACCTTCTGCTTCTCAAGATCTGAAAGATTAATCTTATAAATGTTGTTCTTTCTCTTGCCTGTAAATAGGATTGAGCCATCCTTCTGACTTACAGCCTTGCAAGACTTTTGATTGAAGATTATATCATAACCATTGTCACTTAATTGACTTATGGACAATAAGTTATGCGTCAATCCTTCTACAAGAAGTACATTAGTTATGGAAGGAGAGTTACCAAGACTTATGGTTCCAGAGCCAATGATTTTGCCCTTCTGATCTCCTCCAAACTTGACTTCTCCACCTGGTTTAAGCACCAGGTCTTGGAATGTAGACCTTCTTTCCGTCATGTGTCGCGAGCACCCAGAGTCCAGGTACCATGACATTTTGCTTTTTGTCCTCTTTGCCGCCAAGGATATCTGCAACAGAAATTATCTTCTCCTTAGGTACCCACAATTTCTTGGGTCCTTTCTTGTTAGTTTTCCTCAAGTTCTGATTGAACTTGGGTTTAGCAAAATATTTAACAGGAGGAACAACATGATATTCTTTAGGTTTGTCAGCATGATATTTCTTAGGATGTGTCACATGCTTCTTGGTATGAACAGTGTTAAACTTCTGTGCATGTGAAGTGAGCCTAATATCATGAGCATGGCCATATTTGAACTGATCATACAATGGCTTGTATGTGATCTTCAGATCATCAATAGGTTCAAATTTATGTGAGGTATCACCCTCATAGCCAAAGCCAAACCTTCTGTTTCCAGAAACACCATATATCATAGAAGCAAGATGACTTCTGCCAATACTTCTAGATAAGAACTTTCTGAAGCTCAAGTCATATTCTTTCAAAATATGATTCTAGGAATGGATTTTTTTTTGTTTCAGAAGGAGATCCACTATCTTTGGATAGATTTAAAACTTTTTCCTTCAGTTTAGAATTTTCCACTTCCAGCTTCTTAGTTTCAAATTCAAACTGCTTCTTCAGCTTTTTGTATTTGATGCTAAGATGAGCCTTGAGTTCCAAAAGTTCTGTTAAACTGGAAACTAACTCTTCTCTAGATAGTTCAGAAAATACCTCTTCAGAATCTGATTATGATGTAGATTCTGATCCCTCATCTTCTGTAGCCATCAGCGCGTAGTTGGCTTGTTCTCCTTCAGAGTCTGATTCTGATTCTGATTCAGAATCATCCCATGTTGCCATAAGACTTTTCTTCTTATGAAACTTCTTCTTGGGATTCTCCTTCTGAAGTTTTGGACACTCGTTCTTGTAATGTCCAGGCTCATTGCACTCATAGCAGACAGCCTTCTTCTTGTCAGATCTTCTATCACCAGAAGATTCTCCACGTTCAAATCTCTTTGAACTTCTGAAGCCTCTGAACTTCCTTTGCTTGCTCTTCCAGAGTTGGTTTACCCTTCTGGAGATCATGGACAGTTCATCTTCTTCTTCAGATTCTGATTCTTCAGGATCTTCTTCTCTAGCCTGAAAAGCGTTAGTGCATTTTTTAACATTAGATTTTAATGCAATAGACTTACCTTTCTTCTGAGGCTCGTTTGCATCCAGCTCTATTTCATGGCTTCTCGGGGCACTGATAAGCTCTTCCAAAGAAACTTCATTCAGATTCTTGGCAATCTTGAATGCAGTCACCATTGGACCCCATCTTCTGGGTAAGCTTCTGATAATCTTCTTTACATGATCAGCCTTGGTGTAGCCTTTATCCAGAACTCTTAATCCAGCAGTTAGCGTTTGAAATCTTGAGAACATCCTCTCAATGTTTTCATTATCCTCCATCTTGAAGGCTTCATATCTCTGGATTAGAGCAAGAGCTTTAGTCTCTTTGACTTGAGCATTTCCCTCATGGGTCATTTTCAATGACTCATATATATCATAGGCAGTTTCCCTGTTAGATATCTTCTCATACTCAACATGAGAGATAGCATTCAGCAAAACAATCCTACATTTATGATGATTCTTGAAAAGCTTCTTCTGATCATCATCCATTTCTTGCCTCGTAAGCTTTACGCCACTAGCTTTCACTGGATGTTTGTAACCATCCATCAGAAGATCCCATAGTTCACCATCTAGACCAAGAAAGTAACTTTCCAGTTTATCTTTCCAGTATTCAAAGTTTTCACCATCAAATACTGGTGGTCTAGTATAACCATTGTTACCATTGTATTGCTCAGCAGAGCCAAATGTAGATGCAGATGGATCTGTTGGAATTTCACCAGCCATCTTTTACTGAAGCATTTTTCTCTTCCTGAATCTTTTCTAAACACGGTTAAGTGCTTGCACCTTAGAACCGGCGCTCTGATGCCAATTGAAGGATAGAAAAACACTTAGAAAGGGGGGGGGGGGTTTGAATAAGTGTAGTTTAAAAACTTGAATGATAAAAACAATTTGCACAGTTATTTTTATCCTGGTTCGTTGTAAACTAAACTACTCCAGTCCACCCCCACGGAGTGATTTACCTCACCTGAGGATTTAATCCACTAATCGCAACAGATTACAATGGTTTTCCACTTAGTCCGCGACTAAGTCTTCTAGAGTATCCTGATCACAACCTGATCACTCCAGGAACAAATGCTTAGACACAAGCTAAGACTTTCTTAGAGTATCCTGACCACCACGTGATCACTCTAATTACAAATGCTTAGACACAAGCTAAGACTTCCTAGAGTATCCTGATCAACACTTGATCACTCTAGTTACTTACAAATTAATGTAATCAAATCTAAGAGTATTACAAATGCTTCGGAAAAGCTATAATCACAACAGTGATATTTCTCTTAACGTTTAAGCTTAATCTCACTAATATATTACAACAGCAATGTAGTGAGCTTTGATGAAGATGAAGTTTCTGAGCTTTGAGTTGAACAGCGTTTCAACAAGTTTTTCAGAATAAGTTCGTTCAGAATTGTTAACCTTGCTTCTCATCAGAACTTCATATTTATAGGCACTTGAGAAGATGACCGTTGGGAGCATTTAATGCTTTGCGTATTCCGTACAGCATTGCATTTAATGTTTCACGCTTTTGTCAACTACCTCGAGCCTTGTTCACGCTGTGTCTACTGACATTGCCTTTAATAGCTTCCAACGTTCCTTTTGTCAGTCAGCGTAGCCTGCCACCTGTACTTTCTTCTGATCTGATGTTTGTGTATACAACGTTTGAATATCATCAGAGTCAAATAGCTTGGTGCATACCATCTTCTTGTCTTCTGACCTTGAAGTGCTTCTGAGCGTGATACCATGAGAACTTTAGTGCTTCTGCTTCTGATCTCAAGTTCTTCTGATGCTTCCATAGACCCATGTTCTGATTCTGTCTTGACCATCTTCTGATGTCTTGCCAGACCATGTTCTGATGCATGCTGAACCTTCCGAGACAAAGCTTCTGAGCGTTGATTTGTGCATACTCTTTATATATTTCCTGAAAGGGAAATTGCAATGTATTAGAGTACCACATTATCTCACACAAAATTCATATCCTTGTTATCATCAAAACTAAGAATATTGATCAGAACAAATCTTGTTCTCACAAAAAAGAGTATAAAATTTTGGCTCGAATACAAGTGAAAATCTTTCTAATAGAAAGTATATAAAACTTAAGTTCAATTGGATCTATATAATTTGAACTTGAAGTATACGATAATGCTTTGTTTTATTTAACCAATATTATGTATCATTGTATTGTGTTGTTTTTATTGAAAATGTGATTGTTGGGACAATATTCCTTGAGAAACTTGTTTGTTGTAAAGATTGTACTATTGTGCAAGAAAGTTGTGCATACCTTGTACTATTTTGAAGGAATTCTAGTGTAAAACTTTGACTGATTTTAGTTATTTCTAACAATGATTTGATTTCTTACACTGTTAAAAATATATTATATGCGTCGAAATACGTGTTGGGAAAAAATATTCTCTACACTTTTTATCATGAAAACCAAAATTATAGATAATTGGTCTTTAAACAGATTTCATCTTCTTTTATGATAATAAATACGAGTATTTTGATGAACAATTTATCATTTGTAAATGAAATTCTGGTACACAGATATCAGATATCGAACCAAATGTCATGACACTGATATGCGATCAGTCACAACAACAAGAACAATTATGCAAGTAAGGTAAACTGCTGAAAGTAAAGAACACAGATAATTGTTAACCCAGTTTGGTGCAACATCACCTACTCTAGGGGCATCTAAACCAGAGAGGAAATCCACTAAAATAGTATTAGTTTGAAGTCTAAGTAAATAACCTCTAGTTTACAATCTTCTCACCTAATCACTACTCGTGTTATTTCTATCTAAGACACTTCTAGATATGAGACCCCTCTCACTTCCCTTCAATCACACAACATGTGATACACAACAATGACAATAAAATGATAAAAGACACACTTCCAAGACACACAATTCACTTTTGCTTAAAAGCTTATGAGTGATTGACAAATTACAACTCAAACTCAGACCAACTCTAATATCAAGGTGATAATAGAATGGCTCACAATAAACAATGAACAAGCTAAAACCCTAAAAGACTCTTCAATATGCACGACTTTTATTGATGCATTAGGTTTAGATTATTCTTTTAAATAGTTTTCCATAAGCATGGGCTTCGGGCTCTTCAATGAACTGGATACGAATCCCCAAACTGATTGCTGCATAATTTATGCAGAAAACTTCTCCTTAAAATAAGGAACAAACATCACATGTTTCCTAAAATGTCTCAACATCCTATTTTATGAAACAAGTGTACAATTGTAATAGAAACAGTTGTTCCAAAATTAATCCTTATTGTACTACGAAAATATGTGAGATAAAATAACAAAGGATCTCACATTAAATAAACCAAATCTTCCAGGAAGTAAAAACGCATCCAGTTAGGAAGTATGATCAATATGTCACGACATCTTGCTTAACATCTTGCTATGATACATGTTTTAACAAAATTGGTGCCAAACATAAATTCACAAAACTAAAAATCTCCCCCCTTTGGCAAATTTTGGCCAAAACAACATTTGCATAATGAAGCTGGAAAGGAATAAAAGCAGCAATAAACAGCCACAAACCACAAGATACACAAATCTGAGCATGCTCGGTATATCGTCAAAACCTATCAGAGGCACACGCTGCAAAACTAAAGAGAGACCCAACATCCCATGCATACAAACACACAGAGAGAAATAAACTCTCACACTCCATAATTCCTTCAGAGACTAAATGTCATTACATTCTGTCTGAAATCACATTAACAACATCACAGCACCATAATACAGTCACAAAGAAAGCACTTAAGAGAGAAATAACCTCTCAACACACCAGAACCATGCTCACTGTGTCACACATGATCATTACTCCTCATGTCACATTGGATCAAAACTCCCCCTCAAGAACAGATCCAACATACACACAAACAAACACAAAAAACATGCACATATCTAAACAACCAAATCCCCACCATTTATCCCCTTTTTAGCTAAAATTTAGACAGTAACTAGTGATGACTCAGCAACATCCTCTTTTTCCTTTTCCCCCATCTACAATACCACCAACCCATTATTCATCAAAGATGCAGATCCCTAGTTCACCCCTTAATTTTTTAAATTTATTTGCATCTAATGCTTTGGTGAAAATATCATCTAGTTGCTTCTCAGTGGCCACATGCTCTAGAGTAACAACTTTGTTTTCAACGAGATCCTTGAATAAATGGTGACGAATGTCAATGTGCTTAGTTCTGCTATGCTGGATTGAATTTTTGGAAATGTTGGTAGCACTTAAGTTGTCACAGAATAATGTCATGACATCTTGCTTGACATTATACTCTTTTAAAATCTGCTTCATCCAAATCAAATGAGAACAACTGCTTCCTGCTGCAATATACTCAACCTCAGTAGTAAATAGGGACACACAATTTTGCTTCTTGATGAACCATGAGAATTTAAAATGCCATACTCTTTTAACATAAGATTATTTCCTAACAAGAAACAACCTCCTGAAGTGTTTTTCCTATTATCGACACTACCTGCCCAATCTGCATCACAATAACCTACAAGCATGGAATCAGAACCGTGAGAATATAACATGCCATAGTCACTAGTACCATTTATGTATTCCAAAATCATCTACACTTGATTGATGTGACTTATTTTAGGATCAACTTGATATCTTGCACAAACACCCACAACAAATATGATATCAGGTTTGCTAGCTGTAAGGTATAACAAGCTACCAATCATGCTTCTGTACAAACTTTGGTCCACATCAACACCTTTTTCATATTTAGATAACTTCAAATGAGTAGGTTCAGGTTTCCTCTTGTGAATAGCATTCTCCATACTGTCGCGGGGAAAAATCGTTTGTCTTTTTTCGGGATGAGACACCTGATGCCTTCTTTGGGCTCGAGTGCTCAAAAAATGATTTTTCTTTTGTACGGACCAAACTTTTTATTGTTTCCAAAAGAGGAAAAGGAAAAAAGTTGCAATAACCTTAAAAGTGGGGGAGAGATCTTTGGGTAAGAGGGTTGGTTATACGAAGGGAAGGTATTAGCACCCAACGTATCTATAGTACTCTATAGGTTTCTTTGCTTTATTTATTCCATTCTTGTTATGGTGAGGTTCTTGTGAAATAGGTGGGACCTAAGGTGTTTGTTTGATTATGCTCGCAAAGATCATCGCGATCCTCTGCATACATATCCCTTAGAGGGAATCAGAGCATCTGTAGCTCGGGGTCTACGGGTGCTAAGGTTTGAGTGGTTTGAGGGAGAAGTTTTGCTCGCCAAGGATACGACCTTGTGCCTACGTATTCTCAAAGGGATGTTGAGAAAGTCAGAGCAATCGTAGTTCCCACTTATGCTAGTGGAAGCAAAGGATAAGAGACAAATGTCATCTAAATGTTCGATGTATCTAATCTATATCATCACATACATCTGTTTGTTTTGTTTGAAAATCTTTTCATTATAAGCCCGGGGCCATGCCACTTAGGGTGCTTAGAATGATAAAGATGTTTTTTAGCCAGCCTTGTGGCAAAAACTTTTAATGAAGTCAGCCTTGTGACAAAAAGTTTTGATTAATCAGCCAGCCTCGTGGCAAAAGTTTCAATGAAGTCAGCCTTGTGACAAAAACTTTGATTAATCAGCCAGTATGGTGGCAAAAAGGTTTGATTGATTAGCCAGCCTTGTGGCAAAAAGAAGTTTGATAAATTAATTGTTTGTGATGATATAGAAGAGATACTCCTATCATAGAGATGATAAATGTCTAATCTCCTAGGGTATTTGATTTGGATATTGGGGATGCTTATAAGAAGCCCGTGGGTCCTTGTACGAAGCCCAAGAGGAGGCTATCCGAGGGTCCTTGCATTGTAAGCCCAAGAGGAGGCTATGGGAGGGACTATCGAGGGTCCTTGCATTGTAAGCCCAAGAGGAGGCTATGGGAGGGTCACTCGTTTGTACAAAGCCCAAGGGGAGGCATGGTATAGTTGGTTTGAGCTCTTAGAGCGATTTCACCGGGAAACCATACTCTATGTCCTAACCTAAACTAGTGGAGATTCTTTGCACGAAGCCCAATAGGAGGCTATGGGGAACCTAGTGTTGTACTAAGTTGAACAAGCACACATATCACACATATGAACAAACATGAACAAGTATTAACAAACATGAACAGGTATGAACAATTATATATGACAAAGTGTGTGTATATAATGGAGTTTATGAAGGAAATATACCTGTAGGCATGATCCATTTGTATACACAGGGGCTCGGGACTCACACTCGGGGAGAGGTCCCCTTGAGTTTATTCAAAGCTATGTAAACAGGTATTTACAAAAGGGCTTGGGACTTATACCTACATGGAGGCCCATGGTATTTTTGGGAAGATTTAAAGAAAAACCTTCATTTTTGGTTTGTTATTCAAAGTTAAAAATCAAATTGATCGAGGTATGTACAAAAAGGGTTTGTGTACAATGAAATACCTAATTTCATGTACAGGGATGGGTATGTACAAAAGGGGCTTGGGACTTATACCTACGTGGAGGCCCGTGTTTTATTTACAAAACATGGTTGATTGTTTATTTACAGACGCGAGGTTTCGCTTTTGAAAAACTGTTTAAAGATTGTTTGAAAAGTATTGTTTTGAAAAAGTTTTCTGTACAAAGAAAAACTGTTTAAAGATTGTTTGAAAAGTATTGTTTTGAAAAAGTTTTCTGTACAAAGAAAAACTGTAAAAAGGAAAAAGAGTGGGTCTTATACTCTCTAATATTCGAGAGGCCCCACTTCGTTTTGAAAATCAATTGATCAATTAAAAAGGTTTAATCAATAGTTTCAAAAAGAAATGGTTTATCGTTTTTGAAAAGAATCGCGATCGCTCGTTTTAAAACGATTTGAATTTGAAAGAAATCAACTTAATTAAGTTTAAAACAAGTTTTAATGCTTAATTAAGACCTAAGTGATTAGGGTTTGATAAAAAAATATTTACAAGTGATTATGTTTGAAAAAATCAAATGAAAAAACAAATCTTAAAGTATTAAAAATACTTAAAAATATGTCATTTTAAACTTAATTAAAAGTATATTAAATAAATCCTTTTTTGTTATTTTTTTGATATTGTCAAAATATGTATATTAAATAAGAAGTGTTTAAAAAATGAAGAAAAAATAAGTTGATTTGATTGGTTAAATAATTAAATGAAGTTGTGTGAAAAATGAAAGAAAAATAGTTGTAAAAAAAAGGTTTTGGTCCCTAAGGGTGTTGAACCCACGACCTGGAGGTTGTTTCTCAAAACAAAAGCCAACTGAGCCACGCTTGTGGCTTGTTACATACACGCGTCCATTTAATTATATTAAGAAACGAAAATTTGAATTTTCTGAACAAAAAGCGCGCCAAGAACAACCATCCCCATTTGATTTTGAAAATCTTTGAAACTGGATTGTTTTGATCAAGTGAAGGGTCTAATTCACTCGGTTTTTCACAAGGATCACGATGGTGGTCTTTAATTTCATTTATTTTTACTCTAAGGGGGTCAATTTTGTGATGAACACGAAGAACCCTAAAACTGAAATTCAAAGTGAAATCGTGTATGATCATGATATGATGCAATTGATTGAGGGTTAATGATCCTCATAGGTGCAGAAACAAGATGGTATGCTCATATTTCATTTATGATGCGTGATTCATAGAGTTTGAAGTTCAAGTGTTCTTACCTTAAAAACGGCAAAAGTGAGGATCGAATTCTGCAAATGAGGGCTTCCAGATGTTGTTTCTTGATCTGAACACCTTCAGTGGACCTTATGGAACATGTTTGGATGCTTGGAACCATCTGAATTCATCTGTGCTAAGCTGTGGTACCCGATCTGCATAACCTTGGAGTGTGAATCGAATTTGAAGATTATGAGGTTACAGATCATATGTGAGTGCTTGGATAGTTCATATGTGATGTATGGATGATGTTAGAAGTGGTAGTTTGGACAGAATTGAGCCTGAACAAAAATTGGCATGATAAGTCTCATGTTATGCATATTTGGAGGTGAGATGATGATTTTGAGTTTTCAGGTGTTTTGGGGTGTATGAGTGATTCAGACACATCATATATGACATTTAGAAGTTGTGGGAAGCATCACTTTGTTCAGAACTTGCAAGGTTTGGAGGTTGAGTTTTCTACCTCACTTTGAAACACATGACTTGTAATTCAAGAAAGAAGAGAGAAAACCTATAATTGTGAGGTTTTGGTGTGAATTGAAGAGTGATTTGCATCTCTATTTATAGGCCAAGGATTCTGAATGAAGAGCTCTTGCAAGTTGATCAAGAATGATGACTTGGCTTAAGAGATAAAATGGCATCTTTTGCATTTAATGCATATGGTTAAAAGTAACTAAACCATGGTTAATTTCCAAGCTTCCTATCCTCTTCCATTCTGATCTTCAAATCAGAAAAGATCATTCAATCATTGCTTCTATGCATCATTGCTTGGATCATTGGCCATATAGTATAGAAACTTAGTGAAAATGGCTTGAAATTTCATGCTTAATGACCTCTAATGTCAAAATTCAAAACCATAGCTATGCTCCATATTTTTTCATGCTCTTGGACATTTTGGAAAGCTCATGTTACACACTTCAAAACCCTAGTTGAAAGTTTCTTCAAGACCTTTAAGGAAATGGGTGAAAAAGATCCATGAACTTTGAAGAAAATGAAGTTTTAAGTGAAATTTTCAAAAAGTACCAACTTTGAAGCACCATATCTCTTAAATGGTTGATCTTATGGAAAAATTTTATATGTGTCAAAGTTGTTTATTGGATCAAAATCTACAACTTTCATGTTGGAAGTTTTTTTCAGTTTGTAGGTGAAATTTTGAGAAATTCCCTTCCAAAGTTTGGAAAAAACCATTGAAAAACACTTAGAAAATTTTCTAAGTATGAAAAGTCAAACTTTGACTTTTTGATTCTTGATTGATTTTCTTGATTTTTCTTGATCAAATGACTTCTCATATCATATATTGATGATTCAAAACTTCGAAAGTCATGGTTGACCAAAATTCCCCAAAAGTCAATGGTGATCTTGTACAGTTGACTTTTTCAGACGAATCGCGTTTCTGGAGATTTCAAATGAAACAGGCTATCCTCATCAAATGAATGGTATGAATGGATCATATTGAGGCATTAGAGGATATTGAGCCATGATTTGAGTTGTGGCACCATGTCCTGATTAAAAAGTCAGTTGTTCAGTGAATTAGGTCAAAAACCCTAATTGTTGACCTGATGAAATTGATGCCTGTAGGTCTTGAATTGAGATGTAATTTCCATTGTATATTGTCATAGGGATTATTTGAAGATGATTGAAACCTTTGATTGACTTCCTGGGGATTTTTAGGGTTTCCCAAATGTGATCCCTGATTTCAGTCCCTGATAGTTCAAAACCCTAATCTGAGGATTTGGTGATCAATCTTTGTGTAGGAGATGTTCTGAGCCAATGGGTTAGGTCAAAATGATGCACTTGGGGTTTTGAGGTCATGTCCCAAGTCATTAGGTCAAACCCTGAGCAAAAGTCAAGAGCATGCTGTCTTCAGTCAAAACTCTAATTCAGTCGATTCAAAGCTGTTGAGTTTGTTGAAATGAATCTCTGAGGACCAAATGTTGATTGTTGATGAAGATAGTTCTTTTGAGATGAAGGGAGAACAAAACCCTGGTTGATTATTACTTGTACTGATGAGTGATTTCATGATTAAATCCTGCTGAGTCACAAGTAACAAACACAAGCTATGCAATTTGTTAGAGATGCAAATGATGCATATGCAAATGATATGAGGTGGTATCTTAGGTCAAAAATTGGGGTATGACAGATGCCCCTATTTAAGTTTCTTCAACCTGAGATATGAAGATTGAAAATCTTTATTTTGATAGGGTGGAAGAGACTTAAATATCAGAAGACGCGAATTTTGGACCTAAGATACCAAAATTGCGAATGATGCAAGGATATCTTTACCGAGGGGATATCAAGAACTGACTCCGCTGGGGAAAAGGGATCGGGAAGGATATCTCAACCCATTTTAGGAAGAGAATCTGTTTTTATCGGGAAAGCAAGTGTATGCTTCACCTGGGAATGATAGCTTTGTAAAAAAAGCTTACCTATCGACATTATCGACTATCTGTACGAGGATAAACTTGTTTAACAATGCGAAGGTGAAAGGTATGAAACTGTGTTACCGACTACCAGCATGGTGATAGACTTGACATGGTAAAAAGAGTTTCAAAGGTTTGGTTAATATTACCGACTATCAGCCTTGTGATAGACATGTTTAATAATATAACCAGAACAAAAGATTATCGACTACCAGCCTTGTGATAGTGGTTCTGAAGACATGATCAATTATCAGCCAAGTGATAAAATGATTCTGGAGACTTTGCTAGGGAAATTACTGGTTATTCAGCCTTGTGAACAGCAATAAGGCCCTGATTTGTCAAATGGTCTTCATGATTGATTTCCTAGAGAGGAAACAGCTTTTGAAAGAGAAATAAGCTGCTCAGATGATGAGGCTATTGCTTATTGCCTGTTTTTTCTTGACTCTATTTGGAGAATCGGAATTTGAATCTTTAGTAAAGACAAAGTTCTAACCATGAATGAATTGGAAAGAAACAGTCAAACAAGACTTTGTACCCATGAGGAATGAACTCAACTGGGGATCTCCTCCTTTGCTTTGAATGGAGAAACTGAAGCAACCTTCTTCCACGAGGAATGATCTCAGTGGGGAACTGGAGAAAGAATATGTTCTTTTTGCTTATGGGTGACGACCTACTTGGAGAGATGACGCGCCCATATTTGTTTCTTTTTCTTCTCTCTTTTTTTTTTTTGAGGATAGATATATCCTGAACAAGTGATTATTAAAAAATGCAAGAATGCATAAATGATGCAAATATGATGAATGTCATGAATGTAGCATGCATGCTGACAATACAGACAAAGAAGTATACTGGAGAGGGACCGACGTCGCAATACAACCAGATACTTGGCAAATGTTCTTCAACATGGTGTAGATAACACAGGTGATGAATGGTGTTGCGTGCTTTAAACTTCTTTGGGGAAGATAAGCATCTTTACTGGGATGGAAGAGCTTCTTCACTGGAGATGAAATGTTCGTCACTAGGGATAAAAGACCTTCTTCACTGGGGATAAAAGACCTTCTTCACTGGGGATAGAAGGGCTTCTTTACCTCGAGGGGTAATTGCTTCAAGAATTCTTTTATGGGACAAGAATACCGTTGTCTCAACAATTTTTCAGGGAGAACCCTTTTGTTCATCCTATGGAGACGACTGCTGATGTTCCTTCCGTTGTTCACAACTCAAAGGAAAGTTTCGCTTTTATTTTGAAAAAGAAAAGTGAAGTAAATTCATTTAAAACTTTTTTTTTTCAAAAGTGAATAACACAATTAAAGCGTCATTTTGCAAGCTGAAAGAAATTAGAGATTGCAAACAAAGGGCACAAGGCTCAAATTTACTTAATAGAATGGTAATCAGCTAAAGGCGTGATTCCATAGAGTATTTACAAAAGTTGGAAATGGTAATTATGCGGAAAAGGCTACATTGAAAGCAATAACCACTATTCCCTCTAATAACTTTGAGTTCCAACTGTGCTTGTTGCTTCAGATTGGTGATGATTTGATTGAAGATCCTTTGATGAGGTACAGACTCTTCAGGTGACGAAGTATGGACTAATGCAGTTACTTTGTCATAAATCCCTAATTTTTGCCTAGATTGCCCTTTCAGGTTTTCAATCTACCAGGATGAATTTTTCTGTTTATTGTCTCTAATTTTTGCCTGGACCGCCCTTTCGGGTTTTTAGTCCACCGAGACGCTCATTTTTGCCTAAGTCGCCCTTTGCGGGTTTTCAACTTACCGAGTTGTTCTTTTGTATTTTTTTAGACAAAGTATTTCTTGACTGCATCAGCATTCACAGGATATGGAAGTTCATCACCATCCATGGTTGCAAGAGTCATGGCGCCGCCAGAAAATGTTCTTTTGACAACATACGGGCCTTCGTAATTAGGAGACCATTTGCCCCTAGAATCCGGTTGAAAAGACAAGATCTTTTTAAGCACGAGGTCGCCTTCTCGAAATTCACGAGGTCGAACCTTTTTGTTGAAAGCTTGTTTCATCCTTGCTTGGTATAACTGTCCATGGCATAGAGCAGTCATACGTTTTTCTTCGATTAAGTTCAACTTATCGTATCTGCTTTGACACCATTCAGCCTCTGATAACTTAGTCTCCATGAGGACTCTCATTGATGGGATTTCAACTTCTACGGGGAGCACAACTTCCATGCCGTATACTAGAGAAAAGGGAGTTGCCCCTGTTGAAGTACGCACTGAAGTACGGTACCCATGTAAAGCAAATGGCAGCATTTCATGCCAGTCTTTGTAAGTGACGACCATTTTCTGGACGATCTTCTTAATGTTCTTGTTAGCGGCTTCGACGGCGCCATTCATTTTTGGTCTGTAAGGAGAAGAGTTATGATGCTCAATCTTGAATTCCTCACACAGTTCTTTCATCATTTTGTTGTTCAAGTTTGAACCATTGTCAGTAATGATCTTGCTGGGAATACCATATCGGCAAATGATGTTATTCTTGATAAACCTCACAACCACTTGTCTTGTAACATTGGCATAAGATGCTGCTTCGACCCATTTAGTGAAGTAATCAATTGCTACCAAGATGAAACGATGACCGTTTGAAGCTTTCGGTTCGATCATTCCAATCATGTCGATACCCCACATGGAGAACGGCCACGGAGATGAGAGAACGTTGAGTAGAGTCGGTGGCACATGGATCTTATCTGCGTAGATCTGGCACTTGTGACATTTCTTCACGTGTTTGTAACAATCAGATTCCATTGTCAACCAATAGTATCCTGCTCTTAAGATCTTCTTGGACATTGCATGCCCATTTGAATGAGTTCCAAAGGACCCTTCATGCACTTCATGCATTAACATGTCTGCTTCGTGTCTATCCACGCATCTGAGCAAAACCATATCGAAGTTTCTTTTGTATAGCACATCTCCGTTCAGGAAGAAACTGCCAAAAAGTCTCCTTAGAGTTTTCTTGTCTTTGTTTGATGCCCCAAGCGGGTACTCTTGAGTTTGAAGGAAGCGTTTGATGTCGTGGAACCACGGTTTATCATCGATGACTGCTTCAGTTGCAAACACATAGGCGGGCCTTTCAAGGCGCGTAATTCTGACTGTAGGCATATCGTTCCAATGATTGACTTTGAACATGGAAGATAGAGTAGCCAAGGCGTCTGCCATTCGATTCTGATCTCGAGGTATATGATGCAATTCAACCTTGTTGAAGAAAGTCAACAGACGTCTTGCATAATCTCTGTAAGGAATCAAGCCAGGGTGGTAAGTTTCCCACTTGTCTTTGATTTGGTCGATCACAAGGGATGAATCTCCATATATGTCGAGGATCTTAATCCTTAAGTCAATGGCTTCTTCGAGACCCATGATACAAGCTTCATATTCTGCGATGTTGTTGGTGCAATCAAATAGCAATCTGGCAGAGAACGGGATATGAGTACCCTTGGGAGTGATGATGATTGCCCCAATTCCATTGCCAAAAGCGTTTACTGCCCCATCGAAAATTAGGCCCCATCTTGATCCAGGTTCAGGACCTTCTTCAGGTAACGGTTCGTCACAATCTTTCATCTTCAAGTACAAGACATCTTCGTCAGGAAAGTCAGGCTTGAGAGATTGATATTCATTAATTGGTTGATGCGCCAAGTGATCGGCGAGAATGCTTCCTTTGACCGCTTTTTGAGCACGGTACTCAATGTCATACTCAGATAACAGCATTTGCCATCGGGCAATCCTTCCTGTTAAGGCAGGCTTTTCAAAGACATACTTGATCGGATCCATTTTGGAGATTAACCAAGTAGTATTGTTGATCATGTATTGGCGGAGACGTTTTGAAGCCCAAACCAAAGCACAACATGTTTTTTCAAGCATGGAGTAACGAGACTCACAGTATGTGAATTTCTTACTCAGGTAATAGATGGCATGCTCCTTCTTGCCGGTTTCATCTTGTTGCCCAAGCATACAACCCATGGATTCTTCCAACACGGTAAGGTACATGATTAGTGGTCTTCCTTCAACCGGAGGAATCAATATTGGTGGTTCTAACAGGTACTCTTTGATACTGTCGAACGCTTTCTGGCAATCTTCAGTCCATACAACCCCTTGATCTTTGCGGAGAAGCTTGAAAATTGGCCCACAAGTAGCAGTCATTTGAGAGATGAATCTGGAGATATAGTTCAATCGTCCGAGAAATCCTCTTACTTGCTTTTCAGTTTTTGGTGCAGGCATCTCTTGAATAGCTCTGACTTTGTCGGGATCTACTTCGATACCTCTTTGGCTGACAATGAAACCCAAGAGTTTTCCAGATCTAACCCCAAAAGTACATTTGTTAGGATTCAAGCGAAGCTGATATTTCCTTAGTCGTTGAAACAACTTAAGAAGGTATTCAATGTGTTCTTCTTCTGTGTTGGACTTGGCTATCATGTCGTCCACATAAACTTCAATTTCTTTATGCATCATGTCATGGAAGAGAGTAGTCATTGCCCTTTGGTAAGTTGCGCCTGCATTCTTTAATCCAAATGGCATCACTTTGTAGCAAAAGGTACCTCATGGGGTGATGAAAGATGTCTTCTCCATGTCTTCAGGAGCCATCTTGATCTGATTATAACCGGAGAATCCGTCCATGAAGGAAAAGACGCTGAATTTAGCGGTGTTATCAACCAGCATGTCAATATGTGGTAATGGAAAGTCATCTTTTGGACTGGCCTTGTTCAAGTCACGGTAGTCAACACACATTCTGACTTTGCCATCTTTCTTCGGAACTGGCACTATGTTGGCTAACCATTGAGGATACTCAAAGGTGACAAGAAAACCTGCGTCGAGCTGTTTTTGAACTTCCACTTTGATCTTGTTAGCCATATCAGGGTGAGTCCTTCGCAATTTCTGCTTAACCGGCGGATATTCTGGCTTCAATGGCAAGTAATGCTGAACAATATTGGTATCCAACCCAGGCATGTCTTGGTAGGACCAGGCAAACACGTCAACATATTCTTTGAGAAGGTCTGTCAACTTACTCTTGACATCAGCATCAAGCAGCGATCCAATGGTCACTTCTTTTTTGTCTTCTTCAGAACCCAAGTTGATCTTTTCTAAAGGCTCTTTGTGAGGCAGAATGGTTCTTTCCTCGTGCTTAAGTAATCGAGAGATCTCGTCCGGGATCTCCTCTTCTTCCTCTTCTTCGGCTTCGAACACAGGAAACTCAAAGTTGGGAGAGGGCATAGGGTTATTGCATTCGATGGGTTTATCAATAGTAAATCTGCACATGTGATTTATATTTATTTCAGAAAATTTATGAATGCAAGAGTGTATGCAGATTTTTTTTTTTGAAAAGTTTTTTCTTTATTTTGGTTTTTTAGGATTACCATTTCCAGAAAAAGCAAAAATAAAACATGTAATGTAGGGAATTCAAAATGACACTTTATTTATGATTCATTTTTGAAACAAAGCCTAAACACAAACTCATTTGTCTTGGGCAGGACAAAGAGGGAAACTTTTAAAACAAAGCCCTATACACAAAGTTATTTGGGCGGAACATTTGAAAGCAAAGCCCTATAAAACATCTCTCTGCTTTGGGTAAGGCAGGAGGTCAAAATAACAGCGAAGTGATTACTTTGAGCGGCGAACAACATTCGGAACGTCGACAGCTTTCCAGTAGCAACGAACTCCTCTGTGTATTATGTATTCAGGAAAATTCTCCCCAGAATTATCTTCAGTATTGACATTGACCGCTGGTCGAGCAGGATTTGAAGGTCCTGGTTTGTCAACCTTGTTCTTTGCAGAGTCGAAACGGTCTTCTTCTACTTCTTGAAGAGCATAAGACGAGTCACAATCTTCAGAATTTTCAGGATGTATTTCCCAGTCTTCAGGATGAAGAGACTCATTGTCAGCGACACTTTCTGAGTCAGCTGCGGGATCATCTTCCCCTTCATCTTCAAAAATGGCATTTATGTGATAATAACCATCATCAGGATTATTAATCTTGGCAGATGCGTTGAATCCGAAATCTTCAGTAACTTCAGGCTGCTGAGAAAATTGACATGGCTGATAAACCTCTTCTGGTTGACTATTATATTCAAAGGAATCTCCCCATCTAGTTGGTTGGATATCCTCAATCGCAATCTTGTAACTTTCAGGTGCAGTGTATTTCACCATGTAATCATATTTTCCACTTGGTTGTCCCAAGGTGTCCCAGACCTCTGCAGGAACAGGCTCAGTTTCATTGCCTTTGGATTTCTCTGAAGGAGGATATGGTTCTTCCGGAGATATGTATCCCGAGTCATTGAGATAACATTTCCATTCTTCTTCAGGATCAGGTAGACCTTCTTCGATGCATTCTTCGATAAGGACATTAACCTCTTGAGGGATTGGATTAAGGAATCCTCCACTAATGAATGTTTCTTTGATCGGACGAAGAGTTTCATCCTTCTTAGTGCAGTTTGAGAACATTGGTGAACATCCGAGACCTGCTCTAGTTTCATTTTTGGTAGGGATCACAACTTGCCCCCAGCCAGTGGTAATTCCATCTTTCACTACTTTTACCGCCTCTTTGTAAGAAGATATCGATGCTTTCTTTTTGGAAGATTCGTCTTCTAAAGAGAGACCTTGGAACTGCGTTCCTTCCACATCATCAGCACTGATAAAAGAGAAATTGGATAAATGGCTCACCATCAAGGCTTGTTCTCCACTTATCGTTACCAATTTTCCATTTGTTACAAATTTTAACTTTTGATGGAGAGTAGAAGTTACTGCCCCTGCTTCATGGATCCATGGTCGTCCTAACAGACAGCTATAAGCAGCCTGAATGTCCATGACCTGGAAAGTGATTTGAAATGTATGTGGACCAATTGTCATGGGAAGGTTGACTTCGCCGATAACAGATTTTCGCGATCCATCAAATGCTTTGACAACTACACCACTGAACTTCATAGGCATTCCTTGGTAAGACAAGCGAGCAAGAGTCGTCTTTGGCATAACATTCAAGGAAGATCCGGTGTCTACCAGTACATTGGACAAAGAGTCTGACTGACAGTTCATAGAAATGTGCAGAGCAAGGTTGTGATTTCTACCCTCCTCGGGGAGTTCTTCATCACAGAAGCTTAAATTGTTACAAGCTGTTATGTTGGCTATTATCCCATCAAAGTGGTCAACAGTCACATCATGGTCTACAAAAGCTTGATCCAAGACTCGCATCAGGGCTTCCCTGTGTGCTTCAGAGTTTAACAGCAATGAAAGTATTGAAATTTTTGAAGGAGTTTGCATAAGCTGATCCACAATCTTGTATTCACTTCTTTTGATAAGCTTCAAAATTTCATCAAAGTCAGGATTCACATTGGTTCCACTGGATTGACCAACATCAGTGTTTGTATTACTGACAGGAGTTTCCACAGGATTTCCCACTGGGACATTGACAGGATTTTGTCCGGTACCAGGAGCAACAGGTTGCTTTGGAGGTAGTGGGGTATACACACGTCCACTTCTTGTTACTCGACTCACATCAGCGATATTCACGATAGATGAAAGAGTAGGTAAAGGAACTTCTTGTCCATTCTTTATCATTGTAGCATTGTAGTTGTATGGAACTGCCTTGTCAGAGTCATAAGGAACGGGTCCAGGTAGACAAATGATCAAAGGAGTAATAGGAACCTTCGGCTTGTTATAAGTAACTTCCATGCGCTCAGGCATGTTGAAATGAGGAACGATGATGTTAACTGTAGGCATTTCCGAGTTGATATCTGAGACTAAAAGCTCATGCGGATAACATCCTATCATGTTAACTTCATTTTCATCCCTATTTCTGTAGATTTGAATAGTACCATTATCCAACAGCACTTGGAGATCTCTTCTCACAATCGAGCACCCGTGAGGATCCACGCAACATATTCTACAGGAACCATAGTGATGCTGGCGAAAATTCTGCCCTCGACAGAGAGTGGCGTGCATTTGTACCAAATCGGCTCTTGAGTAATTGATATTATAGACTCGGTACGGACCAGGACATCCATACACCATGTTTACAACATGCCCTCCATGATTGGGCAGCGGATTTGCTTGCACATTTGGATTCAAATTTCTGAAAGAGAGGAGATTAGATCTTACCAACCTCTGAACTTCATGTTTCAAAGCTATGCAATGCTCAAGATCATGGCCAGGTGCTCCTTGATGATAAGGGCATGAGACCTCAGCTTTGTACCACCATGGGAGTTTCTCAGGTACTGGTGGTGGTGCTTTAGTCTGAACAAGACCTCTTTCAATCAAAGCAGGGTACAATTCTGTGTAGGTCATTGGAATCGGATCAAACTGTGGAGCTCTTTGTACACGATTCTGATTATTGCTGAACTGTTGAGCCTGTTGTCGAGGCTGTTGTTGTTGAAACTGCGGGGTAAATCCCGGATTCGGTGCTGTGTTAACGGCTGGTGCAATAGCAGCTACCTGTCGTTGGCGATTGACATTTCCTCTTGGCTTTCCTTGGGATACCATGTCAACACTTTGTTCTTTCTTCTTTGGGAAACCACTTCCAAACTTTTTGGTTCCGCTTGAAGATCCACCTTCTTTAGTTAGACGTCCGGTTCGGACTTCTTCTTCTAGACGCATCCCCATGTTTACCATTTCGGTGAAATCACTTGGAGCACTAGCAATCATGCGTTCATAATAAAACAGACTGAGAGTATTCAGGAAGATCTTTGTCATCTCTTTCTCTTTTAACGGTGGATTAATCTGAGCAGCAGTTTCTCTCCATCGTTGGGCATACTCTTTGAAAGCTTCATGGTCTTTCTGAGCCATGGATCGAAGCTGATCTCTGTCTGGAGCCATATCCGAGTTATACTTGTATTGTCGGACAAAGGCCTCGCCTAAGTCATTGAATGTTCGAATATTAGTGCTATCCAAGCCTGTGTACCACTTCAGTGCGGCGCCAGTCAAACTGTCTCGGAAGTAATGGATAAGCAACTGATGATTATCTGCATAAGTAGACATCTTTCTGGCATACATCACAAGATGGCTTTGTGGACAAGAACTTCCTTTGTATTTCTCAAAGTCAGGGACCTTGAACTTAGCTGGTATTTGTACACTGGGAACCAAACATAGCTCCTGGGCGTTCTTTCCAAACAAATCTTTTCCCCGAATAGCTTTGACTTCCAGCTGAATCTTGTTGAATTGTTCTTGGAGATCTTCTACAAGATTACGCTGATTTGTGCTATCACCCTGATCATGATAAATCTCATTGTCTCCGTAAGGAATAGTGTGAACCGTAGGAGTCGGAACTGTCATAGTGGGTTGAGAAAGTGCCATAGTGACTTGAGAAAAAGTTACCCCCTGATTTGGAGTAAATGCTGAACCTTGTGCAGCAGGCGCTTCAGTTGTAGCTGTTTGAACCCCAGAGAAATTATGGCGGAAACCTGTACCAAAGCTGAAAGGCGTGCCCCAACCTTCTGGCATGGAGAAAGATGGAATACCGAATGCAACTGTAGAAACTGGAGTAGTGACTTCAGATGTTACTGTTGCTTGACTATTGGGTGGCGGCGGCTGATTTTGTGCGGCCATTAAGGAGTCAACCAGAGTAGTAAGACTTTCCAACTTTTCCTGAAGAGTGGTCACTGTACCACGGAGCTCAATATTCTCTCGTTCAGAGTGTTCCATTACTCTTCTTCTGTTTGAACGAGTATTGTATCTGTGATCTGATTGCGAGCGCGGTCGAGAAACTTTGAGACGCGACAGCTTGACGATCTATTGGAGAAAGATCCAAAAGATAAGACTCTATACAACAGACTCGATATGCAGAATGATGTATGCAAAAAGAGGTTTATGATTTTTCCAAACATTTTAAAGATTATTTCCTTGCAAACATTTGAACACAAACTATTCTTTTATTGAAATAATGGGAAATGTTACAACATTGGAGCGTAGCTCCTTACAGAATCAAATGATACATGAAAATTTAAATAAATCCTAAGCATCTTCATCAGACGAAGAACCAAATGCATTGTGCAACTTGAGCTTCATGATTTCTTTCCCATAGCGAGCTTTCAATTCGGCCTTTTCAGCTCTCAGCTCGTCAACCACATTCTTCCAATTGTCAGGTATCGGAGCGTTGCTTGTCGAGCCTTCAAGCTTTTTCTTGCTTTCTTTGATGTATCTTCTGATTGCGGCATCTTTCCGACGGATCTTCTCATCTTTGTTCATGAGCCATCCATCCTGATAATAGAGAGTTTCTTCGTGTTCTTTCACTTGTTTCTTCAACTTTCTATTTTCCACATCAGTTCTTTGAAACTTTTCTTTCCAAGCGTCTTTTTCTATCCTCATCTTGGTCAAAGTGTCTTGGTATTCCTCCATAGTGGGAATGTTGGGTCGTTGAGGCACCACAGGGAACATGGGTTTTTCATAATCATAAGGCATTTGAAACTCCCTTGCTCTTTTCTTTACCCAACAGGTGTAGGCGTTCGTAGCGACACAGTTCTTTGTCTCACCTTTTTCTTTCCATCGGATGTCGTACCAGGCTTTCACCATTTTTGTTTTCAACCCCTGAGGATCATTTCCTTCCTGATAAAAGTAACTTTCCACTGTAGGGCCAATGGGTTTAGTTGAATTTGCATACCCGAGTTGTCGTCGGGCTAGGACCGGATTGTAGTTAATTCCTCCTTGTGTACCAATGAGGGGTACGTTGGCGAATTCTCCACAGCTTTCAATGGTTTCTGTACCGCAGCGAGCCAAGGTATACCACTGAATATCATTATTAGTAAGAGACATAAGTCTTTGAGACCAACGTAAACCTTCCCGGTTTTCTGTGAAAATGGGAGACTTAGGTAAGTGTGAAACAATCCATTTAAACAATAGAGGTGCACAACATACAATAATTCCACCACCTTGGTGATTCCTATGATGGACAGAGAAATACATGTCACCAAGCAGAGTCGGAACGGGATTTCCATTCAAGAAGACCTTTATGGCATTGATATCAACGAAGTCGTCGATATTGGGAAACAAAACCAACCCATAGATGAGCAAGGCTAGTACAGCTTCAAAAGCTATCATGCTACCAGTCTCGATGAAGTCAAAGGCTTTCTTTATTAGAAACTGTGAAGGCAAACCTGGAAGGTTTCCTTTGGTAGTCCAATTACTCTCTACTTCAGATTTCTTCATGTGGATACTTGCTGCAATGACGTGTGACTTAGGAATGGCTTCCAAACCATTGAAAGGTATCTTGTCAGACACAGGAATACCTAAAAGATTGGCATATTCTTCCAAGGTCGGTACCAACTGGTAGTCTGGAAAGGTAAAACACCGGTAGACGGGATCATAAAACTGAACCAGAGTTTTGAGAAGCCCTTCATCAACATGAGTGTTCAAAATAGGCAAAAGCTTTCCATGGCTTTTCCTAAAATCAGAAGGATCTTGTACAAAAGACGCTAACTCTTTCAGTCTTTCCACATTAGGCTCTTTGAAACCGTACCTCTTGGTATGCCTTTTTACCCACTCCATAATCTAATCCTATAATGTTTGCAAAGGAAATTCTCTAATTGTTTGGAAAAAAATCATGTTTTTATGGAAAAAGATTTTTTTATTTTTTTATGGATGTATGAATGCGTGGATGCATGGATGCCACATATTCAAACATGGTAAGGCAAACATGGTAGTTCAAACATGGTACTGTAAACATGGTAACACAAACATGGTAACACAAACATGGTACACACAGGTTCAAAGGTCCAGCGTCACGAGCATGAGGTCAGAGAACCAAACATGGGATAGTTCTAGTTAATCACCTGCAAAACATGTTCTACTGATACGTCAGAGTCTACATTTTTCTTTCGGATATTACCAACTTTCCACAATTAAACTCATGAGCCAGTAATATTCTCAAGAAAAACTCGTCTGAGTGTGGTTCTCCGCATTACAACTAATCCAAGTCTTCACCTGAATAGTTTCTGCACCACAACCTAATAAGGCCAGGATGGGTTGGGGTTCTACGGTCTCTCAGCTTCTACAGTTCAATGAAAGCAATAATGTCTTCGCAATTAACTCGCTAAACATATATTACAAACAAGGAACCTCCACTGAGCGGAAGGATTCTCACGTGCGCCTGCACATGACTATACCCTCCACCTAATTTCTTATGTGTACTTAATCCGGGTTAGGATTTGTCCATAATGTATCACTTGTAACAGAACCACACAAGTAACAGAACCAAAGAATCACACATGTAACAAAAAATGAAATGAAAAATAAAGCAAATAGAATTAACCCTTCCTTTGAAAACAATAAAAAGATGGTCCCCAGTGAAGTCGCCATTTTTCTGTCGCGGGGAAAAATCGTTTGTCTTTTTTCGGGATGAGACACCTGATGCCTTCTTTGGGCTCGAGTGCTCAAAAAATGATTTTTCTTTTGTACGGACCAAACTTTTTATTGTTTCCAAAAGAGGAAAAGGAAAAAAGTTGCAATAACCTTAAAAGTGGGGGAGAGATCTTTGGGTAAGAGGGTTGGTTATACGAAGGGAAGGTATTAGCACCCAACGTATCTATAGTACTCTATAGGTTTCTTTGCTTTATTTATTCCATTCTTGTTAGGGTGAGGTTCTTGTGAAATAGGTGGGACCTAAGGTGTTTGTTTGATTATGCTCGCAAAGATCATCGCGATCCTCTGCATACATATCCCTTAGAGGGAATCAGAGCATCTGTAGCTCGGGGTCTACGGGTGCTAAGGTTTGAGTGGTTTGAGGGAGAAGTTTTGCTCGCCAAGGATACGACCTTGTGCCTACGTATTCTCAAAGGGATGTTGAGAAAGTCAGAGCAATCGTAGTTCCCACTTATGCTAGTGGAAGCAAAGGATAAGAGACAAATGTCATCTAAATGTTCGATGTATCTAATCTATATCATCACATACATCTGTTTGTTTTGTTTGAAAATCTTTTCATTATAAGCCCGGGGCCATGCCACTTAGGGTGCTTAGAATGATAAAGATGTTTTTTAGCCAGCCTTGTGGCAAAAACTTTTAATGAAGTCAGCCTTGTGACAAAAAGTTTTGATTAATCAGCCAGCCTCGTGGCAAAAGTTTCAATGAAGTCAGCCTTGTGACAAAAACTTTGATTAATCAGCCAGTATGGTGGCAAAAAGGTTTGATTGATTAGCCAGCCTTGTGGCAAAAAGAAGTTTGATAAATTAATTGTTTGTGATGATATAGAAGAGATACTCCTATCATAGAGATGATAAATGTCTAATCTCCTAGGGTATTTGATTTGGATATTGGGGATGCTTATAAGAAGCCCGTGGGTCCTTGTACGAAGCCCAAGAGGAGGCTATCCGAGGGTCCTTGCATTGTAAGCCCAAGAGGAGGCTATGGGAGGGACTATCGAGGGTCCTTGCATTGTAAGCCCAAGAGGAGGCTATGGGAGGGTCACTCGTTTGTACAAAGCCCAAGGGGAGGCATGGTATAGTTGGTTTGAGCTCTTAGAGCGATTTCACCGGGAAACCATACTCTATGTCCTAACCTAAACTAGTGGAGATTCTTTGCACGAAGCCCAATAGGAGGCTATGGGGAACCTAGTGTTGTACTAAGTTGAACAAGCACACATATCACACATATGAACAAACATGAACAAGTATTAACAAACATGAACAGGTATGAACAATTATATATGACAAAGTGTGTGTATATAATGGAGTTTATGAAGGAAATATACCTGTAGGCATGATCCATTTGTATACACAGGGGCTCGGGACTCACACTCGGGGAGAGGTCCACTTGAGTTTATTCAAAGCTATGTAAACAGGTATTTACAAAAGGGCTTGGGACTTATACCTACATGGAGGCCCATGGTATTTTTGGGAAGATTTAAAGAAAAACCTTCATTTTTGGTTTGTTATTCAAAGTTAAAAATCAAATTGATCGAGGTATGTACAAAAAGGGTTTGTGTACAATGAAATACCTAATTTCATGTACAGGGATGAGTATGTACAAAAGGGGCTTGGGACTTATACCTACGTGGAGGCCCGTGTTTTATTTACAAAACATGGTTGATTGTTTATTTACAGACGCGAGGTTTCGCTTTTGAAAAACTGTTTAAAGATTGTTTGAAAAGTATTGTTTTGAAAAAGTTTTCTGTACAAAGAAAAACTGTTTAAAGATTGTTTGAAAAGTATTGTTTTGAAAAAGTTTTCTGTACAAAGAAAAACTGTAAAAAGGAAAAAGAGTGGGTCTTATACTCTCTAATATTCGAGAGGTCCCACTTCGTTTTGAAAATCAATTGATCAATTAAAAAGGTTTAATCAATAGTTTCAAAAAGAAATGGTTTATCGTTTTTGAAAAGAATCGCGATCGCTCGTTTTAAAACGATTTGAATTTGAAAGAAATCAACTTAATTAAGTTTAAAACAAGTTTTAATGCTTAATTAAGACCTAAGTGATTAGGGTTTGATAAAAAAATATTTACAAGTGATTATGTTTGAAAAAATCAAATGAAAAAACAAATCTTAAAGTATTAAAAATACTTAAAAATATGTCATTTTAAACTTAATTAAAAGTATATTAAATAAATCCTTTTTTGTTATTTTTTTTGATATTGTCAAAATATGTATATTAAATAAGAAGTGTTTAAAAAATGAAGAAAAAATAAGTTGATTTGATTGGTTAAATAATTAAATGAAGTTGTGTGAAAAATGAAAGAAAAATAGTTGTAAAAAAAAGGTTTTGGTCCCTAAGGGTGTTGAACCCACGACCTGGAGGTTGTTTCTCAAAACAAAAGCCAACTGAGCCACGCTTGTGGCTTGTTACATACACGCGTCCATTTAATTATATTAAGAAACGAAAATTTGAATTTTTTAAACAAAAAGCGCGCCAAGAACATCCATCCCCATTTGATTTTGAAAATCTTTGAAACTGGATTGTTTTGATCAAGTGAAGGGTCTAATTCACTCGGTTTTTCACAAGGATCACGATGGTGGTCTTTAATTTCATTTATTTTTACTCTAAGGGGGTCAATTTTGTGATGAACACGAAGAACCCTAAAACTGAAATTCAAAGTGAAATCGTGTATGATCATGATATGATGCAATTGATTGAGGGTTAATGATCCTCATAGGTGCAGAAACAAGATGGTATGCTCATATTTCATTTATGATGCGTGATTCATAGAGTTTGAAGTTCAAGTGTTCTTACCTTAAAAACGGCAAAAGTGAGGATCGAATTCTGCAAATGAGGGCTTCCAGATGTTGTTTCTTGATCTGAACACCTTCAGTGGACCTTATGGAACATGTTTGGATGCTTGGAACCATCTGAATTCATCTGTGCTAAGCTGTGGTACCCGATCTGCATAACCTTGGAGTGTGAATCGAATTTGAAGATTATGAGGTTACAGATCATATGTGAGTGCTTGGATAGTTCATATGTGATGTATGGATGATGTTAGAAGTGGTAGTTTGGACAGAATTGAGCCTGAACAAAAATTGGCATGATAAGTCTCATGTTATGCATATTTGGAGGTGAGATGATGATTTTGAGTTTTCAGGTGTTTTGGGGTGTATGAGTGATTCAGACACATCATATATGACATTTAGAAGTTGTGGGAAGCATCACTTTGTTCAGAACTTGCAAGGTTTGGAGGTTGAGTTTTCTACCTCACTTTGAAACACATGACTTGTAATTCAAGAAAGAAGAGAGAAAACCTATAATTGTGAGGTTTTGGTGTGAATTGAAGAGTGATTTGCATCTCTATTTATAGGCCAAGGATTCTGAATGAAGAGCTCTTGCAAGTTGATCAAGAATGATGACTTGGCTTAAGAGATAAAATGGCATCTTTTGCATTTAATGCATATGGTTAAAAGTAACTAAACCATGGTTAATTTCCAAGCTTCCTATCCTCTTCCATTCTGATCTTCAAATCAGAAAAGATCATTCAATCATTGCTTCTATGCATCATTGCTTGGATCATTGGCCATATAGTATAGAAACTTAGTGAAAATGGCTTGAAATTTCATGCTTAATGACCTCTAATGTCAAAATTCAAAACCATAGCTATGCTCCATATTTTTTCATGCTCTTGGACATTTTGGAAAGCTCATGTTACACACTTCAAAATCCTAGTTGAAAGTTTCTTCAAGACCTTTAAGGAAATGGGTGAAAAAGATCCATGAACTTTGAAGAAAATGAAGTTTTAAGTGAAATTTTCAAAAAGTACCAACTTTGAAGCACCATATCTCTTAAATGGTTGATCTTATGGAAAAATTTTATATGTGTCAAAGTTGTTTATTGGATCAAAATCTACAACTTTCATGTTGGAAGTTTTTTTCAGTTTGTAGGTGAAATTTTGAGAAATTCCCTTCCAAAGTTTGGAAAAAACCATTGAAAAACACTTAGAAAATTTTCTAAGTATGAAAAGTCAAACTTTGACTTTTTGATTCTTGATTGATTTTCTTGATTTTTCTTGATCAAATGACTTCTCATATCATATATTGATGATTCAAAACTTCGAAAGTCATGGTTGACCAAAATTCCCCAAAAGTCAATGGTGATCTTGTACAGTTGACTTTTTCAGACGAATCGCGTTTCTGGAGATTTCAAATGAAACAGGCTATCCTCATCAAATGAATGGTATGAATGGATCATATTGAGGCATTAGAGGATATTGAGCCATGATTTGAGTTGTGGCACCATGTCCTGATTAAAAAGTCAGTTGTTCAGTGAATTAGGTCAAAAACCCTAATTGTTGACCTGATGAAATTGATGCCTGTAGGTCTTGAATTGAGATGTAATTTCCATTGTATATTGTCATAGGGATTATTTGAAGATGATTGAAACCTTTGATTGACTTCCTGGGGATTTTTAGGGTTTCCCAAATGTGATCCCTGATTTCAGTCCCTGATAGTTCAAAACCCTAATCTGAGGATTTGGTGATCAATCTTTGTGTAGGAGATGTTCTGAGCCAATGGGTTAGGTCAAAATGATGCACTTGGGGTTTTGAGGTCATGTCCCAAGTCATTAGGTCAAACCCTGAGCAAAAGTCAAGAGCATGCTGTCTTCAGTCAAAACTCTAATTCAGTCGATTCAAAGCTGTTGAGTTTGTTGAAATGAATCTCTGAGGACCAAATGTTGATTGTTGATGAAGATAGTTCTTTTGAGATGAAGGGAGAACAAAACCCTGGTTGATTATTACTTGTACTGATGAGTGATTTCATGATTAAATCCTGCTGAGTCACAAGTAACAAACACAAGCTATGCAATTTGTTAGAGATGCAAATGATGCATATGCAAATGATATGAGGTGGTATCTTAGGTCAAAAATTGGGGTATGACACATACCAAACTTCTTCACTATATTCTTAGCATACTTGCTTTGAGAGATGAAGATAAAATTATCCATCTATTTCACTTGAAGTCCAATAAAATAGGTTAATTCACCAACAAGACTCAACTCAAATTGAGATTGCATTTGCTTGACAATATGTTGAACCATCTAGTTTGACATCCCTCCAAACATAATGTCATCCACATATATCTGAGCAATCATGAGTTTTCCATCTTTCTCCTTAACAAATAGGGTCTTGTTGATTCCTCATTTCTTGTAGCCAATGTTGACAAGATATTCTGTCAGCCTTTCATAGCAAGCCCTAAGAGCTTGCTTTAATCCATAAAGAGCCTTTTTCAGTTTGAACATATTATCTAGAAAAGTAGGATTAATGAACCCATTTGGTTGTTCAACACACACCTCTTCATGTAAGTACCCATTCAGAAAGGCACTTTTCACATCCATCTGAAACAACTTGAACTTCAGTAAACATGTCACTCCTAATAGTAGTCTGGTGGATTCAAAACGAGCAATTGGGGCAAAAGTCTCATCAAAATCTACTCTTTCAATTTGAGTGTATCCTTGAGCCACAAGTTTAGCCTTATTCTTGGTGACAACTCCATTTTCATTAAATTGATTTTTGTACACCTATTTTGTACCAATGGCATTTGTTCTATTAAACCAAGGAACTAAATCCCATACTTCATTCCTCTTGAACTTACCGAATTATTCTTGCATGTCATTGATCCATAATTTATCCGCTAAAGTTTTCTTCATATTCTTAGGTTCAAACTTTGAGACAAGGCAAAAGTTAGAAACCACCTCTTTTGATCTAGTAGTAATCCCTTCATTAAGATTTCCTATGACGAGTTCTTTAGGATAATATTTCTGAATTCTAATTGAAGGATCTTTGTTGGCTTGATTATTATCAGGTTCAATATTAGTAGCCTAAGTATTGGTATCAACATCTACCATATTTTATGAATCATCATTCATCTAGAATGATATTCCAACATCTTCTTCGACATCATGCCCATTCTCTACGATTAAATCATCCACCATAACATTTATAGATTCCATCATGACTTTGGTTCTGGAATTAAAGACTCTATAGGCTCTGATGTTAGTAGAATAACCCAGAAATATTCCTTCATCACTCTTGGGATCCATTTTTCTTCTTTGTTCATGATAAGTCAAAATGTAGCATTTACTTCCAAAAACATGAAAGTATTTGACAATATGCTTCCTTCCTTTCCATTATTCATAGAGTGTAGTTGAAGTGCCACTCCTCAAAGTGGCTCTGTTATGAATATAACATACAGTATTCATTGCTTCAGCCCAAAAATGATATGGCAGATGCTTAGCTTGAAGCACGACTCTAGCTAATTCTTGTAGAGTCATATTCTTGCGCTCAATAACTCCATTTTGCTAAGGGGTGATGAGAGAAGAGAACATGGCTAATACCTTCAGAGGAGTAAAATTCAACAAATTTTCTATTTTCAAATTCCTTTCCACGATCACTTATGATCCTTACAGTCCCACTTTCCTTCTCTCTTTGAAGCTTTTGACATAGATCTTTGAAGACCTCAAAGACATCTGATTTTTCTCTAATCAACATCAACACAAGCAAACCTTTTTCCACCAAGGCTGTCAACTTGCATAGGCCATATTAAATCCACATGTAGAAGTTCCAGAAATTTTGAAGTAGTTAGATGATGAATCTTATGGTGTGACATCTCGGTCTGCTTTCCAATTTGACACTCACCACAAATTTTTCCTTCTTCAATTTTAAGTTCGGGAATGCCTCTGATAGCTTCTTTAGACACAATCTTTTTCATACCTTTCAGATGCAAATGGCCAAGTTTTTGATGCCACAGTTTGACTTTATCTTCCTTGGATATCATGCATGTGAAGGAACATGTAATTACTTGAGGTGTCCATAAGTATAAATTATCCTTAGACCTGGCTCTTCTCATCAGTACTACATTCTTCTCATTAGTGACCACACATTCAGACTTAGTGAAATTAACTTTAAGACCTTTATTATATAACTGACTGATACTTATTAGATTAGTAGTTAGACCTTTCACAAAAAGGACATTATCAAGCATAGGAGATCCTTCACAGGCTAGTCTTACAACTCCTTTAATTTCCCCTTTGGCACCATCTCCAAAAGTAACATAACTAGTGGTGTGATGCTCAATGTCCACCAAGAAATTCTCCACTCCTGTCATATGCCTAGAACATCCACTATCAAAATACCAGTCTTTTCTAGATGAGACTCTAAGAGAGGTATGAGTTATGAGACTAGTGACATCATCCTTCACTTTCCACTTCTTTCTAGTTTTAATCCTTACATGATTAGCCATAGGTTGAGTAGAACGTTTTGGATAAACATATAGTCTGTAACAGTATGGTTTTGTGTGACCATACTTTCCACAATAAAGACATTTCCAATGCTGGAGCTTGGCTCTGGTCTGAGTTTCCTGAAATCTGGCAAGATGTTGCAACATTTGGTTAGACATTATGCTCTCATCCTTCACTTCAGCAGGAACAAATCTCATCATAGGGTTTTCTTTTTATTTTTTAAATACTGGTAATTAAACCCTATACTAGTAGCTATTCTACCTACTTCTACATCTTGAAGAATTTCATCTAACACATCAGACTCATTGTTTAACATCATTATGGATTTGGTCATATTTTAAAGTTTTGATGTTAACAAAGTCAGTTCATCCTGAAGATCAGAGATATCAGCTAAACATTCTTCCTTTTTAGTCTGCAATTGAACTGTGATTTCCTTCTATTTTTCTCCTAGCTGACATAACTCTTCATTTTTCTTGCACAATTCTTTGTAAGAAGCAGTCAGGTCATCATAAGACATTTCTTCAACATATACGTCTTCATCATAATCCCACCTTCCAGTTCAGGCAGTTACAAGTTTAGCATATGCATTCTCAAGTTCACTTTCATGTGTATCATCATTTGACCAAGAGATAGACATCACATTATGTTGTCTCTTGGGATGTGTAGGACACTCTGCTCTAATATGCCCAAAGCATTCACATTCATGACATTGAGTGCCTTTACTTTGATTGGACTTCTCTTCTGTTCTGGGTTTTGTAATGCCCGATATTTAATTATTCATTTAATTAAATATTTTTGAATATTTTCTGATTTAATTGTCGAAGTGTGAGTAATTGTAAAATGTTGATTTAAGCTGTGGTGTTATTAGTTAAATTAAATTGAAGAAATAGTATTAGAATAATACTACTATTATTATGATGGACCTTGAATGGTTAGAAGTAGCAAAGTGGAGGTATGAGAAGGTTAGGCCCAAACACCGAATCGAAAATTATATTGGTAATTAGAATAAAAGAAAATTTTGAAGTATCAGTGAGGGTTTAAAACACTACAAAAAAAAAAGCTCATTAGTGACGTGAAAATCACGCCACAAATAGAAAAAACACTTCACAGACCAAAATTTGCGACGTGAATTATTACGTCGTAGGAGACAAGGTGACAACTTTTAGTGACATGATATTCACTTCACTAAATAGTGAAATGAAAATCACGTCACTAAATTTGGACCAGATATTAACACAGTTTAAGTCAGAGCAGGTGTAGCAGGTTTGTTCAGAAAGAGAATCTTTAAGTTGCGACGTGTTTCTCATGTCACTAATTAGTGACATGAAAAACACGTCACTAAATATTGCAATTATTAACTAAAAAAAGTTATAGACGTTTAAAGGTTGCGACGTGATTTACACGTCACTGATTAGTGACATGTAAATCACGTCACTAATTATTTTTTATTTTTTTTCAAATTAATATATATATATATATTAAATTAAATTAATAAATTAAATATATTAAAATTGATAAATTAAATTAATAAACTAAATATATAAATTAATAAACTAAAATTATAAACCAAATATTACAAAATATAATTATAAATTAATTAATATTTTACACAAATTCAAAATCAAAAGTAACAATAAAATAAAAACTAAATTAAATCAACAATCAGTCTGGGTCGAAAAACTCATCATCATCTCCGCCCTCCTGATCAGTCGGCGCATAACCACCCGCATTTTGGTTTCCACCAAATGATTGCATAAATTGCCGCATTTGGGCCTCCATATCCGACTGTCTCTCCGCCATGACCTCCAATTGCCGCTGATGCTCACTCTGCATTGCCTCCATTTGGGCCTTCAAAGCCGCTTCACGTTCCGCCGCATCGCGTCTCGCCTCGTTTACCGCCAATTGTCATACAGTTTCTCGCTGTTCTGGTGTCAAAGTTACGGGATGTTGTTGTAGCGATAAAGCGGCAAGCAACAAAAGTTTTGGAAATATTTATCCGGGAATTTATCATGTCCACAGAGATTAGTGATATCAAACTGCCATTCAACAGTTTTCGCAGTTATGAGTTTAAATTAAATGGGTTTTAAGTAAAAATGGAAAATATAATATATGAACATAAAATAAATACATTCTTGATAGAAAATAGCTTATCTGGTTTGAATATAAACTAATCCTCACAAATTTAGATTTATCACTATGTTGAACTCAATCTACAATACTCATCAGAATCATCACATACCTCTCACATCAATGTCCCTTTCTACAACACCGACGAGAGTTCAACTATATTGCTCTTTCGACGATGTCTCAACCGATCGAACAACACAGAAGCATTAAACTCTGATATCATGTGGATGTTAACCCCAAACCTTATGTCTAGAATCTAGAACTAACACGTATTCTCCTAATCAAGATTCACAAAGCATATTTCTATTATAGCATAAATCTGAAGCGATTAAGCAAAAAGATCAGAAAAACACCGATTAAGATTTATAAAGCAAACTTTATACAACTAGTAGAAAGAGTAACAAACATCCATGTGTTTAGAGTAATTTACATACAAACTCAATAAAAGAGAAATACAAAGAAAAGAAAAGAAGAAAACCAAACATCTCACGGTTTATCATTGCCGATTGACGAGAAATTAACTCCCGAATCATCCATTTGCAAGTCCCAAATGTTGTTTCCAAGCTAAATCTACCAAAAATGGAAGGTTGATGAGTTGGGGTTCAAAAATACCCAAAACATAACCTAAAAATTGTGTTTTTGGCCCTTAAAACGTGTTTCTATTAGCACCACTTCGCCCGGCGGCAAAATGGCTTCGCCCGGCGGCTTAACACAACAACTTTTCACATATTTTGGTCAGCCAGGCTCGCCCGGCGAGCCCAAAATTCGCTCGGCAGAACACACAAGAAACATAAAAAATCTACACTGTTTCGGTCATAACTTGAGAACCGTAACTCCGATTTGCGTCTGGTTCGAAGCGTTGGAAAGCTTATTCAATGCTCTATCTAACTATGAATAAATATCAATGCTTGAATACCTACAAAATGAGATGAAAATAATTAAATTCAATGATATTTACACGATAATGCAATATATACACTATAACGTAAACTATACCAAATATTGACTAAAGTTGAGGTTTATTAATGTAAAACAAATGAATTAAGCCGATGAGTGCTAATTATTCACACTCAAATTTACAACAATTTAGCACTCATCAGACGTGAACCTCCTGCCCCGTCCATAAGTCTTTGGAATAGAGTTCTATCATCCGGTCTCAAGGTGCCTGCCATATTTCCACCACCAAAAAAAACACTCGTTAGGCCCCTTGCCGCCAATGCCTTCACTCCAAAGATGAAAATCCACATCCCGATGAAGCGGCTCTCCCGGTCTTGGAGTATATTGAGGATTAATATTCAAAAATCGTACAAGTAATGTCTGATAATCATCCTACACATACAAAAAAATTAAGTTAAATATAATTTAAAAAATAAAATTGACTAAATAATATATGAAAAATAGCCACGTGATTTTCCCGTCGCAAATTTAGTTGTCACATGATTTTCACGCCACAACTTCTCACTTGCCACATGAAAATCACGACACAAAAGTTGCCAACAAATTAAAAAAATTTGAACAACGTCAATTAAATAACTTACCATAGCCTTTTGTTTACGCTCGTCAACAAAATCTCCTGTTTTCTTTGTCCGAGTCCTTGCAATCAACTCGGTCATCAGAGGTGGTCTATTCAATTCCTTAGCCTAAATAATAAAATTAACTATAATTAATAATATCTATTATTAAATGAAATTATAACTATAAAAAATAGTAATAATTATTACCAGACGTCGAAGATGCTCAGCAGTGCTTATACTTCCAACAGCATTAAGGCAACCCCCTTTTTCAGATACTCTCATCTTCTTTGCATTTCATATTTATCCAGAAACTCATCACTCTCCCAATATTTAAGAAGCTCGTTAAAGACTTCTTCTCCTATCTAATTGGGACAGATGCCATGAAGTTCCCAACACTTTCTAACACGTCGTAGCATGTCAGAAAGTCATCTTGAAGTTCTGCCATAATAATTTTTTTTAATCTGCTTCTCTTTCATTGGTTCCCACACACATTTTTCCTGCAATGTTGTATGACATTAAAATAAAAGTTAGATAACTCTAATGAAAAAGTCATTTAAATAACACAACTTAAACAATAAATTAAGTATGCCTGAAATTGCTTAAACCAATATTTTTTATCTTTGCCCTTAACATCTTTAAAAGTCTTTAGAAATGTTTTATAATTCTGCTGAATTATATAACTTATAATGTTGGCAGCAGTCCAACTCGACGCGAATCTAAACAACATTAATTGAATTAGCATAAATTATAAAGTTACTAAAAATGGAAACATATATTTAAATACAAATTGATAAATAAGAAACTTACGAGCTTCCTTCGGGCTTAATGAAAAATCTCCCCTCAATGATATGAATCTGGCTCGGATCATCATCCTCTCGAAGATCACTCCCATCCAACTCATCATCCCCAACCTCATCCTCATCCTCCACCCGATCATCATCATGTGTGGGTGGTGGAAAACTAGATCCTCTAGTATCCTGGAATGATAGGGGCACATGTGGAGAGTGGGGTGCGACTAGTCTGTATGGGAGGTGGAAAACTAGATCCTCCGGTCTGCCGGAAGGATGAGGGCACATGTGTCTGTTGGAAGGATGGGGGCATCTGTGTCTGTTGGAAGGATGGAGGCATCTGTGTCTGTTGGAAGGATGGAGGCATCTGTGTCTGCTGGAAGGATGGGGGCATTTGTGTTTGCTGGAAGGATGGGGGCATCTGTATTTGCTGGAATGGATAACCAGGTGGTGGTATAGGTGGACTAAGAAAAGACGGGCTGACAGATGGAAATGGATAGGAGAGTAGTGGCGTAAAAGCTTGAGTACTAGCCATGGACATAGGATACACCTGACTATGTGGAGGAGGACATATGGCTGACTGAGGTGACTGACATACTACTACTCGTGGGCGTTGGGACCTCTTCTTACCACTATCACTCACACCCTTACCTTTATCAAGTCGGGGTGGCATTTTACCTATTTATAGAGAATACACAATTAATATAAATATATTCAATAGATGGATCATTAAGTAAAATTACAAAAATATGCTCTCAACAACACATATTCATTAACACATTCAATACATGGTTCATTAAGTATAATTACAAAATCTTCATTAACACATTATTCATTAACACATTATTCTAAATCTCCATGCTCGTCATCCACATCATTCTCATCATCTGATGTGATATTATCCCCAGATCCAAAATCTTCATGCTCTTCATCCACATTATTATCAACCAACAATATAGATGAATCAACTAGATGCCCCTCAACCATTGTATCAGACAAACTTGTAGTTTGTTCATCTGCAATCACATCATTAATTTGTTCCACTTCATCAACTTGGTGAGCAAAATCTTCCACTATTCCACTAGATCGTCAGTTTCAATATGACTAATTGGTTTTGTTTTTATTACAGCATACCATCCTCGTTTACGTGGCACAAATGAAGGATAAGGAACATAATAAACTTGCCTAACAATATGTGACATTATGAAAGGGTCATACTCTTTGTACCTCCGGTCCATTTGAATCTCAACAGTACCATATGTCTTATCTATTTTTGTGCCTCTAGTTGGACCATACCATTCACAATAAAAAAAGACAACTTTATTTTTCGAGTCCATGTAATTGTACACAAACTCGTAGATATGTTTAACAAAACCATAGAAGTCATCTTCACCACCATCTGTAACTCCTTTCACAAAAACACCACTACTAATGGTCTTTTTCCCTTCATCCCATGTATGAGTATGAAATTTATATCCATTCACGAAGTATGTGTGCCATTCATTTGCGCTTTGAATAGGGCCTTGAGACAAGTTTCTCAAATGGAGTATTTCTGGAGTCATTGCAACAATGCTAGACAATCTCTCCTTAAACCATGCTGGAAATTGAGCATGAATGACACCAGATGTTGATTGTACACCGGTACTATGAAAATAGGCGTTGTTGAATTCCCTAAAAAGAAACACACTGTAAGTTTAAAGGTAATGAGTTTTTTTACTACAAAGAAAATTAAAAGTTATAGTATACTTACTCAAGATATGGTTTAACTTCAACGCAGTTGATCAATACATGAACATGGGCAGATTGCATTTCTTGTTGGGTCAACCAATGAACACCCTTCTTTCAAGATGGACGGCCTAGAAGCCCGAAGACTGATAAAGTGAATTGACTTCTTTCACTAAAATTGACAGGATTTCGTATGACTCTTGGAGTTAACATCATGTGTTTGAAATAATGACTGCAAAAATGTGATGTTTCTCGATGCAAGTAATGTGCACATATTGATCCTTTAACTCTAGCTTTATTTTTCACTGATCATTTTGAATCACCCATGAACCTTTCAAACGGGTATATCCACCTATATTGAACAGGTCCTCCAAGATAAGCTTCATAGGCAAGATGTACGGGTAGATGTTCCATGGAGTCAGAAAAACCAGGCGGAGACACTTGTTCCAACTTACATAGAATGACTGAAATATTTCGATCTAACTTAATGATGTCATCCACTTTTAAAGCTGACGCACAAATATCTCTAAAAAATTGACTAATTTCAGTTAAAGGATTGAGCACATGTTTGGGTAGAGAACCGAACACAATTGGTAGAAATTGTTCCATAAAAACATGGCAATCATGACTTTTCATACCATGTAACTTCCCAGTGTTAGCGTCAGCACACCTTGCTAAATTTGAAGAATAACCATCAGACATTCTCAATTCTTTTAACCATCGACAAACCGCTTTGGCTTCTTGGGATGTCAGACTAAAACAAGCCTTTGGTTTCAATAGTTTTCCATTCGGTTGAGGCTTTAACTTCAACTTTTTTCGATTGCACCAAATTTCCATGTCTTGTCTCGCCTTCTCATTATCTTTTGTTTTGCCTTTAACATCCATCACGGTGTTAAATACATTATCAAAACATTTCTTCTCAATATGCATAACATCCAGATTATGGCGCAACAAATTATCTTTCCAGTACGGGAGGTCCCAAAATATACTTCTTTTTGTCCAATTGTGTTCGACCCCGTATCCTTCAATCCTAGACGCCTCTCCAGTATCTATAATTTTTGGTAGTTCACAAACTTGATCCCATACAGCACCTGGTGACAATCGAGGCGGAGGCGAATCTATTATCTGTGCGTCTTTCTTGAAATTTGTCTTGTTTTTTCTATATGGATGATTTTTTGGTAGGAATCTGCGGTGACAGTCAAACCACGAGCTTTTCCCCCCTTTATCCAACATAAACGCCTTGGTGTATCCCATACAATACGTACAACCTATTTTGCCATGTGTACCCCAACCAGACAACATGCCATATGTTGGAAAGTCATTGATGGTCCACATCAAGGAAGATCGCATAGTAAAGTTCTGTTTACGTGATATATCATAAGTCCATTCTCCAATCCACAATATCTTCAAATCATCAATTAAAGATTGTAAATACACATTAATCCCGACTTTTGGACTCGAAGGTCCTGGAATGACGCACGTTAAAAACATGTACGGTTTTGTCATGCACATCTCAGGAGGGAGGTTGTAAGGGGTTACAATAACTGGCCAACAAGAATACATACTTCCCAACGCTTGAACATAAGGAATAAAACCATCTGAGCATAATCCAAGTCTGACATTTCTAGGTTCTGCGGCAAAATCAGGATGTATTCGATCAAAGTGCTTCCATGCCTCGCCATCAGATGGATGCCGCATAGTGCATGGACTTGTTTTATTTGTATGATGCCATGTCATTTGAATTGCACTGTGCATTGAAGCAAACATTCTTTTTAACCTTGGTATTATCGGATGATAAAACATGGACTTTACTGCTACACGGTCTTGATTAGTGTTAATGGCTCTACTGCAAACTTTATATCTTGGACTCATACAAAACTTACATTCCTCCAATAATCCATCTTGAGTACCAAACTCATTGTCATAAAACAACATACAACCATTAATGCAACAATCAATCTTTCTTACTCTTAAGCCTAACTTTGACACCAACTTCTTTGCTTCATAAAATGTTGTAGGCAAGTTGTCTTTCATTGCAGTTGAGTCCAACATCATTTTTACGAAGAATTTCAAACACTGATCAGGAACATTCCAATTTGACTTGGCGGCCAATAATCTCACACGCATAGATAACTTTGATTCAGACGACCCATAAAACAACGGTGTATTCATCTCATTCAACAACTGATAAAATCTCTGTGCTTCCTCATTCGGCAACTCTTCCCTACCAAAATCTTCAGGTTGATCATAGGTCACGTTCACACCAAAAGCATCCTCAACCATGTCAGCAATCAGATTAAAGTTTTCCTCATATTCCATAGGCGGTCTTTCCTCATATTCCATAGGCGGGCGACTACTTGAAGCATGTGCATTACTAGTCTCTAGTACGTTACTCGACAATTTTTCACCATTAAACGTCCAAACCCAATAATTTTCCATGAAACCCCTTCTATGAAAATGCCTGACAACTTCCTCTGGGTCACTAATTATAGGTCTACATCCACATTTAAGACAAGGACACCTAACTCCTCCTTCGCTTCGACAACATTCTTGAGCAAACGCCCAAGTGATAAACCCATTAACTCCTACTATAAAATTAGGTTTAAGTGCACGTCTTTCTGGTTCCACTCTATCGTACATACAACTACGATAATACAAATAATATTCCATACTACACATATATCCAATCATTCTCTTTTTAGTAAACATTTAACTACATCAACTATAAATTTATAATTATTTTAAAACTATATTAACTCTATATCCATATACATTAACTAAACATTTAACATACATAAAAACATATTGAATATATCATGACATAAATATTTAGTTTTTTTAACTAAACATGTAATAAATCATATTTTTATATATATTTACTAATATATTCTATTTTTTAACACAAAATCTAATAAACATGCTATTAAGAAAATACTACATTACATGGTATTGTTCTTAACTAACAAAACATGCTTTTAATAAATATAACATATATTATATTTTATACTTTTAACATATATTTTAATTTAAGAAATATAACATATAATAATTTATATTTAATTTTATTTTAAATATACATACATACTATATATTCTACTTTTAATATACATTTTAATTTTAAAAAAAATGTATTTTCAATTTAATAACAATAACTTATATTTTAATTTTAAGAAATATAACATATAATCATATTATATTATATTTTATTTTATTTTATTATATTTAAATATACATATATAATATATATTATAATTTTAATATATATTTTATTTTATTTTAAATATACATATATAGTATATATTCTACTTTTAATATATATTTTAATTTTATAAAAAATGTATTTTCAATTTAATAACAATAACATATATTTTAATTTTAAAAAATATAACATATAATCATATTATATTTTAGTTTATTTTAAATATACATATATAATATATATTCTAATTTTAATATATATTTTAATTTAAGAAAAATGTATTTTCAATTTAATAACAATAACATATATTTTAATTTAAGAAATATAACATATAATCATATTTTATTTTATTTTAATTTAAGAAATATAACATATAATCATATTATATTTTATTAAATTTTAAATATACATATAGAATATCTATTCTACTTTTAATATATATTTTAATTTTAAAAAATGTATTTTTAATTTAATAACAATAACATATATTACAATTTAAGAAATATAACATATAATCATATTATATTTTAGTTTATTTTAAATATACATATATAATATATATTCTAATTTTAATATATATTTTAATTTTAAAAAAAATGTATTTTCAATTTAATAACAATAAAATATATTTTAATTTAAGAAATATAACATATAATTATATTGTATTTTATTTTAATTTAAGAAATATAACATATAATCATATTATATTTTATTAAATTTTAAATATACATATAGAATATATATTCTACTTTTAATATATATTTTAATTTAAAAAAATGTATTTTCAATTTAATAACAATAACATATATTACAATTTAAGAAATATAACATATAATCATATTATATTTTAGTTTATTTTAAATATACATATATAATATATATTCTACTTTTAATATATATTTTAATTTTAAAGAAAATGTATTTTCAATTTAATAACAATAATATAACATATATTTTATTTCTATTTAATATATAGTGCACATAAAAAAATTATTTTCTATTTAATATTTTCTGTTTTTAAGAACAATAACATAAATTATATATTTTTTATTAATATTTTCTGTTTATAAGAATAATATCATAAAAAACATATATTTTGTTTAATATCCTGAGTTCGAATCCTGCTAGGTGCTATCAATACTTGTGTGGGTCAGTCCATACAGAACAAAGTTCTGACTTTAAACGGGGCCCCCGCTAGTGGACGGTGGGATTGGTCCCTCTTGGATTAGTTGGTCGCAAGGCCGGATACCAAGATTTCAAAAAAAAAAAAAAACAGATTATAAAAACAAATCTAAACATTTTCATATACATTTTTATCATTCTAACCATTTAATCTATTAAATTTGAAGGAAAAAAAAAGGTAAAAATACCTCTTCTTCAATCTCCTTCAACTTCCAATCTCCTTCTCCTTCAATCCTCTTCTTCTTCTTCAATCTTCTTCAAAACCTAACAAAAACATTAAAATCTAAGTTAACAAACATATTTAAAAATGTAATTAAAAAAAAGAAATTATACAAATTTGTGTATGAAACTTACCTTTGATACAATAATGGAAGAAATTTGTAGTGAAAATTTGTATAAAAAATATGGGTATGAGATAAATAGGCAAAATATGGGTATGAGATGGAAGTTTGGAAGAGAGAAAGAGTAAAATGGGGAAGAAAACGCAGCAGCTGGGTCTGAGAGGAAAAGGTAACGCGTTTACTTATAAGCCAATCAGCGACGTGAATTTCACGTCGCAACTTGCCACATGGAATTCACGTCGCAACACACCCAACGATCATGAATTAGATTCCTTCACCGCAAAAGCTTGTAACGTGTTTGTCCTATAAACCAATCAGCAACGTGAATTTCACGTCGCAACTTGCCACGTGTAATTCACGTCGCAACAAGTGCCAACGGTCTTAAACTTTAATGCCTCATTTAATTCATGTCTGCACTAGGTCAATCCGGTCAGATTCTTTTTAACTTTAATTGTTGCGACGTGTATAACATGTCACAACATATTTTTTTCAAATTTCAAACTTCCCACTCTCTGAAAGTTGCGCCATTTTAAATTTTTTATTTTACTTTTTCTTTAGCGACGTGATTTACACTTTGCAAATATTTTTGTTTTAAAAAATGCTGACACCCAACTAATGTGATGTTATTTTCATTATTTTATTAATAAAAAAAATAGTGACGTGATTATCACGTCGCAACTGCCTTATTTTAGCCACATGGTAATCACGTCACTAATTCACGTGGCTAACAACCACTTTTCTTGTAGTGAAAGTGCTATCAGAAAAAGAGAAAATGAGGGTTTGGAGAAAGAACGTAGTGTAACACCCCGAATCTACCCTGCAATTATAAGCGAAAAATCGGAGTGCATTTAAAAATCTTCATCAAACGATGGGATGTCACAATTCGACTTAACCAAACAAACATACTTATATTGCATTTAATAAAGATACATAGCATTCGGAACAAAACTTTATTCACCACTTACAACTGAAACTTATAAATACCTTTCAATTCAACTTAACACAAATGTCATCATGGAATACAATAATCATATAATAACGACTAATCCCCCCGAGGGCTACGTATCAGAGCAATGGACACCAACTCGACTTGCCATAAAGCAACATAAAGACTTCACATAGATAACCTCGGACATCCACGACTAATCTTGAGTACCTGCCCATTTCCCATGGTAGGGGAAATATCAGCAAAAGGGTGAGATATCTTACAATATAAAGGAATGCATGATAAATAATATAGGAGATATAGATCATACATAATTTCACCACTTCGCATCACATAATATCTTACAACAAGTTTCACCGCAAAACAACTTATCAATATAATACAACTTTCAAAACGGCAACGATGTCATTAATCACATATTCAAATATACAAGTATGATATCAAATACGTCACACAAACATATCATTATCACGTCACAACAAACACCTCGTCATCTCAACAATCCAAACACAATTCAAATGCAATTCAAATGCGACTCGAATGTGACTCAAACTTATGCATATGCATGTGATACCATTGGAGTAAAACTCCCGTCTCAAACAGTTTGCCATTGGGCCGTCTCAAACATTTTCCACAAGGGCCGTCTCAAACATTTGCCACAAGGGCCGTCTCAAACAATGCAATGGATGCGTCTCAAATGATGCACATCCACAAACACAACTTAAACCACTTAATCAACTTAACCGACATAATCAACTTAAACAACATAACCACATCAACTAAACAACATCAACTCAATGCCAAGGTTCTATGGCAATAACCGTATCATAGTATTTTACCACATCTCAATCACGTCATTACATCATATCAACATACAACATCTACTCAACTTCATTCTTATCAACATAATACAACTTATCAATAGTGACCATAGGATCTACAACAACAACGATAAATTCCACATATTGCACACAACAACAATAAATATCAACATGTTACAACAATTAGTATGTAACAATTCACACTCATTATGAATATCATATCACATATCATGCCAACAATGTTATTATAAATCAACACCAATTCACGTATTACAATATACAATTCAAGTAACATGTTATCATTCAATTATAATCATACTCATAGTAATTACCAATTCAAGATCTCATTAAACTTGTAGTAAACAATTGCCAATACATTCGTGCACATCCTCATCAATTCATTACGGTATACAATATGGACAATTACAACGTATCATATCAATACATGTTATTCACATTTCATCAAGCCATAATACATATTCACATACATGCACGTTATTAAAACAGCCACATCATAATTAAGTCATCAAATAATCATTCTCCACAAGAACATTCAAATAACACATATTAACAACAAACATCACATTACACAATTCAAGTAACGACGTAACACGGTTAATTCAACTACTTAATGAAAGCATAATCATTGTTAACTCTTTATAAAGCATCATTATCTCATTATCTCATCATAAGGGAAGTGCATATCATCATCTCAATAGCATTGTATCGTCATAAGGAAAACATACATCAAGTTATACCGCAACATGGTTACATGGATTCCTAGCAAAGAACATACTTCACATGTTAACACAACATAGTTCATCACTTAATCCTAATAAACATGATAGGAGAATATATCCTATGAATCATTTTATTGAATCATGGTATAGTTCATTGCGTTAGCTTTCTAACGCTTCGAACGACCATAAAACGGAGTTACGGATCAAAAGTTACACACATTCGAATTTTTCTCAAATCTGCCTACAGTCGCGCCGCCACCCTACAGACACGCCGCGAACTACAAGGCAGTAGCCTACCAACTACTCTGTTCGCGCAGCGATCGCAGTGCAGGAACATTTCCCTGTACGCGTTCAGCACATCCCCCTTCTCATCCCAACACTCGAATTCATGTTCTAGCTCAAAATTACACACGAAATTCCCATACATATCATATATGCAACACATACACTACTACATTTTTGAACAATAATATCACTTATTTAATAGCGCTTATATGTAAAATGCTATTAAATATGTAACTCCAAAACTTTTAACAGCGCTTTTGTCACGGGCGCTATCATAAGTTAGAAAAAAATAAAAATTACGTGAAATAATAATAGCACTTTTACTATAAACGCTACTTTTCACTAAAAAAATTAATAAAAAAAAATTGTAGGGCCTTTATTAATAGCGCTTTTGTCACGGACGCTATCATAAAATAGAAATAAATAAAAATTACTTGAATCTGTAATAGCGCTCCTATTATAAACGCTATTATACATAGAAAAAAATATAGGGCCTTTATTAGCGCTTTACCATAAGCGCTATCTTGTTATGTATTAAGTATGAGATCGGTTTCTAAAGACAACACTAACCAGGAATGAAGGATGATTCAGTGTTTGTATGGACATCAATATGTTCCTATTTGCCATATCTAACAATCAAATTTATATAAGATGTTTTATTTTCCTGAATGATTCTTCAATATCTATGTATATGTTGTTTTTTTTCCAGCAATGGTAGTATGCTAAATAGGTATCTTTTGACTCTGAGTGTCTTGTTAGAGAATATAAGTGTTTAGGGATTGTAGGAATACGTTACTATTGCTCATGGATGTAGTAAGCGGGTTAGTGGTAGTGAGCAGACTCATTTGGACAAGTAAAGTTAACAGGAGCTCAGATGACATTTTTTAGAAAATATCAAATATGAGAGAAGAGATATGGCTGGCAGGATAGTTAAAATTGGCAAATACTTTTGTTGATGATTGATTAGATGTCTAGAATTTGTGTACTTAATTATAGCTAGAATATGACTAGTATGTTTGTTATACAATACATAATTGATTTTCTGTTTTGTGCCACAGGAAAACAAGTGGGAAAACATTTCATGCCCTCGACGTTGGATAACTTATGAGTTTTTCTGGCCAAGTGTTTTTTTATGGTTCTACGCTTGCTTTTATAATGTGCAAGCCTTGCATTTATGCTGCCATATACTTCTTTTAAGTTGGTTGTAATATCTTTTGATTATATATATATATATATATATATATATATATATATATATATATATATATATATATATATATATATAATTAATTTGTGACTAAATAGTATTTTTTATTGATACAAATTAAGTATCATTTTTTATATGATATATTGTTCATAATTATAATTTTTAGAAGAATATTAGTTATATTTTTTAGTATATTTACTCAAAAAGCAGGTATAAAAAAATAATTTAAATAAATAAATTTTTTTAATACATATAATAGCACTTTTTAAATAAGTGATATTAAATGTATCTATCTACAATAGCATTTTATAATAAAACGCTATTATACTTATGCATCTAACAAAGCATTTTAAAAAAGTGAAGATAGCGCTTGCTAAAAAAACGCTATTAAAAGTGGCGAACTTAAAGTGCTTTTATAACGGACTATGTTAGCGCTTTTATAAAAACGCTATTAAAACAAGCATTTAATAGCGCTTATAAAGCGCTATTATAAGTGGCGAACTTTTAATAGCGGCGGCTTTAATAGCGCTTTAAAGCGCTATTAAAGCATAAAAAAAGCGCTATTAAATGACCTTTTTGGCGTAGTGACAAGGACCTCTATAATCATCAAAACCTCATTAATCATACAAATCTATGAATTTCACCCAAAATCCCAAAAGTTAGGTTTTTCCATTCTTTCCACCAAACATACTAGAATTCAAAACCCACACATAGAATCATTGTAAGAAGCATTATAACATGTCATTTCCATCAATACATACAACGTTACCCAAATGATTTCACTCAAAACCTAACATTTAGAACTCGCACATCCATGGAGAATAACATACAATCTAACCCACCATAAACATCATCATGCCAACCCTTAGAAAGTAAGAACCTCACCCTTACCTTAGCAAAAGCTTCACTTCCTTCAATGGAGCTCTTCCTCTTCATGCCATAGCTCTCCCTCTTCCTTCCCTTCTTTCTCTTCTTTCTCTTCTTTCTCCACAAAAATGAGTTATGAGGCCAAACCTCTAAAACCCTAACTCTTACTATCATTCTTTTCTTAACTGGGCTTAGCCCACAATCCAATCTCTTATGTCATATTTGTTTCACTTAGGTCCAATTCATAATCTCTCTTTAATTTCTCAATTAAGCCAAATAACACACATAAATAATCAACCACACAACATAACCGAATATTATTTCCAATAATATTCCACATTTACCATCGACCCATAACTTTAACAATACTAACTCGCAATTGTACTTCTCTGACTAATCCGACTAATTAATCTGACCATAACTTAACTGCTCAAATCAACATATTAATCCATTACGTTTGTAGAATAATACCGATAAACCTTGACTTCAACTAATTCCAATGAATAAATCCTTGATCAATTTAATTAAATAATTAATTAAATTCTGGGCGTTACACGTAGCGGTTGTCGTGAAGAGGAAAAATGGAAGAAGAGGCAAATGTTGGGAAGCTATGGCGAGGCTAGGATTCGAACGGAGAATTATAGAGTGGCCTCCAATCCAAGGTAAGGGTGGGGTTCTAACTCTATAACCTGGAATATGATGGATGATATGTGGGGTTTTGGGTCGTTAAAATTACTACTCCGTGTTTGGTGTTGTTGTTGTCTGTGTTGGTGTTGTTTGTTGTCCCTATTTCGTACGATTATATGTGTTGTTATATATGGATTGTATAATGCTGTGAAGTTGTTGTTCCTGGAAATTGTGTTGATTGTCCAAAATTTTTTGTTGTCGCAGTCGTATTGCAAATAATATAAATCATGGCTGTCAGACAATATTTCGTGATATCGTAGTTGTTCGCTTGCTGTGATTTTGATTAGAGAGGAATAATGAAGTAGGAAATTACAGAAGAATCAAATGAGTTTTGAAGGAAAACGGTGAATTTTTGATACACATAGCAGGGACGAGTGCCACAATATTAAGGGGAGATCATCACAGTGATTAATTAAAAAAAAAGGACACAGGGGGGCGCCCACCCCCTATAAGGAGAATAAGGGGCGCCCACCCCCATGATAAAGAAAGGGAGCACTTGCTCCATGTACCAGGAAGAAATGGGGCGGTCACCCTAGTAGTGAGGGTTAGGGCCATCATTCATTTAGCACTTGTATTTTGTTTAAATGGTCTCTGTGCATGGAAGTAATATTAATTAGCTAAATTATGAACATGTAGTTAGTAAGAATCATGACATAATATATTATGGTGATAATTAGCAGTAGTGCTGATTAGTAATAGATGTACATGGTAATTAATGGGAAATAAAAATTAAGCAGTTGAATGTTTTGGTAATAGTGATATAAAATCAATTAGCAGGAAAACCTAAGTAATATAGTAATTGATGGTGGAAACTGGTAAGTAGCTAGCAGAAGATAGTATATATTACCTGGCAGTAACACAATACCAGCACTAGGATGGATTTGTTGATAATAATGCAAGACGGTCGTAGTATAATTTAGTTGACACGGTGTATTATCTAGTTGTTGTAAATAGGTGGAGTTGCGGGTAGAGCTGAACCGTTTATTAAGTCGTTGTTGATAATTGTTGCTAATACGTTGAAGTTGTTAACAATTGTACTGTTTCTCCTTTGTGATATACCCATGATGTCGTGATGCTACTTGTGGTGTCGTTTTTTTATCTCCTCATTTCACTTGGGAGGACGGCACACTAGACCCTTCACGCGAAATTTGAAAGGTGAGAGGCGCCTTTGTTGGAGGAATTTTAATCTAGTTCTTCCTACGATAGCACACGAACTTTTAATTATCCTACAAGGAGGAAGAGGAAAAATATCTCAAATAAACCCTAAGAGTTTTCTAGGTGAAGGGATTTCACCTAAATAGATGTTATGGAGTACGGGAGGTCGGTTATACATAAGGAAGGTTTTAAGCACCCTACATATCCGTAATACTCTACGGGAACCTTCTTTGTGTCTATGTGTTTGTGTTTGTTGCTTGATTGGGAAAGTTTCTCCTTTGTGTTAGGAGAGAGAATTGAATTGAATTGAAAGACAGATGAACTGACTGTTTTTGGTTTTTTATTAGCTCGCTAAGATTCCTTGTGAATCTCATGCCTACATATCCCTAATCGAAGTCAGAGCTTTTTGTAGTTTGAGGAACTAATTAGGAAAATGAATTGATTTTGGGTGCCTTGTTTGAACTCAAGGTTGAAGTTTGAATTAAATCTCTGTTTGCAGAAAAGAGACAAGTCGTCATCTTAACGGAGAGATATTTCAATTGTTTTACCACAAACATTTTAAAAGTGAGTGAAAATGAGGGTTCTTTCATGATAAGAGAGCGACCTTACTTGTGTGTGTGCAAGTATGACAGTATCATCTTATATGAAAAAAACAATCATAATGAAAGGTTTACTTTATGATAAGAGAGGGACCTTACTTGTGTGTGTGCAAGTATGCCAGTATCATCTTATATAAAGTAAAAGATTCCAACCATTAGAGGAAGACAGCAGTCTGGACGTGAAGTCAACAGAGCATGCAGTCTTATATCAATCTAAATGGGAAATGTTCTTTTTATAAAAATGATGTTTGTTATGTTTGAATGTGGTATAACAATTGAAAAGTCTATTCATAGAGATGAATCATGTCTCACCTCTGTAAGAAAGATTTAGATTTTTTGACTGGCTTGTACAAGGCCCAAGCTTGAGGCTTAAAAGAGTTTTGATTGACCTTGGGAGATGACTCCGCTGGGGATTGACTTTGACTGAAGGAATTTGTGTTCTGTACGAAGCCCATAATTAAGGCTAACTCTACTAAGGATTACGTTGTTGGGTAGAGATTGATGAATGTTGACCCTACTGAGGAATTTGCTCCTATTGAGCAGGGATTGATGAATGAAAGCCCAGAGTTGAAGATTGACCCTACTGGGGATTTATTGATTTATGGACTTATGAATGGAGGTTGACCCTTTCCAGGGAATTTATTGATTTATGGACTTATGAATGGAGGCTGACCCTTTCCAGGGGATTTATTGATTTATACTTCTTGTTTAAAGCCCAAGATTAAGGCTGACATTGTTGAGGAAAACAGATATGACAGCATGACTCTACTAAGGAGAAGACTTACTGGAGATTGAAAATATGGGTGATAGAGATTGTCCATGTCTTTCATTCCAAAAGGTGAGCTCAATACTAAGATTGAGACATACTTGGCTTGTTTGAAGTCTGGTTTGAAGAATAGAAGAATCTCACCAGGGTAGGATAAAAGGTAGCTAAAGACCTGTTCCTATGTTTATAAGAAACCTGATGGGTCATTGTATACAAGCTCAAGAGGAAGCTGTGAGATATGCTTTTAAGAAGCCTGTGGGTCCTTGTATTGTAAGCCCAAGAGGAGGCAAATCGAGGGTCCTTGTTATAGCACAAGAGAAAGCTATGTTGGCTTTGAACTTAGTTTGTCTCTAAGCAAATGGGTAAGAGGTTTCACCGGGAATAATTCCTCTTGGGTGGATGTGCCCTATTTTTATTCTAAGGCTTTTTTCAAGATGTTTCACCGGGAATAATTCATCTTGAGGTTGGAACTATGGAAATCTAATTAGGAAAGAGCCTTCACCGGGAAGGCATTCTCAATCCTAGGTCATAGTCCTATAATATATATACAGTTTATTTGTCCTAAGGTTTTTCTCAGACGGAGTTCTAAAGAGTGTATATACAGTTTACATTTGATAGTAATTTAAATGAAAGCTGTAAATTGAAAGTTGTAAAGCCTAACCTGAATGAAGAGGAGGCCTTTGAAAGATGTATGTACAAAGCTTTACAATTAGCTTAGTTGTTTATTGGTAACAGTATTAAAAAGAAAAAAGGTTTTGGGACTTAGACTCAAGGAGAGGCCCATGTGAAATTGATTTGAATTTGAAGTTGTTTTGAAAACAAATTGAGAGTTGATTGAAAACAGTTGAATTTGTTTATTGAAAACAGTTTTGAAATTTTATTTTGAAAACAGAAGAAGTGAAGATGGACACTAGTTTCACCAGGAATAATGCCCTTCAATACCGAGAAGAAAGTTTTTTTAAAAAACAGATGAGGAGTTTATTGTTTATTTGAAAAGAAAGGATTTATTGCATTTTGAAAACTGTATGTACAAAAAAAAGTGCTGGGTCTTACACTCTTTAATATTCAAGATGCCTAGAAGATTTGATTACTGTTTATGAGAAACAGTTGATGTGAAAGTGAAATTGAATACAAGCAGGTAATTTCTTTGTACAGTGATGAAGTTTTAGGCTTACCTCGAAGAATGAGAAATTGGATTTCTGAGTTTGAGGTGTTACCTTTATCCTCAAGTGATATGCTTGGAATAAGTTGGGATCTCAATAGATGTTAAGCATCCACACCAGCAGAAAGGAACGTCGGATAAGCTCACAACTTACAGCATTCCATGATCATCCAGTAATTGTTTAAGGACTTCTACATCAAATGGAAGACCAAACAAACAGACAAAGCCAGAAGACAACAGATAAATAATCTCGACGTCTCAGATGAAGTGAGAAAATTCCAATAATGTGCAACAGTAATCAAATAGAAATTTAAGTGATTAACTACACAAAATAATATGAAAATATCAAATTCAAATGAAATTAATTCTAAGAGAAGATATTTTTGTAGTTTTTGTGAAAGAAGAAAATAATTAGAAACATAAACTTAAATATGCATCTAATATATTTTTTTGGCATTTTTAATAAGGATTAGAAAATCAAACTAAATCCTATATTAAATTAAAATACTTAGTCTTTTTATATGAAAATCTATTAAAAAAAATTAGAAGAGAACTAATTAAAAAGACTGATTGAATGGGCCAGGAGGTGTTTAAGCTGAATGGAGGTGTAGCCCAAAATGGTATAAAACTGAATTAAAAACAAAAAGGCTATGTGGGCCGGACCGGGTCGGGCCAGTGTGACCCGGATCCGCCTCTTTTCTCTCTCTCTCTCTCACTCTCTCTCTCTCTCTCTCTCTCTCTCTCTCTCTCTCTCTCTCTCTCTCTCTCTCTCTCTCTCTCTCTCTCTCTCTCTCTCAACGCAAGGTTGGGTTGAAAAAACCCTAAAGAAAACAAACAAGAGGCAACGCCTCTTCTTTCTCACCTCACGTTCTTTGCTGGAAAACAAACTTAAGAAAAAAAACTTCATCTTCTCATAACAAACAACAACAGCAACTCGTCCTCTCTCTCACTCGTTTTCTCTCTCGTTGAAGAACAACAGCAAAGACTCGCCTCACTGAGCAACAACAACAACGACGGCCATGGAAGAAGCTCACATAACCACGAACCCAGGTATGCTTCTTCCTCAAATTTTCGTTTTTTGTTTTCTCTTTGATGATAGCTCAGTGATAGCTCTCTCTTTCTATTTTGATTTTGCTCGCGTTGAACAACAACAACATAAGCTCTCACTTTCGCGATGCTAATCGTTTTTGCGTAACAGTTCTGACTCTCGGTGAAACAACAACAAAATAAATGAAATTTGAGATATTTATAGGGATCAAAAACATATTTAACTCTAAGTCACTTTTGCTCATGGAGGATAAAAACACTTGTTAACTCTTGATTTTAAATCAATTGAGTTTCCATGCAAAATGGTGATGATTAAGGTACTAAATAAACGAAACAAGAATAAAAATGTAATAGAATTAAATAAATAGCAAGCATTAGAGTCTATCTAAAGTAAAATTCAATAAAGATAAGAAAGAAGTGAATTGGAAAAAAAAATGAAGAGAGTTTTGGCTTAGTTTTGTGAGGGATTGGTGGTGAGATTTGTGAAGGATAATGTGTTTATTTATAAGCTCTAAAAAGGATAGTTTAGGAATTAAGAAAAAGGAGGTGGGAAATGTGTGAGTGCATTCTATAAGCCTATTTAATTAAATAGTGAATAATGATGTAATAAATGAAAGATATTTTGAGACTTCTAGAAACTTAATGTTTGTTTTATGACATATGAAAATGATTAATAAAATTTAAATGGATATAATGATGATAAATCAAATGATCATGAATTTATTTTTCAAAATGCATGATGGAGAAATGCAATTTTAGTCAATGTCTTCAACATGTGAAATGTTGACTTTCTTTGAATTTTTACCATGATACATGATAATCACCAATGAATATTCTAAATGGAATAATGTAATGATTTAAATAATTTTTCAACAATGATCTACGACGACTTTATTTGATTATAAAAATGCACTTGGCTACAAAATGAAAAACTTTGGCAAATGAATATGTATTAGATGAACTTAAAAAAACAGGCCGGACAAATTTGGGGTATGGTACATAGCCATTGACTTGAAAGATAAATTTTATCCATCCACTTTGGAGTTAGGTAGAAATAATTATATTCTTTGTCTGATGCGCAAAAATTAAGTTTGTGGTTGCTCTTGAAAGTTAGCAACGAATATGTTTGAGATTAGGGTACGCACTAGAGAAATTGGTCAAAAAGAAAGAAAAAAAAGATAAGAATAAAAAGTTAAAATAACTTATTAAATTTTTATTTTGGTGAAAAATAGGTCCAATAATAAGAATTTTTTTAGTACCAAGTGCATTATAAAAGAGTGAGATGGAAGGAATTCGATAACATCAGAAAAACTAGGTACCTAACTCCAAAGGTTTAAGCATACTATCCTAAATTATCCTACCCTGACATAAGCCGCATTATAACCTATAAAAGACCTCAAAAATATATGTTTAAATATGACTTTGATTGATTCGATTTTTTTTCTTTCAAATTCATGGATAAATGCTTTTGTATGCTGATTGAGTGATTAGCCTGTCAAATTTAGTGCAAAATTATGAGATGAGAGACAAGTTGAGTATTTGTATGTCGAAAGAACTTTTTCGAGTTAATTTGATTAAAGTAGGGAACCAAAGTGTTGATCAGAAAAAGGTGACATTCATTAGTAAGGGTAAGCATTTTAATTCTGATGAAATGTTCTATGTGCATACGGATTACTTGAGGACAAGCAACGGTTCAAGTTTGGGGTTGTGATAACAGTCATCGTTATGTAATTTTATGAGGAAATTCTGATGAATTCAGAAGAATAATGACCGAAAGACATATAAAGGTGTGAAGAATGGATCAAAAAGCCAATGCAAGGAAAGAACAAAGACTTAATGAAATTTATGAAGAAAAAGTGAAGAAAACGAAGGATTTGATTATGGAATTCTCGCGCCCGCGATGAGGCTTGCATTGCGGTGCGATACTGACTTATCGCGGCGCGATGAAGCGCTTTTTGGCTGACATGATTTTTTTCTGTTTAAAGGTTTGCTTAACTACTTTTGTAGGGGTTCTGAATTTTAGAGAGAAAGTGACGAGTAGGTTCATTCAAGGGGCAATTTTGGAGCATATTGGAGGGAAATTCTTCCATAAATTGTGATGATGAATACTTCGCAACTCATGGTATTTGTCAATTTATCAATGAGTAATTATGCTTCTCTAGATTAGGTCTTTTTGAGATGAACCTTATTTTTACTCTGTTGGATCATATGTCTATTTGAGATTTGTCGAGTACTTTTAATGATATTATCTTATTTAAATTGTTCTTGTATTTAATGCTTTTTGTCGCTTACGGGCATACAAATAGATCTAGATATTTAGGGATTTTTGACCGTTAGTCTATTTATCTAATCTAGGCAATTTATTCAACTTTGTAATTAACTAGGGATTGGAAATTAGAGGTTGTTGCTTATGAACTAACACACTTAGTACGTCTAATTTAACTTTGAATTGACTTAAGTAGTTAGGGGATTATCGTTTATCATTTGAATTAACGCACTTAGTATGTCTAATCAACTTTGAATCGAAGGAATTGGTGTAGCGGTTTTGCTAATTCGCAGTGAAATAATAATTTAATTGAAAATAAATAAATACACAGTTCATCCAAAGATAAAAATAAAGGGATTCAATAATAAAGACCTAATCGCCTTTCGCATCTTGAATTTCATATTTTTAATTTCTCATTTTAGAACCACTTTTCTAATGAAACCCCATCCTTAATTACTTAAATTCGCACATATTTTTCTTGTTAAATTACACTCCCTGTGGAGACAAATTTTTTATTATTACTTCGACGTTATCGGTACACTTATCGAGAGATCATCAACATACATACAATGATTGTGGTATCTTTGCATTTACTATCCCCAGGGCCGGTCCTAACTTTTTAGAGGTCCAGGACTAATAATAAAAATGGCCCCTAATAAAAAATTAAACAACTAACCTTAAATTTTAGTCATGTGATAATTTTTAAATATTTAATTATGGAAAAACATATTATATATATTCGGTTCTGGAAAAATATAATTTATACATCAGCGACCATGTGGAAGGGGAGTTTTCTCATTTCCCTAATAGCATGGGTTTGATTCCTCTATGCAACATTTCTTTTTTATTATTGGCAGTTTTTGAAAAAAAAACTATTACATATGCCTCATCGGAGTATCGAGCGCACAACATAATAGCAAAAAACAATGGTGGCGCGCCGCTGAGACGATGTTACAGTACTGTGTTTATTTTCAACGAATAATATATAAATTTTTTTAATTATATTACTAAATCTCACAATCTAATTTTTGAGGCATTGGGGTGTGGGCCTGCTTGCTCTGGCTCTAGGTCGGCTCTGACTATCTCATATGAAAAATTAGCTTGTTGTAAATATCTTGCATTAGAAGAATGACTACCATTTTTAACATACTCTTCATACAACCTAGACAAATAATTCTTAACAATCTTCAACTTCCCTTCAGCTTCTAATGGATCAACTTGTTTATATGAAAATGACAAAAAATTGAGCTTCTTGGTTGGATCCAATATAGCCCCAAAGGCCAATAATGTACTATATTCGTTCCAATAATTTTAAAATTTCTCTCTCTCATTTTTTGGTCACACTCTTGATCACAAAATATTCACTAGTCAAATTTGATTTTAAAAGACATTTTATCTTATATACAAATTTGATGTTGGGAGATCCAGATATCAAATTTGTTAAAAAATTCACACAGTACTTCCGCTCTTCTCTATTCAACAATACTAGGACATAACTTGTAATTTGGATCACATGAACTTAAACTATAAAAGGCACGCTGATAATTTATGTCATGCATTACTTGGTACCTTCATTCCATGTTGAACAAAAAGGTTCAAGACATGTGAGCATTATCTATTGTGAAAGAACTCTCTGTTAAGTAAGAAGCTACTTGACAATCCTAGGTTCTCTTTCAAATAGTTTTGCATATTATCATTTGTAGATGAGTGTTCTAAAGTGATAGAATTTTTTTCTTTCTATGCCCTATTCTCGTAAGAGTTCCATCACCTTCAATGCTAATTGGGATCCCGAGTGTCGGGGTTTTAAATGAGCAGATGCGATGATTTTATTATTCAGCATCCTATTGACATCAACAAAATGAGAAGTTAAAAATTGTAGCCATGATTTGTTCATGAAGTCCTACAATCAGAGGTAAGACAAATTCTTTGGAATTTGGACCAATTTAGACTTTAACATTTCTTTCTCAATCTTATAAATTTCCATTACATCAACTTTAATGGTATTTCTAGATATCCACTTACACTCCTCATTCACGAACTTTTGATATTTTCTAAAGACATTCTACTCAACTATATTAAATGGGGCACCATGTGTAATTATCGTCTCAGCTATAATTTTTCGATTAACCTTCTGGTCAAACTCTATTCTTTTCAATTTTCCTTCCGCATCAAGAAACATATCCCCCAAATCACCATGTTTCTCAAGAAGAAAAATTACAAGGATCAACATGACGAATTAAATGTGTGGTTCGACATGTAGCTTTACAATCTAAAATAGAACCACAACCTTTGCATTTACACTTTTGTTTTCCACCAATACAATCTTTACAAGGTGGTTCCACACATCAGATGATAATGCCATCTTCTTTTTTTCCCTTGGTGTCTTAGTGTTATCTTGTGCATTGGCTACTTGAAGTTAATTAACTTGAAGTTGAGGAGTTTCTAAAATTTGAAGTTAAACACCATCATCTAACACAACACTTTTTCAGCACCATAATTATGCATATTAAGACACTAAAGAAAAAAAGCACATAATTATTTAAAACAGAACAGAAAGTGGTGACAAGTACACATTTATGACAAGTTCACTTTTTTTTGACAAGAACAAACTTAACTCATATCATTTATCAAAGGAAAGTCAATACAAGGAGGAATAACATTAACGAAACTACGCCTAGACCAAGAATTGACCGCCTTAACTAACGTATCGGCAACCATATTCGCTTGGCGCTTAATAAACTTCACCTCAAAGTTTGGAATCAGAGCTAACAGACACTTTATAGAGAGGAGGATAAGGTTAAACTCAGACAAACCAGAAACATTAGAATGAATGTCTTGAATAACCACTTGAGAATCGCTTTCAAAGATCACAAAATTCAAGTTCAAGGAGATAGCATGTTGAACAACTTCTTTCAAGGCTAACGCCTCAGCTTCGATGGTTGACATACTACCAATATCCCAAGCAATTCCTGCGGTAATGAATCTACCCAAATTGTCACGGAAGAACCAACCTCTGTTAGTGGAACGATAAGACTTATTGAAGTCGGCATCAACATTACACTTGACCCAATTATCAGCCGGAGGAGACCACACTACAGGGAGGTGATTACTGTTGCTCCTTTCCTGAGCAATCTGGGTTGTAAACCAATCCTGCCAATTAACATAGGCTTGCAAGCCTAAACGAGCCATGCCCTCCCTTTCATTATTCCAAACTATATTATTACGGTTCTTCCAAATCACTTCTACCATCATAGCAAAACGACCGGCATCCCTACGGTCTTCTCTACTACAAACATCAAGAATAAGTGATTTAGCATCACTAAAATGTTGAAGACGAGGCTCTATGATAGACGACAAACCTACTGCCCGCCAACATTGGATAATGGTGGAGCACCCAAAAAACACATGCCAATCCTCTTCGTCCATATCTTCGCAAACTGGGCACTCCGATGTACATTGGACATAGTGTTGTCGGAGCCTAATCCGCGACGGTAAGCAACCTCTACAAATTCTCCACAAAAGGTGTTTGACTTAGGGGTGATCAAAACCAAACCAACCCAATAGAAAACCGCAAACCAAACCAAACCAAACCGAAACCGCAAAAAACCGCATTTGGTCCGGATTAGTTTGGGTCATCTTTTAACAAAACCGCACGGTTTTGTTCGGTTTGCGGTTTGTATTTTGTAAACCGAACCAAACCGAATCAAACCGCATTATGTTACAACCTAAATTTTACTTAACTCACATCCAACCAAAAATTAAACCTATTATACCTTAGCCTTATGATTACCAACAATTTTCTCATCCTTACACATATAATTTTAATCCCGATCTTCTCAAATCTCTAATAACATTATCACACCTTCTTTGCCACATATATCTTCCTTCTTCTTCTATAATCTCTACTCTCTTGTATTCTTTCTTTTTCACCTTCTATTTTTATGTAAATGTTCTGTATTTCAGTTTCGTTTTTATCGCACATTTTCTTCTCTAATCTCTCAACACATTTTTTTTCTATTTCACCTTCACTAATCTTTTGTCTCTTATATTATTTTGTTTCATTATAATATTTTTTATATTTTTGTATGTTATTATTTTATATTTAATATTCTACTTTTTTCTAATTTAATTTTTACATATTAAATGGAAAATTGTTGTCAAAATATGACGAGTTTTGTTGTTATTTGATAGTGTATGAATGTCTAAATACAAAATTATGTTGTCATCTATATGTGTATTATGGCTCAATAAAATATTTGTAAAAAACCGAACCAACCGAACCGAACCAAACCGAATTAGTTTGGTTTGGTTTGGTTCGGATTTTTTTAAAAAGCCAACCGAACCAAACCAAACCGCACGATTTTTTCTCTTGCGGTTCGGATGATTTTTTTCTTCAAAACCACCCAAACCGCACCGCGAACACCCCTAGTTTGACTCTAGGAGGAGCCATGATGTTCCACAAATCCTCCCAATTACCAACAACTTTACAATTTGAGCGAGAAGCGATAGAATTCCTCCAGAGCCTATAACCTGATCGAACACTATAATTTTCACTATTTTCTGCACTCCAAACCAGCCCATTGACTACCACATCCTCAACCAACGGAACACTCAAAATCTCTTTTGCAACCACATTATCAAACAAAGATTCGACAACCAGAATATTCCACTGTTTAGTATTAGGCAAAAGAAGATCCTGAACATAAAGATTGTACACACCTTGAGTATACGGACCTCCTAAGCAAGCATTTTTACAACCTCGAATCCACGGCTCATTTACGACCCTAATCTGGCTTCCGTCTCCAATACTCCACCTACATCCCAACCGCAAAACATCTTTAGCTTTCCAAAGGCTTCTCCACAAAAAGCTCGGGTTAGAACCCACATTAGCATCCAAGAAAGAGGAATTAGGAAAATACCGTGCCTTGAAGATCTTAGAAACTAAAGAGTGGGGCTTGGTTAAAAAATTCCACCCTTGTTTAGCCACCATAGCCAAGTTGAAAGCTCGAAAATCCTTGAACCCCAAACCTCCATCCCTCTTAGAATAAGAGAGCTTCTCCCACGCCAACCACTGAATCCCTTTGTTATTATTACCACCACCCCACCAAAAAGAATTCAACATCTTCTCTATGTCATCAACCACCTCATCCGGGATAATATACACACTCATAATATATGCCGGAATAGATTGCAAAACCGATTTTATCATCACTTCTTTACCTGCTTTAGACAAGGCTCTACCACTCCAAGAATTGATTCTTTTCCAAATGCGATCCTTGATAAAAGCAAAAGTTTCCTTCTTACTACGACCAATCATCGAAGGCAAACCCAAGTATGAACCTGTTCCAAGAACATGACGGACACCCATAATTTTTGCAATATCCTCCTGAGCTGGAACACTAAGATTGCGACTGAAAAAGACTTCCGACTTTGCCAGATTAATTTCTTGACCTGACGCAGTGGCATATGTCTTAAGTAACTCCATTAGGTGAGCGACCTCCGCAATATTAGCCCTGCAAAATAAAAAATAATCGTCAGCAAAAAGCAGATGGGACACACTAGGTGCCCCTCTGCAAATCTGGACTCCATGAATGTCCCCACGAGAAACAGCTCCCTTAATAAGAGCTGAGAGGCCCTCTGCAATAAGAATAAAAAGATAAGGAGACAGTGGGTCCCCTTGTCTCAATCCTCTTCCTGGCTGAATTGGTCAAACTCTATCAGTATTAACAAGAACCGTGTAATTAACTGAAGTCACACACATCATCACCCAATGGATCCACCTATCCGCAAACCCCAATCTTCTTAACATACCCCTCAAGAAACCCCAATCCACTCTATCGTAGGCTTTACTAATATCAATCTTCAGAGCCATATAAGATTTATTCCCCGAAGTCTTCCTTTTGAGAGCATGAATAATCTCAATGGCCATCATTGCATTGTCTAAAATAGACCGATTTTTAACAAACGCAGATTGTTCCTTAAAAACACATTTAGCCAAACAACACTTCATTCTGTTAGCTAACAACTTAGAAACCAACTTGTAAGCTACATTACACAAGGAAATAGGACGCAATTCTTTCATTCTGTTCTAATGTCATATTAAGCACCCACTTCAATGACAAACACATTACTATAGCTATGTAAAATGAGAGTTAAAACTTACATATATACTAAACACAATTTGAACAAATATCCTAAAACAACAACTTATATTAGGAAATTCATTTTCCCATGTATCAACAAATTCCTTTATCAAACACATTCATTTTCCCATGTATTAGCAAATTATTTTTTCAGACACAAATTCATTTTTCCATTTATTGGGAAAATATCTCAAACACAAACCAAACAAATTATAAACATTGTTTAGAACACAAATTCTCATATAACATAATAATCATTACCTTGAGAAGTTTGTCAGCTTCAAGATTATCACTGAAACTATCGTGTAATGTACAATAGATTGTGTATTTATTTATTTTATTATTTTTTTATATGTGGTGGTGAATGAATGGATATTAGAGAGTGGATTGGGCTCCAAGCCTTTAATGTATAACTAGTAAAGGACCCGTGCGCCCGCACGGGTCACGTAAAGTCGATATAAACAATAAATAAATATATAACGATGGTTAATAAATATATATATATATATATATATATATATATAAAAGATACACAAATTAAAAATAAAAAACAATTGAAATTATAATTGTCAAATAAATATTAATTTAATCTAGTTAGAAATATATAGTTTAGTAGAAAAAATAAATAAAATAATTAAGTAGTCATCTACCCGTGCGTTCGCACACATTATACAATATAGCTATAATCTATCGTGAGTAGTCATCTACCCGTGCGTTCGCACGTATTGCACAATATTATAAATAATAAATAAATATAATATATGTGATTATATTTATTTGATTTGGTAACAGGTACCAAACTTTTTTGTCCAAATTTTGTTTATTGTCACTCATACCCCTATCTTATTATAAGCATTTGAAATCTTTTTACTTATTTTAAATAAAAATTTCAATATATTTAATAGATTTATTTTTCCAAAAATATCAGTTATAGGTTAATATGTACATATAAAAAATAAAGGAAATAATTAAGCATTTATCTATCACAGTTGTAAATAAATATAATATAATGATGGTTAAAAATGTAAATAAAATATATACACATTAAGTAGCTTTGTCCCGTCGAAAAATGTATATTTGAGTAGAAAAATAAAGAAAATAATTAAGAAATCATTTACCCGTGCGTTCACACGGTTCATACAATGTCATTATAAATAGTAAATTAATATAATAGTGATGGTTAAAAATGTATATAAAATACAAAAAGAATTACAATTTTTTTATATAAGAAATTATGTATTCATCAATCATAATTGTCTCATGTTAAATGTAATTTTACAAATAGTTTCTGTCAATCGAAAAAGGTATGTTTTTCATAAGAAATCTATGTATTTATAAATCATAATTGTATCATATTATTTTTGTAAAAAAAAATATATTAATAGCAATTTTTTAGTATAAATGTTAAATTTTATCATAAAAAATTGCTAACATTTTTTTGATAATGGAAGTTTATAATATCTTTTATTATACTTTAATAGTATCTTTAATTATAATTAATATATTATATATATTTTAAAAAATAACATAAAAAAATAAATAATATTTATACATAAAACTATATTTAGTATAATTATATAGTGTTATTGTTAGTAGTTTAGATTAATGAAGCAATAAATAAATATATAACGATTGTTAATAAATATATATAAAAGATACGCAAATTAAAGTGAAAAAACATTTGAAATTATAATTGTCATATAAATATTAATTTAATCTACTTAGAGTTATATACTTTAGTAAAAAAATAAAAAATAAAATAGTCATTTATCCGTGCGTTCGCATGCATCATACAATATCGTATAAATCTATCCTGAGTAGTATCTACCCGTGCGTTCGCACGGATAGCACAATGTTATAAATAATAAATAAATATAAGAAATTGTGTATTCATCAATCATACTTGTCTCATAAATGTAATTTTATAAGAAGTTTCAGCCCGTCGAAAATGTATGTTTTGCATAAGAAATTTATGTATTTATCAATCATAATTTTATCATGTTTTTTTATTATAAAAAAATAAATATTAGTAGCAATTTCTTTAGTATAAATGTTAACATTTTATCATAATTAACCCATTATAGTTAGAGAAGTAGAATAAATATTTTGTGTTGCGTTATATGCAAATTTCTCCTATTTTTTAAATTTCTACTTAGAAAATGTTAATAATTGCAGATAAATAAAGCTAAATTCGATTAATTTATGGATTTACGTGGACCGAGTTAAACAGGGCGGTTTACCCCACATACTCAACTCAAATTATATTTAGAGAAGTTTTTTATATAAAATAAAATAAACAAAGAAATAGTTTTATTTAATGGGAAGAAAAACCAAGAGTTAAACATTGTATGAAAAGTTTACTACACGCTAGTGACACATGCATGCTATAGGCCATCATTATTATGAATAGCCATCATTACTATAGATAATGGCTGGGTGGAATAACTTGCAATGAAAAAAGAAGAATTTATTGCAACCTATTTTCTTATGCAATTTAATTTTATCATTATTACCCAAGATTGGACAATTAAAAACGAAAGATATTAACAAATTAGACTACAAAAGGAGTATTTTGAGATAATAAATTGGGCAAAACATCATGACAGTAAATATTCAATAATTAATTCATTATCTTATAAAAAATAATAATATTGTTAAATGAATTATTTTAAAATATAAATTATGGGATAAGTCAGTTTAAGGGACCAATTCAAATGTGAAGAGATACTTTCACAAATAAGATAATTATTTTAGAATTAAGAATACGGTTTTAAAATATGCACTATTATCCCTTAATATAAACACACATAAATTTTTTTATATATTTATATGGAGATTTATTATTGATTCATTTGATTTTTTCAATTTTAAAAATAAATTGGTAGAAAAATTTAGAACATTTATTATTATTTAATCTGATTTTACACATTTTTAATGATTCAAATGATACGATTTTATAATCTTAAAATTTTTTGAATCTCTTAAATTTTAGAAATATATATATATAATTATAAAAAAGTAATTTTTTTATAATAAGATTAAAAAAACATCTATCATATGAACACAATTTAGATGTCTGCATTGTAATATTTTTTAATAAACCATTAGATATCACATCATGTATAGTTATAATTATATAGAAGAAGCGTGGAAGAGGTTTTGCAGTATTCCAAAGAAGATTGCACAATTCCAAAAAAAGTTTTTGGCGTGTAATAATGATGGAAAAAAATGGATAGTTGAAAGGTTACCATATATGGAATGAAACAATAAATAAATATAAAAGGCACAAAATAATACTAAATCCTTCTAAAAAATAAAAAGTATTAATATTTTTTAGTACAATAAAAATAAAAGCAAAACTACTTTTCTGATAAATCCAACCAACAAAAGGTGCTCATTTACAGATGAACTGTATGATACAAAATATGACATTTTTTATGAGATAAACAGAATAATAAAAAATGAATGTTGATAAATATACTACCAAATTCAAAGTGATCGTATGACATATTTTAATGGTATAAATTAATGATATAAATTTTTTGTGATCAATGATTTAATGATATAAATCCATAATGATCATAAAATATTATTTTAATGATATAAATTTTGATAAAACATCATTTATAAAAAAAAAATATTAAAGAGAATGATAAATCCAATTAACCATTATTTATAGTGATCCTATAAAAAATCATAAGTTAATTTAAATTACTATAAAAATAATTAAGTACAGGTTACAATGAATTGATTGTGGAGAAAAGATGGAGTTGAAAATTGAAATAAAAAATAATGAAGTAGAAGAAAAATAGTGAAAGCACGGGAAATGAAGATTGCTTATACACACGGATAAGAAAAAAACGTATATGTTTTGATTTTTTATAAGAAATACAATTTTTTATTTCTATAATATATAGAATCAAAAGTAAGTTTATGTAGTTAAACTCAAATTGGACGGATTAATATATAAATATATATATATATATATATATATATATATATATATATATATAACTATTGTTTTAATTTTAGCTTATTACTATAATTTTCCTTCCTATTGTAGTGGTATTAAAAGTTTTATGAAACTTAATCACAAATAAAAGTGTATGTTGATGCTAAGAGAAAGGGTGACCAAATAATTGGTTGTTGATATCTTGGCTAAGAAGAAGCAATTTCTTATTTTATTTAAAAAGAAAGAGCAATTTTAAAGTGTTGCTAAGTAAATTAGTTTAATATTTCACGTTTGAACAATAAAAAGCAACATTCTTCTGAAGTAGAAAGTTGCTTCCCATCAATACATCCATGTTAGGAAATGGCTTGGTTAGTGTGAAGTTTGAAATTGATTAGCTAGAATGTCGTGTAGCTTTTTGAAGGTATCAAACCGAAATTGTCAAAAAGTTGTGTGCATAGATAGCTTCTACCTTCTCCATCTCCAAGTGAAAGTGACTAATTTTTAACCTGGGGAACCGCTTTTTTAACAGGTCTGGTGGGTTTAGCAGACCTATGTAGTATAGTTGACCTGGGGAACCGCTTTTTTAACCATTGAAAGTGATTGATTTTTGACTCTATTACACTCCAATATACTTTTTTCTATGCTAAAAACATGAAAGATGGAAAATATGGCAATGCTGCCATTCCAGCTTGTCTTCTTGACAGTGACATGAATTTAATGTTATAGGGACTGTTGCAGGTAAAGTAAGCTAAAGCTGCTTTTCATAGAACATCACTTGAGTGCATATGGTTCGTCACTTTGAATGTTGAGTTTGTTTCATTGTGATGTATTGCCAGTGATATTAAAATCAGTCCATTTAAACGCATTCATATATTTATATGTATCATTTTTTCATTGTGGTGTTGCAGCAGTTGCATTACTTTAGCTAAGTATTCAATTAGGATTCTTATAATTTTTTAGTTAAAATTAAAACAACATGCTGCATGAAATGAAAGTATCTCAACTGCAGTTGTTAAATACATTAAACGAAATACATTTTTAACATAGTTTATAGTGTAAACCAACCGCATATATTATTTTTAATATAGTTAAACCATCTTCAGCTTACTTTTCCAAATATTTGTGTACTTTGATAAAGGGAAAGGATTTAACTAACAGCAACAAACTACATTCTGCAAGATGTCCTTCAAGTGGTAAATATATTGTCAATAGTCGCATCAAGCTTAATTTAATTGGAATCTCTTTACACCAACTATGTCAAAAAAAGCCTTTGAATCTCTTTATTTGTCTTTGTAAAACAACTTTTGATCTTGATTATGTAATCCAATTGGTCCTGACAACATTTTCTTCAAATCCCCTTCAACAAAAACCAATAAAACAAACTCAAAACACAATCAATAAAGTAACATATAAAAAACATTCTGAATCAAAATTTTTGAATTTGAATTAAAATTCTGGTCTCCATAATCATTTAAATATATAAAAATACTTTGAAAAGATTTGAAAGGATTTACTAAATGTGGCAAAAAGAACTGCAAATATTCTTAAGTTCAGCTCATGTAATTCAACTCAGTGCCAAAAAGAACTGCAAATATAACATTTTTTAGTTTGACAACGGAATGAGGTAGGAGTATTGAAAATCAAAACTTATAGATGGTTGGCACAAACATATATATATTAGTTGAAGTATGATATATAAATATTCAAATTGAGGTGTGTTAGTGAGGGTCTAAAAAGGTTAAGATTAACTATGCTAAAGTAAATTAGAAGGACTTAGATATTTCAATATTTATGAACAAATGAATGGAGAAAGAACTTAATTGAAGTTTCAAAGAGTTCAAGTTTGTTCAACATAAGACCAAATATAAAAAAGTTCAAGTTTGAGTGAAGAAAACCAAAATCACTTTAAAAAAACCTAACTATGTTCATACTACAAAACATGAAACTAAAAAAGAACAAAAAGAGTAAGGGTTGAATGAAGTTACTTACAACACAATAATGGTGGTCACTTATATTCCATTCATTAGTGTATACAATGAAGCCATCTAAAGGATCTTTTCTTCTTGTTCTATCTACAGCTAAGGGAAGTGGTGAGTTTCCATATGATTTTGGTTCTTGTTCAGGTTCAGCAACAATTGCATCATATTGAGAAAATGTTAGAGTGTTTGCATCATTTTGTTGACCTGGAAAAGAAAAGGTAAGGAAAAAAATCAAAAAGTTTGTAGTGAAGCCATATCCAAAATCACTTCTTGTTCATTCATGTATTATGTCATTACTTTAAGGGATGCCAATATATGTCACATAGGGACCTTCTTGTGTAGCCAAGTTAGATGAAGTTTTTAGACAAATACAAAAGTGGTTAAGATATTTAAGACAAATAAACACCAATGATGGAAAGGCTTTACCGAAAGTAAGGGCTTCTGTTAGACGCTGGCCTAAGGATCTAGAGGGGGGGTGAATAGATCCAACACAGTTTTTCCGGGATTTTTACAGACTATAGCGAAAGCGGTTCTGAATCGACTTGCGTCTATTCCGGACCGCTATTGCAAAGGGTTATATGTGTTACAAAACCACAAGATATTCGAAATTCCGGATAAGGAGATATGCTATCGAATCAATACGTGTCACAACTGAATATCAATTAACTTCTAGATTGACAAACTTTGATTTACAATGCAGTAAGGTGGATTAAGCAAATAGACAAACACTTGGTGACAATATTCAAATTGATGCTAATTCAAGATGTGGTGAATTGTGATGTTTATGCAGAACTTTTAATTCACAATTTTAACACTTGAATCATTGATCAATTTAGCAATTATACCAATTATGAGCAGAATAAAAAGAAAAAAGATAAAAGCGATAAGAACACGATATTTGTTTAGGCAGTTCGTCGACCGTCCTCGCTACGACTACGTCTGCCCCCAATTCCAAATTGAAATTGGGTAATCTTTCATTAATGTTGAAAGTAGTATATACAAAGAAGATAACAAAGCGATAAACGATAAACCAATTATGTCGATCCTTTGAATCTTCTTCCCCCTTAATCTTGACCAAGATCAAGGTTATCCAAGAGCTTCACTTCGATTCCCTTCTGCAGTGTCTTGATTCCTTGAACTCCCCATTCCTCAATCGTTACACTCAGCCGAATCCTCAATGAACGCCTCTTGATAAAAACCCCCAAGAACCACCCGTCGTGGAGGACAAAACCCGCAGATTTTATTCACCAACAAACCCCACAAACCTTCACCCACTAGGAATCTTCAATTCCGTTCCATGGACGTTATCGAACTCATCACTAACCCGCAACGCAAGAATGATTATGTGTAATTGTGTTGGAGATGATGAAGAACGAAGATGAGAAGCATTTGTGTATCTTTCAGTCGTTGGTGTTACTTGAATAATTACCCTTGCACAATATATATGATTGCATAACAGTTAGAACCAAGAAAAACTGATTTTTGAACTTTCTTGATCAATTAGGTCGACCACTTGTAGTGCTTAGGTCGACCTAGCAGTGCTTGCTGAAGTTTGCTCCCAGTTAGGTCGACCTGTTGAAGGAGTAGGTCGACCAGAATCCTCTTCTGATGCGTTCTGGGAACATTTTCTTAGATTAGGTCGACCTAGTTGTTATGTAGGTCGACCTAGCAGCAGTATATGTATTTTTCTTCATTTTAGGTCGACCTGGGTTGACAGTAGGTCGACCTAACTGCTGATTTTCTGCATTTTCCTTGTTCAGCTTGTGTTGAGTCAACCTTTATGCATAGTAGATCATCCTGTGCTTTCATGAGTGATTAAATGCTTTGCTTTTCCGATTCCTCCTTGTTGTTTGGATGCTCATTTGAGTTTGCCATAAATCAAAAACATCTTAGAGAGTAATCTTGTATTCACATACTCCCCCTTTTTGATGATGGCAAACCAATAGTCAAAAGCTTTGGTAGTAAATGATAAAGACTCAACAAGGCTCCCCCGTACATCCAGCATCTATCTCTCAACCAAGCAATCTCTCAACCAAGCAATCTCTTCACAAAGCTCCCCCGTACACTCAGCATCTATTGCATCTATATCTCAGCATCTATTGTATCTATCTCCCCCTTTGACAACATCAAAAAGAGAGAAACAAAGAAAACAGAGTAGGAGAGTAACAAGAGAAATAAAGAATACCGGTAGTCATAGAGATAGACAACATGTAAATGGTGAAATCATAAGAGCTAAACATATTTTAAAGAGAACCAACAACATACATAGTAGTTCAAGAGATTAATAACAGAAAACAGAGAGTACTACATCATATACTGTTTTTAACAAAAAAAAAACTTAATGACATGAAATGCAATGAAATGATGATATGATAGACAATATGTCCTAACGCCTGCCCCTTCTTCCTCTTCCTCTTTGAAATGTATGAGGTCGATCTTCTTCAACCTGTTCCAACAAATCCAGCACAGACATGTTAAGAGTGTTGAAGCTTTGGCTTATGTTAGCATGGCGATGCAATGCCGTTTCCTCAAACTGATTCTGCCTCAATACGGAGTTGGATGCAAATGTCTCAAAATCGTTCTTTTGTTCCTGAACCAAGCCGTACAACGATTGATATTGACGTTGTTGTTCCTCATATCTATCTTGTTGAAGCTGCTGCATTGTTTGAAATTGAAGCTGTTGAGTTTCAAAGTTCTGTTGTTGTTGGAGTTTCATAGCTTCAAGCATAGAAATTATGTTGGATTGATCAGGAGGAGGTGGAGCTGTGTATCCCCAAGGGATATCCTCTTGTTGTGGCGGAACATATCTCCAATTTGCATCCATGTCTTGAGCTGCGTCTTCCATGGTATGATCATCATCATTTGCTATCTCTTGATCATTTCCTTCTTCTTCATTTTCTGCAGTGTGACCAAATTCTGTAGGATCATCATAGTTGTAGATGACTCTTCCGGTCCCCTTTTGAATGAGATAATAGGTTCCCCTATTCGGATCCCAATGATATCCCATGAGGGTTAAGGTTGTTTGGGAAAAGTCCTGGTTCTGTTTCATGTTAATGTATGATAATCCATCGAGCTTCAGGCCGAAATGGTTCACAATTGTTTGTATGATTGAGCCATAGCAAAGAGCAATAGTCTTCTGCTTTACTTCCTCAAACTTAGCAGTTAGAAAGTGTGGCCAGTGCACACGTGTTCTGTTTTGGATCAAGTACATCAACACAATTTCATTCCTTTCAATTCTGGAAAATCCACCTGCTCGTGGTCGAATGACTCTTGAGATGACCCAATTTAGAAGCCTAGGATCTCTCTTCAGGTGACCGGCTGTTAATGTTTCATTAGGTTTGTCAAAGACGGAAGGATCTTTGAGGATGGACTTCATGTAGGCCACATGATCATAGATTCCCGGTACGTCCCCATCTTCTATACGTAATTCATCGCCTACAATGTTGAGACCAAAGATACTAATCCAAGCACGTTTGTCAACGATATGAGATCTTGACCCCATCTTAAACCTAAAATTACAGCCTGCCTCTCTTGTGAACCCTGCATAGAATGCCCTAACAGTGTTCTCACAGTATGGTGTGGCACATTCCAAAAGGGGATGAACATTTTGATGCTCGATAAGACTCACAACTTCAGGAATATGCATATTTTTAGCAACATGTTGGTTGAAAATATACTGCTTCACTACCTTCCTTTTCATTTGCCATTTTTCAAAATTATCTCTACAATCAGGATGAACAAGGGCTACAGCACTTACCGGTTGTGAGGATGATCCAGATGCAACTTCCTTTCCCTTTCTTGATTTTGGAGGCATAGTTGTTGATGATTTTGTATGAGAAGGATGATTTTGAACAGATTTGAGATTGAGGAGTTAGGGTTAGCCGTACCAAAAGTGAAGAGAATGAGAGGGGATGAAAAGATGGAATGTTTTGAATGAATGAGAGTGGGTCGGGTCGACCTAACAGGCCCAAATTTGGAAAACTTAACGCAGTAGGTCGACCTAAAGTGTGGTTGGGTCGACCTAACAGAAGTAACATGAAAAATGACCAATTTAGGTCGACCTAAATTAGGAGTAGGTCGACGCAACTGGACCTTTTTAATTTCTGTAAAGAAAATTCTTCTGTAGGTCGACTCAAATACAGAGTAGGTCGACCTAAGTTCCCTTAAATGATGAAAATGCCTTAGAAATGTTTCTATATGATGTATTTTTGCTTTGTCATTTGCTTGAATGCTCAAACATTGTATGTTATGAATGAAAATGATGAACACACATACAATAACATATTATAGCATTGTTAATTGAGAAGAGTAGATAAGAACACATGAAGTCACTATAAGCATGTTAATTGATAGCATATTATAGCATCAATAAAATTTTTGGAAGTGAACAGTAAACATGTTACCGCTTTCTCAATATGTAGGTGTTTTGTCATCATTGTGTGGAATCCTCTTGTCAGTGTGCCACACTCCTAGATTTGATGATACTTTGTCTTGATACAATGTTTCATAACTGATTGCTTGACTTTGCGAAAAACTCATCTAGTCTCGATTACTTGATGTTCTCCCGGATGCGGGACAGGGTCCCAAACATTATTCTGCTTAGAATAGGTTTAAATCTTCTTGTGATGCAATTTGCCAATTGCACATCGAGTAATGAGTCTTTTGTGTTTTTCGGGTTAACTTGTATTTGTGATGTATCTTATACATTTGTGATGGCCAGGTCACCTACATCTCCTTTGCCAAGTATGGTTCTTCAGTCTGTCTTTATAGATGACATACCAAGATTGGTATGTCTTCCTTTATGTGTCTTGAGCACCAGCTGTCAAGGAACCACCACCGTTCGGCGATGTCAAGACACTTTTTCCTGCGAGATTAAATTAGAGTGGAAGGTCCCCAATCTTCATTGGGTCCTGGATGGTGAGTACACAATTTGTTGCACTTAGGCAACCATTGAAATACTCCTTTAGGAACTAAAATTCTCCTAAATTTACATTTTTCAATGGTATGTCCCTTTTTGCAACAATAATGACAGGTAATATGATGAGAATATGGAGTTTTGCTAGTTGATACTTTTGGTACAAAAGTGTATTTACTATATAAAGGAGTATACGATCTTTTGAACTTGTTTGGATCAACCGCAAAAGTCACTTTTGGTTGTAGAGCCTTGTCTAACTTGGCTTTTAGATCTCTCACTTCTTTTTGCCAAATGTGACATGTCTCACAACCAAACCATGATGTGGTATCTATTTCAACTTTGTCCTTTTGAATGTCTAGCATAGATTGTTTTAAAGCTTCCATATCCTTTTCGGTTTTCTCAATTTTTGATTCAAGATATGAAAATATTTTCTTATTTGAGGCCAAAAGTTTGAAAGCTTTAATTGCATCTCTATGTAATTCTTCAAAAGCAAGTTTTAGTTGAGAATGAGATACCTTATCTACAAGTTCAGGTTTAAGATGACTTACAGCTTTCTTTTTCTTGTTTTGATAAGCCATGAAACATAGGTTTGCTGATTCTTCTTCATCGCTTGATGGGCTTTCACTAGATGAATCACTTTCCCATGCTATGTAAGCTCTTTTAGATTTGTTATGACCTTTGCTTTGGTTCTTCTCCTTTTCTTTCTTAAGATATGGACAATCCGGTTTGTAGTGGCCGGCTTTCCCACAATTGAAGCAAAGACCTTTGATCTTTCCTTTGTTGTCGTCATCTTGTTTGAACATGTTTGATTGCTTTCTATAGTTGATCAAGCCTTTGTCGGAATGTTTTGCTCCATTTTTCTTTAGATATTTGTTGTATCTTCGCACAAACAGTCCCATTTCCTCATCATCGGAGTCTTCGTCATCACTTGTGTCACTATCCTTTGGCTCTCGTTTTGAGGTATTGGAGCTCGAAGCTTTTAGAGCTATTGACTTCTTCTCTACCTCTTTCTCCATGTTCTTTTCTTTCTTTGTCCTCTTCTCATGCATGTCAAGGCATTTAAGATGCTGTTCATGTTCCTCTAGTTTACCAAAAAGAGTGGTAATGTCTAAAGTGTTGAGATCATTTGCTTCCTTAATTGCTGTAACTTTGGGTTGCCATTCCCTGTTCAAACACCTTAAGATTTTGTTAGTAGCAACTGCATTGGAAACAGGTCTATCAAGAGAATTTAATCGATTTTTCAGGTGAACGAATCTTTTCTGCATACTTTCGATGGTTTCACCATCTTCCATGTGAAAAAGTTCGAACTCTTGAGTTAGCGTATTGATCCTAGCTAGTTTGACATCATCCGTTCCCTCGTGGGCAACTTGCAATGTGTCCCACATAGCTTTAGCTGATCTACAATGGGAAACGCGATAGTATTCATCAACTCCTAGAGCTGAGATTAGAATGTTTCTCGCTTTCCAATCGTATGCATATTTCTTTTCATCTTCAGCATTCCAAGTATCTTCTGGTTTTGGAACAACTGCACCAGCTGCATTTGTCATGGTGATCTGGAATGGACCATTGACAATAGCTGTCCAGATGTTCCTATCAATTGCATTGATATGGACACACATACAATCCTTCCAATAGCCGTAGTTTTCGCCGTTGAAAACTGGAGCTCTATTATGAGCCCCTTTAGGTCCGGAAGCCATCTTTCCAATAAGTGTTTCACGTAGCACGGAATAAACCAGAGCTCTTGATGCCACTTGTTAGACGCTGGCCTAAGGATCTAGAGGGGGGGTGAATAGATCCAACACAGTTTTTCCGGGATTTTTACAGACTATAGCGAAAGCGGTTCTGAATCGACTTGCGTCTATTCCGGACCGCTATTGCAAAGGGTTATATGTGTTACAAAACCACAAGATATTCGAAATTCCGGATAAGGAGATATGCTATCGAATCAATACGTGTCACAACTGAATATCAATTAACTTCTAGATTGACAAACTTTGATTTACAATGCAGTAAGGTGGATTAAGCAAATAGACAAACACTTGGTGACAATATTCAAATTGATGCTAATTCAAGATGTGGTGAATTGTGATGTTTATGCAGAACTTTTAATTCACAATTTTAACACTTGAATCATTGATCAATTTAGCAATTATACCAATTATGAGCAGAATAAAAAGAAAAAGATAAAAGCGATAAGAACACGATATTTGTAGATGTTTTGATTGGCTGCATTTTGTGGTAAAACATTCATGTGTATTCTGTTGTCTTGACTAAGGTCATGACATGTGGTGTGTAGTGTTAAAGGTTATGCAGGTTCTGGTTGTGTAAGCTAATACATGCTGTGAGTTGGATGTCATGCTCGACGTCATGACATCAGTGTTTGACAGCAGTAGCTCTTATGTTTTCTGTTCTGTTTCTATTATGTTTCCTTATTTATCTCAGTCTTTATTTTGGGAAACTAAAGATTGTGCTGATTGTACATCAGTAATAGAACAAATCATGGGCTGGCTTTTTGGCACCCTGATATGTGAGAAGCAGAGAATTGAAGTGAAGAATACTGCTTGCTGTGATTTATGCAGAACAGGTACAACATCAAGATGTTACAAGGAATGTCATGACTTCAACCATGACATCGCGCCTGCAGAACTGAGGAAGGAAGATTCAGTTTGGTTTTAAAAGATACAGAATATTCTATGTGAATATTATGTAATCCTATGTGGCGCAGATTTAAAGGTCAAGGAATCAAGTCAGAATATTGTGTAATCAAATCTGAAGATTGAAGATTAAGAAGTTACTAATTTAGGAGATAAATTAGGTAACTTATGATTAAAAGGCCTTGTTTGTAGCAGAAGAAATCTGCTGATTTGTAACAGCATGGAGTGCTGCGATTTTAAGCCCAAGTCCAGTTGGGAATAGGTTATAAATAGGAAACTTTGTAACCTAGTTTGGTAAGCTAGCCGGCGTTTAGAAAGATGTAACTATTAGGGTTAGCCGTGTAGGTGAACCTCCCGGTTTGTGGGAAGGTCACTGATTTGTGCCTCGAAGCCTGTAGGTAAGAGGTTTGTTTTATTCACTCAGAAGTTGTAAAGCAATGAGTGGAGTTGTGTGCTTGGAGGAAGCTTTGAAGCAACTCTAAGATATGTTTATTTGTGTGTTTTGAATGTTGGTAATTAAGCCGTCGATGCAGTGGCTGAGGTGTTGACTGCTAGACATCATTGGTATGATTGGGAGTGGAATGGAGATATTCCATATCTAGGGAGAACCTAGGTAGAGGGGTCATTGGGTAGTGATTAAGTGAGGAGTTGTAAACTGGGAGTTTAGCTCTGAATTGATACTGCTAATAGTGGACTTCATCCCTGGCTTGGTATGCCCCCAGAGTAGGTTGATTGAACCGAACTGGGTGAACAATTCTGTTGTGTTGTTTATGTTTCTGCATTGTTTATTTGTAAGTTCAGTTTGGATGTCATAACATCGTGCCTGACATCGGTGTGTGATTTAATGACTGTGCTAACACAGAATCTCTGTGATTCCAACACTTCCAGACTTCTGGATGTTAGAAGTAATAAATAATTGAGGGATCTGTATGTACTGCCTCAGCTAAACTGATGACAGACCAGATGTCACGACATCGTATATGACATCCGGGTTTTGTCTTACCAGAATTTCAATTGGTATCAGAGCAGGCATCCTGTCTGTTTCTGGATGAGATCCATGGGAGATACTTTCTGGTTGTTGGAGGTAGTTGATTGTTTGAACATTCATGTTCATATTGAATGGTCCCTAGAAGTGGAGGATGGACCTATGTGTGGAAGACTGGACCAAACTGACCATAACAGGTGTATTCTCTTGGCAAGGGAAGATGGTGTTACTGATATCCAAATGATTCATGCGGGAGTGAAGAATTTGGGATGTTTTATTCAGCATATAGCAAGAATATTGGTTAGGTCTTGTTGTGTTACTTGAAGAAGAAGAAAGCATATTGTTGGATTGTTCAGCTGCAATTCTAGGAGGTCATGCTTACAACTGGTTCTGGGAGTAAGCATTGTGTAATCTCTGTTGATATATGGCTATTTTCTGCTGCATAGCATCTGATGCATAATCCTATCTTTGAAAGAAGATCTCTAGGGTTATATGGTTTTCAACAGAATTTGTAGCAGATTGTTTTCAACTTTAGTACAAGTGTCAAAGATACTTGAGATTTTTTTCTCAAGTCCACTCATAAAGGCATGGTTATTGAGGTAGAAGAGGTTCATATGATCAGTGTTCCTCATACTCATCTGCAAAGTTGTTTGATAATCCTCAAGATTGTCAAGAATTGTGTGTTCCAAGAAGAAGGAACTGATGGCATACTGGTATGCAGCTACCAGTTGAAGAACAGATGTTCTGGTGCTGAACTTATGTAGTGTGAGTACATTTGTTTGGAACCTACTCCTGATCTGGAAGAGGAGACATCTGCTTTTTGTGTTGATTGGTCAGAATACAATCAACTGAACCTTCCATCCCAAATGTCAGTTTTTTTCAGGCATAAGCTTATGGGAGTTGGAAGAAGAGCTCAGTGTAAGTGAAAGGATTCATTCAGGTTTTCTTTTCAAGACCTCTATGAAAATACAAGATGAGCTTATATCTGGTATGTTCTTTTGATCAAAGGAACCAGATGTGTGAATTGTTTTCTTAACCATAGAACAGTTAGTGTTGAAAACTGAATACTGTGTATCGTGCATAGTGAAATATGGTTTTGAATATTGTGTGATGATTCAAGGGAGTCAGATTACTGTGTGTAATCTGAGGTATTTTCAGAAGTTATGTCATACGTGAATCTGTTCCAGAAACCTTGTTGAGGGAATCTCCTCATGAGGTACAGATTGTGGCATCCATTATCTCAAAGTCAGAAGAGAAGTCTGAAGAAAAGTTTATTGAGATATGGCATATATTATCCCTTAATCATGACTGATGTGTAGCTGAGTTGATGATGTTGGTCGTGCTTTCTTTGTCTTCCCCCAAGTGTCATACAGGAGATGTTGAATGAAAAAATCCAAAGAGTCTAAATGAATGATGTCATAACAGATGTTGTAACATCATTGTCAAGAAGAATGCTTTCATGTATGAAGAAGAGATCATTTAGAAGGACCTGGTGTGAGCAGCAAATTCTATTTGAGTGACTAATAGGTGCTTTGACGGGAGACTTAGTACTTATTGGATGTACAACCTGAATACAGATTCATATACTCTGTCGGGAGCTAAGTATGTGTATGAAGTGTCCATGGTCTGATTTGAACTATGCATCAATTATAGTTCTGTGTTATCTTCAATTAAGCATTAAGAAAGGCAATGGTTGGCTGGTGAGTTGATTCAAGAAGAAGAAACATATAGGAGATGGTGAGTATCTTGATGGGAGCTGGATATTTACATCAACTATGTGGAAGAAGAAGAAGAAGATGTATGTGATGCTTTGTTTTGTATGTTACATCACAACACTTGAAGAAACCAGTAAAGATTAGGTTCAGACCTATCTGTTGAAGACATGTTCAAGAGCTATTTAGAAGTTTCTTCTACTTCAAGGTACATGAAGTGGCAGTCTGGATCTTGTGTAGCAAGCAAACTAAGGATTCCAAATTTGGAAAGTGTGGCAGTTCCAAATGAAGAATGCTTCAGGTTAAGGACAATTATTCAAAACTTCCTTATGTTGTAATTCTCAGGGGGGGTATGAAGTATGACAAGACATCAATCAGTGTAGGTGATGGTAACATGTTCTGGCAATTCGTGTTTACTTTCATGATGAAGACTTCAATAGTGAGTATGACTATGAAGACAGAAGTTTGGTGAGATGATCAACATAGCTGTAGATAAAAAGGATTCTTCTAATTCTAATTCGAGAGTATGTTAATCATTATGAGAAACATCATATCAAGGAGGATTTCAAATTATCTTGGCAGACCATGATCAGAGTGCAACTTGGTAGGGTTATGATCAACAAGTGGAAGAAGTGGCAGTTCTTTATGTTGAGTCTGTGGCAACCTTTCTATGGAAGCATCAAGTGTCAAAGGGTTATTTGTTGATTATTTCAGGTGGAGATAAGGTGGTAGACTTGAATCTGTTGAAGAAAGAGAAGTGGAGTTAGTTGAATGTACTGAACTATTCATCTGTATCTTAATGTTATACAAGATGTTATAACATCTAAATTCTGATGTGAGTATCTTTTGTAAAGGAGTTACTTTGTAATAGTGAAGTGTGTCAGCTAGTTAGTTGGGCAGAGGGTGCGCTCTTGAAGATATGAAGATGCGTCTTATATTTTCCATTCATTATTACAAGTTTTCCTGTATGAAGCACAAATTATCTCAGATAGGGGGAGTGTCTTCTTAGTTCAAGATATAATTCTAGAAAATTATCTTGGTCTGTTATACTCTATCATCATAATGAAGGTGGTCCAAGTCAGCAGGAGCTTCTTTAACTTAGTTAGAGGAAGTTTCTTATGAAAAGGTTTATTTAACAAGATGTATCATTACAGTCAGCTTTTCTGGGAATGGTTGAATCTAATCATGTGCGTCTGGTATCCACAAATCTTGAACTCGTCTAGTGGCTGCATGTCAACAAGTGTTGTAAGGCTCTTCACAGTTGCAATTTACTGTCTCAAGGTGGTCATGTCATGAAGAGTAACTTTTAAGGGGGAGATGTTCGTTGCTTTGGCAACATTTATGGCCAAACAGGGGGAGAAGAGAGTGTCACCCCAGATCATATTGAACAAGATGGATCTGTTCATGTTATGTAGTAGCTTGTGGAACTTGTTCAGCAAGACTGATGTTTTGATGTGCTTTGCATAACTGGTAGTTTGCTAGTTGTTTTTGTGCTGCTGTGGTGACAGAATGTTTTAGCCAAAAATTTGCCAAAGGGGGAGATTGTAGATGTTTTGATTGGCTGCATTTTGTGGTAAAACATTCATGTGTATTCTGTTGTCTTGACTAAGGTCATGACATGTGGTGTGTAGTGTTAAAGGTTATGCAGGTTCTGGTTGTGTAAGCTAATACATGCTGTGAGTTGGATGTCATGCTCGACGTCATGACATCAGTGTTTGACAGCAGTAGCTCTTATGTTTTCTGTTCTGTTTCTATTATGTTTCCTTATTTATCTCAGTCTTTATTTTGGGAAACTAAAGATTGTGCTGATTGTACATCAGTAATAGAACAAATCATGGGCTGGCTTTTTGGCACCCTGATATGTGAGAAGCAGAGAATTGAAGTGAAGAATACTGCTTGCTGTGATTTATGCAGAACAGGTACAACATCAAGATGTTACAAGGAATGTCATGACTTCAACCATGACATCGCGCCTGCAGAACTGAGGAAGGAAGATTCAGTTTGGTTTTAAAAGATACAGAATATTCTATGTGAATATTATGTAATCCTATGTGGCGCAGATTTAAAGGTCAAGGAATCAAGTCAGAATATTGTGTAATCAAATCTGAAGATTGAAGATTAAGAAGTTACTAATTTAGGAGATAAATTAGGTAACTTATGATTAAAAGGCCTTGTTTGTAGCAGAAGAAATCTGCTGATTTGTAACAGCATGGAGTGCTGCGATTTTAAGCCCAAGTCCAGTTGGGAATAGGTTATAAATAGGAAACTTTGTAACCTAGTTTGGTAAGCTAGCCGGCGTTTAGAAAGATGTAACTATTAGGGTTAGCCGTGTAGGTGAACCTCCCGGTTTGTGGGAAGGTCACTGATTTGTGCCTCGAAGCCTGTAGGTAAGAGGTTTGTTTTATTCACTCAGAAGTTGTAAAGCAATGAGTGGAGTTGTGTGCTTGGAGGAAGCTTTGAAGCAACTCTAAGATATGTTTATTTGTGTGTTTTGAATGTTGGTAATTAAGCCGTCGATGCAGTGGCTGAGGTGTTGACTGCTAGACATCATTGGTATGATTGGGAGTGGAATGGAGATATTCCATATCTAGGGAGAACCTAGGTAGAGGGGTCATTGGGTAGTGATTAAGTGAGGAGTTGTAAACTGGGAGTTTAGCTCTGAATTGATACTGCTAATAGTGGACTTCATCCCTGGCTTGGTATGCCCCCAGAGTAGGTTGATTGAACCGAACTGGGTGAACAATTCTGTTGTGTTGTTTATGTTTCTGCATTGTTTATTTGTAAGTTCAGTTTGGATGTCATAACATCGTGCCTGACATCAGTGTGTGATTTAATGACTGTGCTAACACAGAATCTCTGTGATTCCAACACTTCCAGACTTCTGGATGTTAGAAGTAATAAATAATTGAGGGATCTGTATGTACTGCCTCAGCTAAACTGATGACAGACCAGATGTCACGACATCGTATATGACATCCGGGTTTTGTCTTACCAGAATTTCAATATTTGTTTAGGCAGTTCGTCGACCGTCCTCGCTACGACTACGTCTGCCCCCAATTCCAAATTGAAATTGGGTAATCTTTCATTAATGTTGAAAGTAGTATATACAAAGAAGATAACAAAGCGATAAACGATAAACCAATTATGTCGATCCTTTGAATCTTCTTCCCCCTTAATCTTGACCAAGATCAAGGTTATCCAAGAGCTTCACTTCGATTCCCTTCTGCAGTGTCTTGATTCCTTGAACTCCCCGTTCCTCAATCGTTACACTCAGCCGAATCCTCAATGAACGCCTCTTGATAAAAACCCCCAAGAACCACCCGTCGTGGAGGACAAAACCCGCAGATTTTATTCACCAACAAACCCCACAAACCTTCACCCACTAGGAATCTTCAATTCCGTTCCATGGACGTTATCGAACTCATCACTAAACCGCAACGCAAGAATGATTATGTGTAATTGTGTTGGAGATGATGAAGAACGAAGATGAGAAGCATTTGTGTATCTTTCAGTCGTTGGTGTTACTTGAATAATTACCCTTGCACAATATATATGATTGCATAACAGTTAGAACCAAGAAAAACTGATTTTTGAACTTTCTTGATCAATTAGGTCGACCACTTGTAGTGCTTAGGTCGACCTAGCAGTGCTTGCTGAAGTTTGCTCCCAGTTAGGTCGACCTGTTGAAGGAGTAGGTCGACCAGAATCCTCTTCTGATGCGTTTTGGGAACATTTTCTTAGATTAGGTCGACCTAGTTGTTATGTAGGTCGACCTAGCAGCAGTATATGTATTTTTCTTCATTTTAGGTCGACCTGGGTTGACAGTAGGTTGACCTAACTGCTGATTTTCTGCATTTTCCTTGTTCAGCTTGTGTTGAGTCAACCTTTATGCATAGTAGATCATCCTGTGCTTTCATGAGTGATTAAATGCTTTGCTTTTCCGATTCCTCCTTGTTGTTTGGATGCTCATTTGAGTTTGCCATAAATCAAAAACATCTTAGAGAGTAATCTTGTATTCACAGCTTCCAGTTTGCTTTACCTATGAAGTTTGTTCCAAACACCATGATTGCAATCTATGAAGTTAAAAAACATGAATGAGATATCTTTTAATTTGCTTTCTCTTCATATCAATTTTCAAGCATACATCTATAATATTTTCACAAACTAAATTTGTAGAGCCAAAGATGGAGAAATTTCACAGTAGAGCCAAAGACAACTACAAAAATGGAAGAACAATTAAATAATGAAATAGAAAAATAAAAATAAATAATAAGAAATTGAAAAATCAGTAAGGTATGTGATGAGATACCCTTAAATCAACAATAAGAAGAGATTGAAAAATTGAAACTCATGTAATTTGTTTGTTGTTGCAGGATCTGAGTGTTTTCTTCTTTCAAATACTCTACATCACACAGAGAAACAACAAAAATGAACAAAAAATGATGCAAAATGTAAAAACGAAATCAAGTCGTTACAAACCATGATAGAAACATACCTTATAATAAGCTTGCAAGGGATACGATTCACAGTGGTCAGAAATAAGCAATAAGACATGTTTTTTGATGGCAAAACCTAAAATCGAAAATCAAAACAATGAGGATTAGAAGCACAAACCCTGAAATCAATAGAGTGAAAGGAAAAGAGAAATAATCGCGTATAATCTGAAAGTGGTGGTTGTTGTTTGGTCCCGCGCAGCGGAGTGACAGTGTTGGCGGATGTGTGGTGGCCGTAAACAGGCGGTGGTTCAAGGGTTTGAAGGAAAAAGAGAGAGGAGTGAAAATGGAAGAAAGAAAGAAAGAAAGAAAGAAAGAAGGGTTAAGTTTTGTCTGAGAGAGAGAGAGAGGGAGAGGGAAAGAGATGAAAAATGTGTGTATTGGAATGAAGAAACGTGTAAAAATTGAAAAAGTGTTGAATTGGTTTTGCTGTAACCAAGAAGATTTGCACAATTCCAATACCTTTCCTCACGTTAGTATTAATGATGGAAAATAAGATGGACAATTGAAAGGGTATGCAATGATTAAGGAATATATATTTTTAATTAAAATATTAAAGGAGATCCAATTACCGTTGTGTCCCCGATTATCACCCTCAAATTGAAAGATTAGAGGGATATTGAAAGAATTTCATATGTATTGTACTTTATTATATTAAAAGTAGATGTCCTCCCCTAAAGTTTATTAATTGAGAATTTCTTTAAAGACCCCTACCTTCTTGAAAATTCGCGGCAAAATTTTTAAAATGCCTCTATATTTCGGAGATGCATCTCCGAAATTATTTTTTGTCTTAAAAAAAGTTGATTTCTGAAGTGCACTTCAGAAAATACCAAAAAAAATGTGTTTTGGGAGATGTATTTATGAAACTACCCAAAAAATGTGTTTTTGGAGATGCATTTCAAAAATCAACTTTTTTTTTAGAGAGGGATGCCTTCGGAGATGCATATCCGAAATATTCTATTTTTTGGTCTTGGAATGTTTCGGATATGCATTTCCGAAAAAATTTAATAATTATTAAAAAATTAAAATAAATGTGAATCAATACAATTCATTGTATAATTAATTGTATTAATTAAAATATATTATAAAATATATATCATTATAATCAAGATATAATAATAATAATAATATTAACCTAATAAATATTTAAATTAACATTTTATTTTTATATAAAAAATTAATAATAATAATAATAAAGATATTTATTTTCTATTTTTTTATGATACATAAAAGAAATTATTTTATAAACTAATTTTCAAAAATAATTTTATAGTTATAAAAAATAATTTTATAAACAAAATTTCCTAAACAATTTTAAAGTTAAAAATTATTTTACTAACTTATATAAATTAAAACAGTAAATTTTGAATTATATAGAATTAAATATATAATTTATTTATTCCTTAAATAAAATTAAGACAAAATTTTCTTTTAATTTTTTTAAACTAAATGAAAAATGATTTTTTTATCATAATTAATTATTAAAATAATTTTTATATTTTTTATTTTTATTTATTATTTTGAAAAACTATGTAATTTGAAATTTATATTAAAATATGAATAAAATAGTAAATAATTTTATTCTTATTTGATCTCTTTTATTTTAAAATTTTGCTGAAAAATTATTAATGTATTTATTTTTTATATAATCATAATTACTGTGTATCAGTTATAGTTTTAATAATTATTAATATGAAATTATTTATTAATTTTAATTGAAATTAGAATAGAAATATCATCCGTATAATTATCATTATTATTATTTATAACTTATAAATTATATCAATTTTATAATATATGAATTAATCAATATCCTAAAAATTTTAATTTTGGAATATTTTCGGATATGCATATCCAAAAAAACCTCTGACCATTTTTTGAGGGGTTTTTTCGGATATGCATTTCGAATTAATCCCAATTTTTTTGGTGTTTCGGAGATGCATCTCCGAAATAATCAAAATCCCAATTTTCTGTAGAGATGCATCTCCGAATTCTGGGAAAATATGAAAAAAAATTACTTCGGAAATGCATTTCCGAAGTAGGCGTATTTTTGGATTTTCGCTGGAGGTTCTTCCCATAGGGGGGTCTGTAAAGAAAATCTCTTATTAATTTACTATTTATATTATATTTTTAAATTGACAGATTAACAGATATTTGTGTTTAGAATTTTTATTTTCTCTTTTAATTTTTATAAAATAAATGGGCTACCCTCAACTCGGTCGGACTAAACCGGTTAGAGTTCGGGCTTCAATAGGCCAGGTTAAAAAAGCTCGGATGATAAATAGATTCTAAATTTTTGTTCAAATCCTTTATTTTTTTGGTCCAACCTGAAAGGCCCGACCCATTTTGCCAGCTCTGGATCTAACCCTGATATTTTGTATTTTTTCTTTTATAATATAATTTTTATCTTTAGAAAAAAGCTAAAATAATATTCTGTAAAGAAACTATTTAAATAAAATTTTCATTTAAATTTTTTTAAAAATTCTTTGTAATACATCTTTTTAAAAATTATTTTAAAATCTAGAATAAAAGAGCCTATAATATTGCTTATTGTATATCAAATATATGATCAATTTAAAATACATTACTACTAGTGTCTAAACATAGTGGATGTGTGTAACACACCATTTGATATCTATTAAAAAAATACAAAATATTAATATAGAAAAGTAACAAATCAAAAAAATTAATATACGTTTTTTTAAAGGTTTTCTAAAAAACTTTATAGTATGCTATCAAAACCTTAGCTAGGTTTTTCAAAGATAACCACATAATTTCCAAAAAACTTTTATACATTGAAATGTTATATGAGAGTGGTAAGTCTGGAAATATTGAAAGAGAAAATAAAAAATATAGTAGAATAAAGATAAGTGAGAAAAGGGATAAAATTGGGTAATATCCCAATTCACACGATATTCTTAAGCATTTAGCGCAATTTTATTTATGCTCCTTATTTTTCGGAGATACACATTATGAAACACTATTTTTTGGTTAAAACTTAATTTTTTTTTTTAAGGTGTTTCTCCGAAAATACGCTATTTTAGTAAAAAAAAAAAAGAGTATTTTCTGATGTGTATCTCCGGAAGCAGAAAAATATTTTTAAAAGCCTACATGATGCCTAAAAATCTAAAATTGACATATTTTGAATCGATCAGTCGATTATGTTGTTGAAGAATATGGGCCAGACAAGGCTAAGCCCATTTTATCTGGAAACAGTTGGGCCTAGTTCGTTTACTTAAATAAATACTCCACTTTTGTATACTTAAAAGCAGAAAAAATATCATATTTGTTATTTAAAATATAAACAAATCATAACTATTTTAACTATTTATACTTTTAATCGATTCAATTTTTATTCTCATGTAACAAGATCATACACGAAATTTTTAGTAAATCTTCTCGAAGGTGTAGCAAGCCTTATGACATGATTTGAGAGGCTAAAAGAGTTTAAGGGATTTATGCCATTAGGATTTTGAAGAATTTTTTAAAACAATTTCACTAAGAAATAATTGTGTGGTATTCGATTAAATTGTTCAAATTTATTAAATAAATTCATAGTATTCAATTAAGATAATATGATTTTTTTTATAACAAATTTTATAGTATTTAATGGTTAAATATCTTTTTCCGTCCCGTACCATTAACTCGAGTCCTATTTGTTTTTTCAACTTAAAAAAACTATTTGATGTCTTAACTCTGCGAACTGAATCATGTCAGTCTTTTCCGTCAATTCCAATAGTTAAAGTTAATATAAGACTATATGGCACTGACGTGAAATGCCACGTGACTTAGGTCCATTTTATGACTAATTTAGCGACAAAAATATTTTTTAATTAGTGTTTTTCATCTATCCATCTTATTCCTCAAATCTAAAAAATTCAAATATATTTTGAAGCCACAATTTTTTTTGCTAAAATAAATCGTTACTTCAATCACAAACCCATAAAAGAAAAAAGAAAAAAAATATATATATATATATATATATATATATATATATATATAAATATATATATATATATATATATATATATATATATATATATATATATATATATATATATATATATATATAGCCATAAAATAGAGAATTTCTTTGTAGACCTCTCTATGGGGAGCACCTCCGCTGAAAACCCTAAATTATCCTGCTTCGGAGATGCATCTCCGAGTATTTTTTTCTTCAAATTTTCCCAAATTTGGAAGATGCATTTCCGAAAATAAAATGGGTGTTTTCGGAGATGCATCTCCGAAAAAATTGGGATTTTGATTAATTCGGATATGCATATCTGAAAAAATCTCAAAAAATTAAAATTTTTGGGATATTAAAGGAATGTTTGAATTTCTTTAAATATTGTTTTAAAAGAAAAGCATATTCTTTTTTGACTAATACATATTTATGTACAAAAAAATATTGTTAATATAATTAATAGTTAAATTTTTAATTACTTGTTTTAAATAATTGTGCGATTTAGTTTGACTAAATAAATTTGAGATGATAAAATGGACTAAACAGAAAAATAATGTCTAATCAAAAGCTATAATTTTTTAATTTTTTTAAATATTTATAGGGTGAATTCTTAACTACGAATTCTTTAACTCCTCCCAAGAGTGTTAATTATGGAGTTAAGTTTTTTTCAGGCTACTAAATCAAGAAATGTATCAGTAAAAATTAGAGGAAAAATATAAAAGATAAATTTATAAAAATAATTTAATTTTGATTAATAGCGTGTTTCATGAAATATACACGTCTAATATTGATAGACAAAGCCAATCCTACAACTCAAAAAGATCGTGGTCTATAAAATTCGGCACTTTTCAACCATTGTCACATATATTATGTATTTCTTCTCGTTGCTAGGTGTATTTAGTGTCTCAAGTTTAACCTATTTCTCTTACTTTCGTGGATTTTTTATTTTTCTTATTTATACCAGCAATCTTTCCTGAGAATGTGTCTCCATGAAGATATCTTCTTTAATTGGTGACACTATAAACAAGAAATCCGGGCAAAAATGATGAATTATCTAGTTTCACATGTCTTTGACTACTTCTGACACTCCCATGACCTTCATGAATCTTAAGACTTGAGAAAGACTAATCTATTACGTATTCAATTATTTTATATTTAACAACTCTTCATTCGACTAAATGTTACTGCTTGTGGTTCTCAACTAACAACTTAATTGTTTTTAAGTGTAAACAATCTCAACTTTAATTTGCACACTCAAATTTATTGTTTTATTCATTTTTACTAATATATGTATTCAAACATAAATCATTTAAAAGTGAGAAATCGTAAACTTGGACTCGCATCCCAGTATCTCAAATGTCTTTGTATTTACCATGTGTGTTTGGATTGGCGGTGGACAGAATTGATTCTGAGAGAATTGAGTTTGATAGAATTGATTTTAATAGAATTGAGTTTAGAAGAATTGATTTATGTTTGGATACAATGATATAGAAGTGATTGTTATCGATTAATGTTGTTTGGATAGTTTTAGCAAAATTGATTTTGAATTGTATAATTACTAAAATGGTAATAGATTCTAATACAAATTAAAAAGAAAAGAAGTAATTGATGAAAATTAAAGAGGGTAAAGAAGGAAAATTTAAAAGAGTGGTGATAAATAATATATAATAAATATAGAATTGATTCTACTAAACTCAAAAGCTAGGAATTGTAGCTTCTAGTAGAATTACTTTTGGAGGAGGAGAATTGATTTTGGAAAAGTATCCAAACAAGAAAAATAATCAATTTTCAAGTTAAAGTGGGCTAGAAGTGCTTTTGGGACTTGTAGAAGCCAATCCAAACATACACTATGTATTACAAGTGAAACGCTTTTTATATTGGACCCAATGGCTAAATGTGTTGCCAAACACATTCAACTCAACTTTAATTCAAACCAATTTTACAAAACTAGTTTTTATCATAAAAGAGCCAAATAAACACTTATAATTTGAAAATTCAAGTTAAAGTTAGCATTTACGCTCATTTTTAATCATTGAAAAAACAGATTTGGACTAAGAAACAAAACCTAGTTATTGCATACTAAATATGCAACCTTTATACCTCACAAAAAAAAAAATGCAACCTTTATAGGTGAGTTAATTTAAGGAGGCTAATTAAGATGGTTCCTTTTGTATATACTTTACTAATTATTAAACATTTAAGTTAACACACAACTATTGTATGTGACATTTTTTAGGATCTTTGCATGTGTTTGTGAGCCTAATTTAGTACTACCTCGTTGCTGCTAGCTAGCTAGAATAGCTTATCCTCAATAGAAAGAGTGGCTAAAGAAGTTGAAGGCAAAAGAGTAGAGTAGACAAAGACTTGTCATGCTAGCTTAGGCCCGCAATGAAAAGCACCAAAGCTATGTTTGCTTTGGCTTTAATTGCTTAGCTTTTTATGATTTAATTAAGAGTGGTCCTTCCTCCTAATTTTTCTAGTCTTTTTTCCTTTGGATCTTCTTTTCTTTTTTACTCAATAGGTAGTAGTACTTGTTGTTGTAGCTTCTTCTTTTTAGCTAGTGAAGTTTTACTCTATGATATTCTTTGCCATTCCCATTAGATTGTGAAAGGGTAGTTAGCTAAATTTGATGGTTCAATTTGTTACTATGGTGGTTTTGTTTTAATTAATGCTATTGTTGGTACATTTTGTTATTTTTTGTGGGGACCTTTAATACCACCTTTCGGCAATGTAATAATGATATAGTTACAAGTTGTGTACATCAAGAGTACAACTCACAAAGGATTGTTGTTTCATGCCAATTGAATGGGGGAACATTGTGGTAAATTTGAGGGGAAAAGGGTTTGTTCTCGACCAAACGCATTGTTTGAATCATTTTGGCATAACTAAAATAATAAATTATATTTTTTGAATAATTAAAATAGAGTGTATTGAATTGTGATTTTAAAGGATTATTTTTATGATTTTTTTGTAGAGGTATATTGACTTTTATGTTTTAAAAATTAATATTTATTATCAAAAAAATTATTTGGATTTCAAAAAATTTATAATACAAATTTTTAAGATTGTAAAGTATTTATAGATTTTTAAAATTAAAAGAATATAATTTTTTTGCGATAAAAAAATAAAGAATAAGTAAAAAAGATAATCAATAAATTCTAAAACCACTACAAATATTGTTAAATCTTTTAATAATAAGATGATTCTTGCCTAAAAAACAATAGTGATTTTAATTTCATATTCTCCTAAATAACATTTATTTACATATTTAAAGATGTATTGGTTCTCTATAAATTAACATCTTATTTTATTGTTCATGCTCTTGCGTTTGAACATTATATATTCATTAGTTAGGTTTTTATTATTGATAACTAGACCAGGATAAATCTAAGATGATGTACTAGAGTAAACCTAAGAGGGCCAGAAGCTTGGACTAAAAATTTGAGGAATTAGAGTATTTTCAAACACTTCACCACTATCCGTATCAGGCTTCATGTTTGGGGTTGGTGGACTAGATTAAACCTAAGAATGCCATGAGCCCGAACTAAGGACGGCTTGTCAAAAATAATGAAAAGGGGAAATCCTCTAATTGAATTCTGAGTCAATAAGCGGATTTGAGTCAAAAATGACTTCTTGGGTTCGGTTCAAGGCCTCTGACCCCTCCTAAGATGTATGATTTTTGTGTGTGGAGTGTATGATGAGTTTAAACTGAGAATAAAATAATTAGTGTTTTTGCACAAACCCTTTATTTACTATACGATTATTTCTATACTCTAAAAGTGTAGCGTGGCGGTGATTGTCTTTCCTTTTTGGATATGGAGACCACTTTTCGTTCTGTAGTTTATCCGAGTTGGAGTTATGGATCAGTTGTGAAGGTTGATAAAAACACAACAAAGGGGGATTTGAATTGAGTTTTTCAATAATTTTTCCTTTCTTAAAACTCTTACGCGAAATCTTGAGAAGCTCTTGTTTGTTAGAAGCTTTACGTTCTTATTTATCAAAAGCTTAACATTTCTTAGAAGCATTCTGCCTTCTTAGAAACTTAAGTCTTCTTAGAGCTTCTCTCTGAATGATGATCAGAATATAGTAGACAGAAGTAAAGAATACATCCAGTTTATACTAGTTCACTTGAAAATTATCAAGCTAGTCTAGTCCACATGCCAAAGTGATTTTGCCTTATCCAAGGTCTTAATCTACTATAATCAATTTGATTACAATTGCATCCTTAAGACTCTGGCCTACCCGGTATTCTAAGAAGATTTCACTATAACAACCTGTCACAGTCTTCTTGAGTAATTCTAACTGACACTATAGTCACTCAAGGATCATTCAACATATAGTTGAGAGTTTGTGTTTACATATTTGCTTCTTACAAGCGGATTACACAACTTTGAATTACAAGAGATATCAACACAAAGTGTTAAACAAGTTTTGAGCAACAACTCATTGCTCTTACAATGATTCTACAAAGATGAAAATGATTACAATTTGATGTAGCATCGTGTATACTTCTTTCTTCTCTTCTTCGATCTGCTTGGCTTCTGCATATCAACTTAGGCATTAGTTTCAACCAATTGGCCTAATAGCATTTTGGATTAGCATGAGCATTAGCTTCTCTTTTTGACATATGCTTCTCAAGCACCAACTTCTGAGCATTTGTCTTCTTCTTCTTCTTCTTCTTCTTCTTTCTATATGTGTTGATTCTTGTTAATATGTGTTGGTTGAATTCCATTTAATCCAAACGACAATTAACATCAGTGGCGATGCCAACTACATCAACGACTACATTAGCGGTGATTGAATCAACTGTTGTGATGTCAACGACATCACCATCAACGGTGATTGCAACAACAACAACATTGTCAACATCGTCAACCTTTTGTTGGATAATTTGATCTTATTTTTATAGCTCTCAAAAGAGACGTTGGAGGATAAGAAAATCCTTTTAATTTCCAATGGTTAGTTCCCAACTGATAGAATCAATCATAGGCGTGGATAATACAATACGTCACTTTCCTTTGTCTTGTAGCTTGATACGTTGTTATGAGTTGGTGGGAGACAACTTTTGTAAAATAGTACACCCATTTGATTATAGTGGAATTTTTAATGTGCTGTTGTAATATTTTCTTCTTGACTAAGTTTCTTGATCTTATCTTCGATTAATGTACTTCTGGTTCTGAAGTAGTAAGTTTGGAAGAGATCAACTTGTCTTCATATTTATGATAATAATTCTGATGTGTAGTTCAGAAACTACTTTGTTGTGAAGTATAAAATCATTAACCTGTAAGAGTCAGAATCTCGTCTTTCAGAACTGGAAGCAATAACTCTTCTAAAATGCGATGCTCTACTTCTGATTCTGGAGCAGTCTTATGATGTTGTAGCTTATCCATACTTTGTTTCAGACTCTTTTAAGAATTAGAATATTGTCTTTAGATATATAAATCTAATCTAAGAAACAAGCCCTTTCAGTGTTGAAGGCACTTCTGATGCTTGAATGTTGATATCTTATCTTTTGCTTGATTAGCTCAATTTCGATCTTTAGTGCATCCTTGAGTCTGATCTTGAATTCAAGGCTTGACCTTTGATATATTCAGAATCTTGACTTTGTCTTCAGAATTAGACGCAACAACTTTTCTGATGAACAAATCTTGGCTTCTGAACTTGACTTGAAAGCTCGCTCTTGTTCGTTGATTTATGATCTTGGAGCAGAAGCTCTAATAGAATTCTTTCTTCTTATTACTTGTGACTTCCGAAGCAACATCATATTTGAGAAGCACACAATAACTCCACTTTCTGATGAACATTTAGTATTCTTCATAACTAAATGTTACATAAAATCAGTATTTTTGAGGCGCCTTGCTTGTTTCTGATGATTCTTCACGGACAACAATCCAGAATCTCTTAGAATATAATATCTGCACACTCAAGAAACTATTAGAAACTAAACTGTTACACACAAAATATATGTATTGTTATCGTCAAAACATAGTGATTTATTGCATAAACAAATCTTGTTCTAACAAGTTGGAGGTGGGTTTTAGGCCCGCTCGGGTGGCGGTTGATCTTGCGCTGATTCTCCTACTTGATTATGCATTTGAGGTTTTGAGCACTGGTTCAAAGTCTATGCTATTATTTTCCCGACTCCATTCAATAATCGAATGGTGGTTCGATTAACAAATTACCCCTTGTACAAAACTATGAAATATCCCAATTTTCTCGTTTTCTCATTTCAAAAGAGCCCTAAACATGATCTTAACATTCCTAATAATATAGGAACAATTCGAACATCATTAACAAACATTAACACATCTAATTCATATAAAACTTAATAGCTAAGTCATCAAATCATAAGGTTCCAACATGCATCATAAAACATCATTTTCACTCATTAAATTTCCTAATATTTATACATTCAATGCCCTAATCATACCTTTGTTGGAATCAAAACCTAAGAAGGAAAATACACCTAAAAATTAAGCTCAATTTGATTTCCATGTTTCTTCTCTCCTTTACCTTCATCCTTCACTAATCATTGAGGTAATGTTTCTTCTCCAAGATGACAATTTGATGATACCTAATATTAAGAAGGGTAGTTAAAGGACTTTAGGCTGAAATAAATATGATTGGAGTGGGAGATGGCTTACCTTGCTCAAAATCAAGATGAATCATTTAAATGAAGTGTGTTAGGTTGAAGTTAAAATGTTGAACTTTCCTCTTCACTCCTTCCAAAATTGTCCAGCTCAACATAACTTCCCCCCCCCCCCCCCCCTTCTTATTTTACTTCATTGTTCACATTAAATACTCCTAGGTCAAAAAGATTGCATTTCCCTTCACTTAGTCGATAAAAAGTCACCTATGCCATTTCCCTTAATCCTATTTTAATCACTTTTAATCCATCATACTTAAATTCATAGTAGTTATGTTTCTTAATACAATATTTAATAAAAGAAAGATAATTGTGGGATGTTACATCTGTTGGACAAATGACTCCAAACACAAACAAAATATCGACTTTTCAATAGAGATGTTACACAAGAGATAAATTTATCTTGCATAAATTATAATAATAGTCCAAACACCAGAACACACAAGAAATGTCTCACTAATATTTTCCACTCTTAAATCCCTAAGGCAATTTAGTGAAAAAGAAATAAATGAGAAAGAAGAGAGAATAAAGTGGGAAAGTATATATAAATATGTTTCCTAGTGTGTTTGAAAGTGAGGAGAAGCCTCTATTTATAGATAAAAAATTCTGGCTCAAAAAGGAAAATGATTCATGGGCCTTTAAATGACATAATCGAGTAAACCATATGTCTAATTGGTTATGTGCTCCTTAAAAACGACAACCCTAATTCCCAAAAAGGAAAACCTATATCGACGAAAGTCTTAATCATTTAAGAGTAATGCTAAACAAATAAGGATCTTTATGCCTTGCTATATTTGATTAGCTAAGGGCCTTAATTGATTAGGCAGTATATACAAGCTTCCTAAGAGTTTAGGAACATCCTTGATCAATCCCAGAAGCACCTTGATGGCTCCTCTAAGAGTTTTAAGGTGTTTTATCAAATAGTTACAAATACTTTTGGGTGAGTGCGTGCGTAGTCTTAGTAATTTAATAATTACTATAATATCTTTTATAAGACTCTGATTACCTAGACATATACCATACGAGCTTTCACACTTAGTCTCTTTTACAACTCTGAAGCTTTAAGATCCCTTGCTTGACTCATCATTAATTTAACACTTCATCTAAGACTTTACTTCTTAATATTGACGAGGCTTGATAAGTCTTCTTGATAGACACCGTCATAAAAGAGATTTCTTGAATGGATATCATCTAAGATTCCACTAGATGCCACTTAGTATTAGGTGATGTACTTAAGAGATTGACTTTGACATATTGATCTCCCAAGGTTGACAACTTGATTATAACTTCAGATGAAGACTTCACCACACAGTGTTGTCATCATCAAAACATATCTCCCCCTTATTGTTGATGACAACACATATCTCAAGGAGCTGGATAAACAAAAAACAAAGGTAAATGGTTGAAGTGGTTAAACTCCAATGTCAAATATAGAGTATACCTTAATCCTCCTAGGGTTATACTTTTTCCCCTTTGACATTATCAAAAAGGTGAAAAAATAAATAGATATGAAAATAAATTCAAGCACATAAATTAAGAGATTTAAATAAGAAGGGAATATCATGATTTTTATTAAATTTAAATAAAATCAAATTACAATACATCAAGAATAATTTGAAAGTAAACATACTAAAAAATGATAAAAGACATGATATAAGACTACTAATTGTTATTTTCATCAATGACTATTTCCTTCCCCAAAATATGCTTGTTGAGGGAGTGTGACTTCTTTGGTTAACATGTGAATAGCATGAGAGGTGTCCTAGGAGATTGCTAGTAGGGTCATAACCTTTTCTTCAGAAGAAGGATCTAGATTTTCCTTACTAACATCTGCTCCCATAGAATATTCTCTAAGTTTCTATCAACAACATGGACCTTGATTAGACTTATGGATTAATCTTCAATCTTCCTAGGAGATAAACTTGAAGTTTCATGATCCAAAGATATTCCATCTTTGAGCAGGATATTGGTGATTAGACTTCTATAAGGTAACCCTACTGAATTGCTCTTTTATAATTTGAACATGTAGTGAACCGTTGCATCAACCCATTTGACTTGAGAGTTCTGAGAAAACAAAAACATAGGTAATACATCTTCCTATAAAAGAACACCACACTTATCTTTCATTGGAAGCAACACATGTGTCATTAGGTGATGAACAACTTGAGAGCTTGATTTTATAAACTTCTTTTTAAGAGGATCATGGAGATTTGTTATTACTACAACCATTTGCTAAGAACAGTTTTGTGGAAGCCATAATTACTCGGATCGAGGAGCAAGTTACCTTAACCTACTATGATGCCAATTGTAACTACATAGTGCAGCCTAAAAGGGGGTGAATTAGGTTTTATGATTTTTTCTTGTAATTTTGCAGATGTTCTTTTCTTTTTATTTTTCTGAAATAATAATGATGAACTTAGAATGAAAAGTGTAGAAAAATAATTGACACAAAGGATTATACTAGTTCCTCTTAAAATTAATGGTACGTCTAGTCCCTCCACACCCAGTGAAAGACTTTCACTATATTAGATCTTTGTAAAACCTCAGACCAAAAATCTCTTACAATCTTTTACACTAGTAAGAAAGCACACCATTTTATTTTACAACACTTAGAGAAATAGCACTACTTTCTCCTACAATTTCTTGTCACCGCAATCTTAGTGAACAAGTTTCAACAATGATAAAAATCACATGTTCTAATATGCAAGAACAGGATAGCTAACCGTTGCACTTTTACCAACGCCGAATGCATTTACCTTATTGGCTTCATCAGAAAGTGGGATGGCATTTGAAATTGACACCGCGGTCTGTGACGGTGTTACATATTAACATTAGAAAAACAAAGTCTTAAGGACCTTATCATCGGTAAATCACTAAGAACTATAGTTCACAAAATTCTTGACTTGGAATAACTCAGTCATTGTATTTTGTCGGTGGAAAATAAACACCGAAAATCATGACTTTCTGAAGTACTTATTCATAGATTGACCATAAAAGTTATAAAGATCTGCAAAGAACCAAGTATTGATACATGATGATATTGTTGTTTTCTTGAACCAGATCACGGACAACAAATATCAGGATGATACTACACCAGTATTTATATATTAAAGTGAAAAAGGTAATTACTGTTGTATCCTTAACTTTCAAACAAATCATATAACTTTGTAACTAACGTAGATTTCAAGCAAGGTTACCATTGTTAGAATATTGGTTTTCCGCAGGAGAACTGTATTCTTCCTTCAATGATGCAGACTGTCCATTCTTCTGCTGCATCCTATTAGATGAATTAATATAATCAATCTCAAAAGCATAAAATGTTGAGACCACATCTAAACCAAACATTTTACAATCAACTTCCATAACATCTTTCTTCCCTGCTGCAACAAAAGTATCCGCTGCATAGAATCCAATGTCATTAATTCTAATAAATTATTTAAATGCCATTTTGTGCATAACCACTACCATTTTAGGATATTGCAAACACTCCATTGATAACATCTTACTTACTTGAACCGAACCAAATTCCACTCAAACCTTGCTTAAATTTAGTGTTATAGATGTTTTAAAACCATCACAACCTACTATCTATAACAAACCTGCACCAAGACCGAATAGGCAGTTAAACCCACACAAATCTTCATAGAATTTCAAACCAACTTAACATGCATAATATCCAAACAAGAAACCGATCCCTGTAACTTTCTTTCAATCAACTCAAGCCATGTTTATACAATATATTCAAACAAACCAAAACTAACAAACTTTAACAGCTTTCAATAATTAATCATTTCAATCTAATACATTCTAATTTCCGAACCCATTGTACCATAACCAAACTGCAATCATTCTAACAATACCAGCATAAACCATATTGCAGCCATTTATTCATGCATGTTATACATACAGTATTCAAACATGCACCATTTTAAGTAAAGAACAATTAAAACATACTTTGTACTCAAAAGAAAATGTGGCTGGTTCCAGCTTCCACTGTCCATCTTGCCCTATTCAATCAGATTAAACTGGATTGCTAAACTTGAAATAATGCAAATAGTGATTGACGTGCTTAAATGTTGAAAGAAAAATGTTATAAAGATAAAATGTTGAAAGAAAAATGTTATAAAGAATCGGACTGAAACACAGAAAACGCAGAAAATGCATTTTCTCATAATTCACAGAAAGCGCAGTAGCTTTATTGTAGACCAACCAGAAAAAGAATCGAACTGAAACAAAACAAATCATCCAAAACGACATAAAAGCGATTAAAAGAGTAGGATGATGTACCTTGACAAACAAAAGCGTATGCACATACATACCCCGTCCAAATATTCAACAATGTCAGTATACCTAATAAGAAGAAGAGGAAAGAAAAAATGCGTGCACATACATACAAATATTGATTGATATCAGAAGTAAATACAACGACAAGGATAATAAGACCTAATATATAAAAGAAGTTTATCATTTAAACCAACTTATGAAAGCTAACATAAATGTTGCATCAAAAGTCACATATTAGTATTGTGATTATCACAAAATCATCACATTAAACACAAAAACCCTAATCACAAACTGAAAACCCTAAATTTAAACACATAACCAATTATAAACCTTTATAAAACTTTCAAACAGTGATTTCCCCGTCCATTTCACTTCACCACAAATCTTTTCACATTTATCTGTTAGAGTACCTGAAAGTTTAAATAGGAAATCTCAGTAAGCATAACTAATATTACACAAGTAGTCAAAAGAAGTTGGTCCGCGCATACACACCACACTCGTCGCCGGAAATCTACCAACTACAATCATATCGTTGCTATCCCATTTTAACCACCACCACCACAGTCGTCGTCTCAAGCCCGCTTCCACCGTCGAAACACACCTGAAACCATGGTCGCCACTCATATGTTTGCTTTCAACCGTCAAAACACACCTGAAACCAAAAATCGCACCCACACAAATCAAATATCAGAGATTTGTAACCAAAATAATGTTGGGATTAGGGTTTATCAAATATCACAAATTTGAAACCGAAAATTGTTGGGATTAGGGCAAAAATCATACGTAAGAGAAGGAAGACAAACAAAAAGAGAATGACGAGAAAGAGAAAGAGAATGAATAGAGAGAAGAGGGAAGACAAATGAATGAGAGATAAGAGGATGATGGTGAGATACAGAAAGAGAAAGAAAACAATACCGAAAGAGGAAGAAACACGTGAAAAAGGACACGAGAGAGAGAGAGAGTGGTGATTTCAAAATTTTTTGAATTAAAGTAAGTTACATTAGTTTGTATGTAACCAAACAACCCAAAATGACATCACCAAATAATTCCAAGTTAATTATCAAAGACAAAAAACATCAACTATCTATTAGGAATAGAAATACATGACATCATTAGTTGTAAAAAGTAAATTTAGGACCGAAATTACCCCCATTTCAGGGAGGTGGCAAAATTAGAAGGAAGGACATTAGGGTGTTTTCCAGAACAATTGATGTTCTTATATGGTAGATATCTATATTCAATTTCCAAACACTTTTTCTCGTACGTTTATTTTGCACAAATTACTTCTAAGCTTTTTCAAATTAATCTCACAAACAAATTAAACTCATGATTGTTTGCTAAAAACACATACGGACACCAGTTTCAACAACCAAAACTAAAATATTACTTTTTTATTTTTATTTATTTTTTGAATAAATAATATGTGTCACATTAAATAGTGAGTCCACCAGCATGCTCCTACCTGCACCCACATTGTGAATGTCAATTTCATAGATTTTTATATATGATCTAAAATCACATGAAACATGTCTATTGGTTTTTTTAGCATTATATCTATATAAAATGTAGTCACTAGACAATTAAAATAGATTAGTATTTGAATTTAGTTTCTGTTAAATGCATGAAAGTTTTGACAGTAAATAATTTGTAATTATTTCTAATAAAATTGTTTTGAGAGTACTTACTATGCACAGTTAAATGTAAAATTTTTTACATCAATAATAAATCACAACCATTCATAAGTGATATTTTATGTGATTAAAAAAAGTCAAATATATATAAAAATTTAGAGTTTAATTGCTATGCACTGTCAATATAAAACTTTTTATATTGTCAATGCATCACAACCATTCAATTATATTATTTAAATAAAAATTAAAATAAAAAATAAACACTTCCAACAAATTAATGGTTGTAATTCATTGATGGTGTAAAATTTCTTTACACCGTGAGCATATTCCAATTAAATTCAAAAGTTTAACAGTTATGATTATTTGATTGTATAAAATATCTTTACAATATGGATACATATCAATTAAATTCAATTGTTTTAGTATAAGATTAAATTGCCTATATTAGTGAGTAGTAAATAGAATAAAATAAAATGATGTTCATAGATACTTTATATGTGATTAATCCTAAATCTCATTTTATTATATTTCATTAAGCTTCATTCCGATTCACTTAATCCTATATTTCAGGTAGGGATGACAATGAGTAAAAGTTTGGGTAGGTACTATTGTACAATTGTCATACTTGTGGTTTAAAAAAATTATCGTACTTGTGCTCATATCTGCGTGTGCACCAATATTTATACTCGTAGTTGTATCCTTTGGGTACATACGTATCCATATCCATACTCGTTACTTGTAATTTTAATTAAAAAAATTAATTAATTATAATTGATCATGTTATTTTAAGTTTTTAACAACATTTTAAATCATAATTAAGAATGTTATTGAGTTAAAAAATTAATAAACATTTATATTCAAATGTGTACAAATTTAACAATAATGATACATTTAATAAAATTGATAAGGATTCATATGTATATAATAATATTATTATTAAAAAATATAAATATACATTATATGTGTATAAGATATAGACATAGAGTGGATACTAAAATATTCGTACATGCATCCTTATCCGCTAATTTAAATAGATAATTGTCCATACCATACTTGTACTTATTTTACGGGTTATTTTATTTTATCCGATAACGCCCTATTTGTGGAGTATCACCGTGCCTGCGCTCCCCGGTGCTGGTTCATGTTTGTGGTAGGCGCTGCACTCTTTGTGGACAAGAGTGCAAGATATGTCGACGTGACCTACCTCCGCTACTTCATGGACTTGACTACCGTTCACCAGTAGAACTGGGAGTCAGCTATTCTAGTATACCTACACCAGAAGCTGAATGAGGCCTCCAACTGGAGAACCAGACAGTTGACCGGATCCTGCACACTACTGAAGGTACGTTTCATTTTAATTGTTTCACATTTATTTATGTTTCGTATTTATTTTTAATACATTATCGTGTTTGTGTTTCAGAGCTGGATCATCTCCTACTTCCCCTGCATCCACGACTTCCACGTTGATCCTGAGTACGAGGATGCCATGCCCAGAGCCGCCCGATACGTTCTCCAGAGGGGGAACAATGCAGTGGGACCATACCGTGGATACCTCAACCGCACGATGCACGATGACATCAGTTGGAGGCCATTCAGCGACTACACAGATGTTGTCGCCTTTGACAACATCTCGTTATATTCTGGATGGTTGGCATGCGGGACCAACACCATGGTGAGGTATCTCCCTGAGCGGTGCATGCGGCAGTTTGAATTTGTGCAAATGATACCCATGTCACCTTTTGAGGCTGCTCCCGACACAGTTACCCGAGTGCAGCTCACTGGCATATTTGCGGATTGGGAGCGTCATGTGGTCCCGGAGGAGTATCGTCGCATGCAGGTCACCCAGGGCTGACAAAGTGTGGAGGGGTATGTCACATGGTTCTATCGGGTGTCACATCCTCTGATGACATCCGACGCTCCCGGCGCTCTTAGGCCAGCATACGAGGAGATCCTGGAGAACCAGCAGGCCGAGGATGACCATGCCATTTATCTCTTGCCGATCTGCCAGCGGATAGAGCTGCTTGGGCGGGACGCGTTGGATCGAGGTATCATTGATCAGGGCGGTCCAGAGGCAGTCGCCGTGGTGGAGAGGATCGTCGGTGATGCGGGCCGTGCGGCGGCATACAGGCGGCAGAGGAGATCCCAGGGAGAGAGGGTTAGGCATACCCAGTAGGGGTTCGGGTTTATTTTTTTGTATTCGGATTATATATTTCGCACACTATGACTCGGTCTGTATATATTATTTGAATTTTATTTATTATATTAGTATTTTACGTTGATATATCGTTTGTTTTGTTGGGCGTTTTCGTTTTGTATATATTTCGTACGGGATTATTAAAAAAAGCATAAAAAAAAAAAGAGACTTCTGCATAATTCGGAAATGCACTTCCGAAACACCCTAAAATCTGAAAAAAGGTGTTTTCGAAAGTGCATCTCCGAAAACACCTCCAATTTGGTGTTTTCGGAGATGCACTTCCGAAATCTGGGAAAATTTAGAAAAAAAAATACTTCGGAAATGCATTTCCGAAGCAGGAGTAAAGTGGGGTTTTCGCTGGAGGTGACCCCATAGGGAGGTGGATAAAGAAAAAACCTAATTTTTGTGAGTACTCGTGGAGATGTGTACAATTGTCACTCTAATCTCATTGCACTCTGATCTCTTTGAAGTACTTCTAATGAATATCCGAAATTCAACTAATTCAAACCACTTTTAAAAAAATTATCACAACTAACTCAAATTCATTATTTTTGCTTTTGGGTATTAATAAGTTATAGTCATTTTCTTTGGCAAGTCAACCCCACAAAATAATGACGATATCCTGGTCCTGCATCCTGCTACACACACTTATTCACTCACGGACGACCTTCAATGTTTTTCCTAATTTAAAGCGAGCAGCATAATATTTAAAATGAAATAACATAAAAAAGAAGTCGGCATCATAAATAGAGAAAAATTTACAAGGACAAAACTATAATCAATAATAAATAATTTTAAAATCATTTCTAACTAAGTGTGTGTTTGGATATCTAATAAAGAAAATTAATTTAAATTTGAATTGATTATGAAAATTTGTTTATGATAAAAGTGAGTTGAAAATAAAGAAATTTATATTTTAATGAAAAAATTGAACAAAATATTTTAATGTAAAAATCAGTTTAATTTTAAAAGTTATAAATGCTAATTTTAAATAAATTAATTTATAAAAATTAAATTAATGTAAATTAAGAATAATCAAACATATCAAAATTATTTATACAAGTTCACAATCAATTTTGAATGTAACATTCACTTATGAAAACTGTTTTTTTTTTTTTTTTTAATTTTAGTTTGTATTTTTATCAATTAAATGCAAATACAATAAAATAATTTTCATTGACATTTTCTTTAAAGGATAATACTAATTTATGTGTTAGGGATACAAGTTAAGAACTAATTGAAGAAATAATATTTTAGAAATTGTGCATTGATTTTAATAAATATATAAAATTAATTTTTTTATTGTTTTTTCAAAATAAAGTTTCTATAAGTAGTTTTCTTAACTTGGGGCACAACATTACCCTTCTTTAAATATAGGGGTGAAAATAGACTGAGTCAAATTAAACTTTATCAAATTTGAATATGACTTGTTAAAAATTTAAAAGAATTTTTTAATACCCCATGTATTTCTAACGCACCTCGTAAAATGTTAAAAATATCTCTAAATTTTAAAAATGCATTTGGACGCATCTCATACAGAGAAACAGAGCTGTTCATGCTAATATGGGGGCAAGTGCCCCACAAATATTTCACAAACTCTTAAATATATTATATATTAGTATATATATTTTTTAATAGGCAAAGGATTTCATTCATAGAGGACAAGGGGTACTCACACCCAAACATACAAAAACAGAAAGACCGCCTTAAAAATGCGACAAGAGGAACACAGTGTATCAATCATAATAACTACTACAAAAAGGAGAGGAAAATAGAAAGAAATAAAGGACTTTATTAAACAATCAAATATAAAAGAAGTGGTGTCTTTTATCTTCTTTAAATACACTATTAGTACAATTCATTAATACGCCACTTAAATATTTTTAGTGCAATGAAATTGTAGATGTTATATATATATATTTTTTTTGAATCAAATGACTTGTGTATTAATTCAAAAACAATAAGGTACAAAGCGATCCAAACGGATCCAGCTATCCAACAAGGACTATAGCATCAAGGTAGCTAAGTAGGGCCTCAGTTTCATCTTACCCCACCCTCTATAAACTATAACATCAATAATATTATTCCCGACAATCAATCTATCTAAAACTTTCCCAAAACTTATCGAATTCCTATACATCCATATTCCATATACCGTTTCCGCTAGAGCAAGTTTTAACATATCCGATTTGGGCGTTTTCCCCCTGCAATTCTGCATACACCACAGCAGTTCATGAGTCCAGTCAAGAGGTTCATGAGTACAATTATATTTAATAGATTATAGTTATTTATTTATCTTTTGTAAATTATATTTAATTTAATTTTTCATTTTGAAAATAATACCTATTTTATATTTAAAAGACATACACTATTAATTTTTTTTTTTAGATGAGGTATAGATTAGCGACTATTAAATCATGATAATATAATTAAAGACTCTGTTTAATTTATTCAATAACAAATTTTAAACACTATGCAGTATACTATCCTGCTGTCTTGCACACTCATAAAGACGATTCTAAAAATATATATCAATAAATATCGAAAATTTAAAATAGTCAAAATTTTGTCTACATGTTAAAACATGGTTTGATATAAAATATTTTAAATTTAACATTTCTTATCAAAATATATATAAATACATGTCGCCCCACATTTTTAATTTTCTAGCTCCGTACATTTCATTTGTTTTGTGCGTTATACCTATTTTTACGAATAAATTTATTCTAAAATAGTATTTTGAGAAAGTCTCCAAGAATAAATTTCCAAAATGATAAATCATCATAATGCATGCAGTAACTTTAAATCATTAGTTTATTTTTTCACTTTAATTGTATACCAGTGCCCATATTACTAGAAATATGTCTTTTGTAGTCTCTCACTGACTCGACTCATTATAACTCTATTCCTCTATTCTTGAGGGCTGAATTTGTAAAGAAATAGGCTTGGTCCGCCTTTCTTTAGGTTCTCTTATTGATTGAGAGGGTTTTGGTTTGGTCCCCCCTCTCTTGTTGTTCTGTTTCTTTTTCATTAATATAATCTTATTTTAAAAAAAAAGTTCCGCCCGCCCCCGCCCCGCCTAAAGCCAGCCAAAAAGCGAGCGGGGTGGGCAAGTCCACCAAATAGAATGTGCATAAAAATCATGTCCGCTCCGCCAAGATGACGGGTTGGCGGACGACGAGCTTGCCCGCCTATTTTTTATTTTATTTTCTTTCATTTTTTTAATAAATTAATAGTCTTTTTTTACCTTTCAATTAAATTTTCACTTATTTTTTAGAACAATTTTTTATAAAGCATCTTTTAAATAAATTTTAAATAAATGTATAAAATTATTACTATATTTAGTTTATTAATTTAATTATATATATAATGATATATATATATATATATATATATATATATATATATATATATATATATATATATATATATATATATATATATATATATATATATATATATATATATATATATATATTTGGGTTTTGCAAAAAAAAATATTAGTGACGTGATTTCCATGTCACTAAGTAGTGACATGAAAATCACGTCGCAACTTTACACATTTAAATGCACTTTTCGTTTACTCCTAGGCAAATTTAGTGACGTGATTTTCATATCACTAGGTAGTGACATGTAAATCACGTCACTAATGAAGATGCTTTTTCTGACCAAACGCTGCTACGCCTGCTCTGACTGAATGTGCATTAATCCCTGGTCCAAATTTTGCGACGTGATTTTTACTTCGCTAAATAGTGAAGTGAAAATCACGTCACTAAAAGTTGCCACCTTGCCTCCTGCGACGTAAATGATCACGTCGCAAATATTGGTTTGTGATGTGTTTTTTCTGTTTGTGGCGTGATAGTCACGTCACTACTAAGCCTTTTTTTGTAGTGCATTAAGAATTTGAATTACTAGAATTAACTAAAAAATGACAGGCTTAAGGCGATACGAGCTTAACAAATAGGTGAGGCGGGTTTTGGCGGTGCGGACTTTGGTGGGCGGCGGGCCTAAAATCCCAACCCAATCCACCATTTTTTAACGGGTGCGCGGGCCTGCCTGGCGGGCCACCTCCCGTTTTGCTACCTCCCGTTATGACAATTATATATATGTCACTATTTTTTACCAAAAAGAAAAAGGAAAATAAACCATCTCAGTTTCTTCAAGTTTGAAGTACTAAAATATATTGAAAATGACTTAAATTCTTTTGTCTAATAAATTATATCGTATTAACAAATTTAAAATATATTACAATGTTTACCTAAAACAAATTGAAAGAGTTAGACCTACAAAAATACTCCCTCTCACTTTACTAATAGCTTTGATTTGTTTTCTCAATATTGTTTTTACAATACACCATATGTAAAATCACATCAATAAAGAATTTGTTTATAAGTATTGAATCCAACCTTTATAATTGACAATAAAAAATATTTATTTCCATTAAAATATCTATGATAAATTATACATTGGTGACAACATTTTTATTTTAGATTTAAACTCGAGAAAATTGTAAGTATCATGAAGAAAAGACAAATTAAACAAATAGAAGAGCATGTTTTAAGATTTTTAAAGTTATAAATATTATAATCTTAATAAATTATAATTTCAAGAATTTAAGATAAAAAATATTTTAAAAATATATGAGAATATTTTTAACTAGCTTTTTTTAAAGTCTCCCCGCGCATCGTGCGGGTAAACATCTAATTGTGTATAAAGAGGTAAAGTGCAGTCGGTTGTAACCTTCTTGTGATTAATACCATTACTTATTGAAAAAAGAACTTTTATATTTTAGTCCAAAAAACAAAATATAATATAATAATAATAACAAATTTATTTATAATTATTTAGTAGGTCGGTCTGATATGCTTAAAAAGCTTTTTCATGGCTTGCGGCCTAACCTTTTAAACTAAAGAGACTTATAAAAAAACTTAGGTCTTTTCTATTTAAATAAAAGTCTGGTATAGTATGAGTCTGTGTAGGTTAGATCATAGGCTCCCGTTAATTTGTCAGACCTATATATTCTCACCAGTAAATGTGACGAGTATTTCTCTAATTCTTTCTCATTCCTTCCTTCTAAAGTTTGGTGAGCATTTTCATGTCACATATATTGGAAATTTGGGATATTTTTGTTGGAGTAAAAATGAAGTCATAAAATGTGTGCAAACAAAAACTAAAAGATGATAAGTAAAGTTATCATTTCAACAAACAATATATTAACTGATAAAGACAAGAAGATTGTACCTGTGATTTTAGCACGACAAGTTTGTAACATTAACGGAGTGCGTAGAGTGCAATTAATTGATTTGTGTGATTAATTGTAAATTTAAATAGCTAGCTAAAAATGATCAAATATGATGATAACGACAATTTAGTTTCCCTTTCAAATCATCTACCCTAATATATAAAAAGAATATCCTATGGTTAAAACATATAATGACTCTATTTCATTTATGACTGTTAGGAGTGAATTAATGGTAAATTCATATGTTAATATAAGTAATTTCTGGTCTAAACTAATGCAAATTGTGATAGATCCATAGGTTTTTAATGAGAATTGAACTGAAAAGGTTTAGTTCACGTGTAAAGCAAATCGAATCACTTGTGGGTATTATTGATGCAGGTTTAGAGCTGAAATGGAGCTTTAGGAAAACATGAAGAGGAAAGAAAGCTGGAAGTCTCAAAGGCAAAGCAAAAAGGCAAAGTTTGATAAGGCCGCGCCGCGGGAGTTATAGCTGGCGCCGCGCCAAAGTCTCTGTTTTTGATCGCGCCGCGCACATCCGTTGCCGCGCCGCGGCCTCGGCGTTAAAAGCCCAAAACTTATAAATAGAAGCCCTAGATTTCAAAGTAAGGCAGATCTTTTGTGAGCGAAATTAGAAGAGCATTCTGAGTTTGCAGTCAAGAACAACAATTGAAGGCCAAATCTTTACCAATCGAAGACATTCTGTTGATGAAGATGAATCCCTCTATTAATTCTTGTGTGTTCTCCATGCCTATGGAGAGCTAAATTCCTCTTGTTGAGTTTGAGGTAGTAATTAACCTATGAATATACAATACCATTGATTCTTTCCTATGAACAATTGTTTGAATTTATTATCAATAAGAAACTTTGCTTTTATATTAAATTATTATGGAGTCTTTGATCGAAAGAAAATATTCTAACTTTTGCCCTAGGTTACTATATTGATTCAATCTCAATTTACAGAGATGGAATTGTGATTGAGTTTTCATAATTATCGTTCCTTATTACTATTATCGATATTGATATTTGGAGAGATCGAATCTCATACCGGTAAAAGTCTATCTAATTTGATTTGCAGACATGGAATCATATTTGAGGATAAGTGAAGATAGTAATTCAAAAGATTGTTCAATTGTGAATTAATTGATAAATTGTATAGGAATAGGTTGATGAACCCTAAAGCTCAACATATTTCCTTAATCGTTAACAAACGTTCATTATTTACATTTAAATTATTGTTTACATTTGATAGTATTATAATCATAAAACAAATCCAATTACTTTTTCTCACTCAAAATAAATAACTATAGAACGACAGTGATATTAACCAATCCATGGGATACGATATATTACCGAAAATATTTACCCACAAATACTTTCAACAAATTGGCGCCGTTGCCGGGGATTGGTGTCAATATTGCACGCATTGCAATAGTTCTTATTTTGAGTTTTAATTTTTATTTTCTCGATTTGGTTGTTTCACTTATTTGCTAGTTTTTGCAGAAGTTCGTGTATGCGCAACAAAGTTCCCAGTGATCAACTTCTTTTTGATCCCGAGATCGAAAGGACCTCTAGGAGGTTAAATAGCAAAGCACGAAGAAGAACAAACATAGCAAAAGCAAGAGACAACGCGACTGCGACATCGTCACAACAACAACTTGAAACAATTGACGAATCGCAAGAAGGACTTTTCTTTCACGAACTATTTGCGGAAGAAGAACAGGTAGTCACTATACAACCAACTGTTGTCAACATGGCTGCTCCTGGTCCATGTGCAAATAGTCCAAGACTCAACCCACAGTTCGCTAGAACTGCCGCCAACGGGCGGACTTCAGAATTGAAGACCGGTATCATCCAGTTGATATGTGCGATTCCTTTCGCCGGATTGGACCACGAAGATCCGTACACGCATCTTACTCGATTCTATGAGTTAGCGGGTACCACGGGTGTCGCTCAAGCTGATGAGGAAACATTATTCAAGAGGTTGTTCCCACACTTTTTGCTATCTAAGGCAAAAGATTGGTACTTGGATCAACCTGAAATAGTGATGACCGATTGGAATACCTTAGAGGAAAAATTCTTGGAGCGGTTTTATTCTCAAAACCGATTTTTTGAAGCAAAAACGGCAATAGCGGTATTCTCTCAAGGTAGTAGTGAATCATTGAATGAAGCATGGGAGAGGTATAAAGCTATGTTGAGAAAGTGCAAAGGACACGGTTTCGTAGAGGTTGACCAAATCCACATGTTCCGTAATGGTCTCACCCCGACCAACAAAACACTCTTGGATGCCACAGCTGGTGGCTCACTTATGTCCAAGACACCTGCTGAAGCTACTCAAATAATTGAGCGAATGGCTCTGAATGATCGTCAGGGTAACCATGATCGAACTGTCAGAGACAAGAAACCCGGAGTATTAGAATTGAACAACAGTGATGCCCTGCTGGCCCAAAATAAACTTCTAACATCACAAGTGGAACTTTTGACACAACAAATGTCTAAATTACCACAACAAATCAAAGAGCTGAACGGGGTATCTAATTCTTATCAAGTTGCTAAGTGCGAATTGTGCAAGGGAGATCATCAAACAGGATTCTGTCCACCAGTTCTAGAAGAAGAAGTGAATTACATGAACAACAACCAAGGACAAAGACAGAATCAATATCAAAATCATCCATACCAACAAGGTTATCCACCAAGGAATAACAACCAAGGGTACCAACAAAGGCCACAAAATCAAGGGTATCAACAACAAGCCTTCCAACCTTACACTCAACCACCACCACAACAAGGAGGACAGTCAAAGTTAGAAGAAACTATGACACAATTCATGCAAATGTCAATGACAAATCAAAAGAATCAAGAGGCAGCTATAAAGAATTTGGAAACTCAAGTGGGTCAACTTGCTAAGCAGATTGCGACTAATCAATCAAATGCAACTTTCTCGGCCAACACTCAAGAGAACCCAAAGGAGCATTGCAAAGCGGTGGTGACAAGGACTGGACAGAAAGGTGGTAAGGATGAAACGGAAACGAATGAGGTTGAGGATGATAAAGAAAAGGAAGATGAAAAACATGATGGAGAAGACAAAGAATATGAAATTATTAACAATGGGGCTGAAGAAGAAGATGTGAATAAAGAAGTCAAGGAGGAGAAATTAAAAAGAAGGAGTGCTAAAGATAAGATGGCGAACAACACGATTCCAAGTCAACATTTGCCATATCCCCATGCTCCATCAAAGAAAGACAACGCTAGACAATATGCCAGGTTTATGGAAATTTTTAAGCAACTACAAATTAATATTCCATTCTCTGAAGCTATTGCTCAAATGCCAAAATATGCGAAATTTATGAAAGATATCTTGACAAAGAAGAAAAGACCGGAAGAAGAAGAGGTTGTTATACTTGATGCACAATGTAGTGCTATAATATCACGCCTCCCCCAAAAGGCGAGATATCCTGGAAGAGTCACATTGCCGGTTACAATTGGGAATCAAAATATTGGGAATGGATTGATTGATCTAGGATCAAGCATCAATTTAATCCCTTTATCAATAGTGAAGCGGCTGGGAAATATTGAAATGAAGTCAACAAGAATGACTTTGCAACTAGCAGATAAATCTACCACTCTTCCGTATGGAATTGCACAAGACATGTTAGTAAAAGTTGACAAATTTTTGTTTCCGGTAGATTTTGTGGTGATTGATATGGAAGAAGACAAAGATTCACCTATAATTCTTGGAAGGCCATTCATGAAAACAGCCCGGGTGATGATCGATATCGATGATGGTATAATGAAGCTAAGAGTCCAAGATGAAGAGGTATGTTTTAATCTTTTCGATGCCATGAAACAACCCAAAGACAAGAATGATTGCTTTTGCATGGATGTAACTGAAGAGATTGTGGAAGAAGTGGCAAGCCAAATTCATCTTTCTAACCCTTTAGAGAGATCTCTTGTTGATTCTTTTAATGTACTTACTCAAGAAGAAGAAAAAGAAATTGAGTTGTTTCTACAGGAATTAGAGAAAGGTGGCAACACATCCACAAAGGAAAACAAAGTGGAAGATCCGGGGCTGAAAAAAGAAGTGAAAGAGTCGAAGATGGAATTAAAACTACTCCCAACTCATTTGAAATATGTATTTTTAGATGAAGAGGGAAGTAAACCGGTCGTTATTAGCTCGAAGTTGAATACTACAGAAGAAGCAAGACTCATCCAAATCCTTCAAAAGAATAAAGCTGCAATCGGATGGGTATTAGCAGATTTGAAAGGTATAAGTCCCGCATATTGCATGCACAAGATCATGTTAGAGGAAGAATTCAAACCGGTAGCTCAACCGTAAAGAAGACTAAATCCAACAATGAAAGAGGTAGTAAGAAAAGAGGTGATCAAACTTCTAGAAGCAGGAATGATTTACCCAATTTCTGATAGTGCATGGGTAAGTCCGGTACAAGTTGTTCCGAAGAAGGGAGGCATGACGGTAATCCGTAATGACAAAAATGAACTCATACCAACTAGAATTGTGACCGGGTGGCGAATGTGCATAGATTACCGGAGACTCAACAAAGCTACGAGAAAAGACTATTTTCCACTACCATTCATGGATCAAATGCTTGAGAGGTTATCGGGGCAGAATTACTATTGCTTTCTGGATGGATATTCCGGATACAATCAGATCGTGGTCAACCCAGAAGATCATGAGAAAACAGCATTTACATGTCCATTTGGAATTTTCGCATATAGGAGGATGCCATTTGGATTATGTAATGCCCCAACAACTTTTCAAAGGTGTATGCAAGCCATATTCTCCGACCTTATTGAAAAAAGTATTGAAGTATTCATGGATGACTTTTCGGTATTCGGAAAGACTTTTGATGCATGCTTGAATAATCTGGATGTGGCACTTGAAAGGTGTATTGAGACCAATTTGATCCTAAATTGGGAGAAGTGCCATTTTATGGTAACGGAAGGAATTGTACTCGGACACAAAGTATCTTCACGAGGACTTGAAGTAGACAAGGCCAAGGTGGAGGTAATTTCAAAGCTTCCACCTCCAATAAATGTCAAAGGATTACGAAGCTTCTTAGGTCATGCAGAATTCTACAGAAGGTTTGTTAAAGATTTTTCAAAGATCGCCAAGCCCTTGAGTAATTTACTTAACCAAGGTACGCATTTTAATTTTGATGAATCTTGTGTTCAAGCTTTCAATGACCTAAAAGAACGGCTAGCCACCGCACCTGTGATTGTAGCACCCGATTGGAAAAACCATTTTGAACTCATGTGTGATGCTAGCGACTATGCCATAGGTGCGGTATTAGGCCAGGGGAAAGGAAAAATTTTTCATGTCATAAACTATGCAAACAAGGTGCTAAACGACGCTCAAGTCAATTATGCTACCACAGAAAAAGAGTTTTTAGCTATAGTGTATGCCCTTGAAAAATTTAGATCCTATCTTATTGGGTCAAAGGTGGTGATTTACACAGACCATGCGTCCATTAAATATCTGCTCACCAAACCGGATTCGAAGCAAAGACTCATTCGTTGGGTCCTTCTTTTACAAGAGTTTGACATAGAAATCCGGGACAAAAAAGGTTCAGAAAATGTGGTAGCAGATCATTTATCCCGTTTGGTCAATGTAAATGTCACCAACCAAGAAGCTGAAATAAATGAGACATTTCCGGATGAACAACTATTTGAAATACAAACAAGACCATGGTTCGCCGATTTGGCTAATCATAAAGCAACCGGTATGATACCGGAGGATTTTGACTGGAACAAGAAGAAAAAGTTGTTAGCCGATGCAAAATACTATGTGTGGGACGACCCATACTTGTTCAAGATAGGTAAGGATGGAATTCTAAGAAGATGTGTTACTGAAAAAGAAGCCCAACAAATCTTGTGGCATTGTCATAATTCACCGAGTGGTGGACATTTTAATGGATGGAGGACGGCAACAAAAGTCCTCCAATCCGGATTTTTCTGGCCAACTATTTTCAAAGACGCCCATCACCGTGCAAAGAATTGTGACAAATGTCAAAGAGTTGGTGGGATAAGTAAACGAGATGAGATGCCACTTCAAACCATTATTGAAGTAGAAGTTTTTGATTGTTGGGGCATCGATTTTATGGGGCCATTTCTTCCCTCTTTTGCTAATGAATATATTCTAGTTGCAGTGGATTATGTCTCTAAGTGGGTAGAAGCCATCGCTACACCAAAAGCGGATGCCAAAACGGTGCTAAAATTTTTAAACCGTAACATATTCACATGTTTTGGCATGCCTAGAGTGATCATATGCGATGGTGGATCTCACTTTGTTAACGAACAGGTGGCGAAAGTGCTGGACAAGTATCATATCAACCACAAGATAGCATCACCTTATCATCCCCAAACCAACGGGCAAGCAGAAATTTCAAATAGAGCAATCAAGAATATTCTCGAGAAGACGGTGTCAGGATCCCGTAAAGACTGGTCGGTAAGGATTGATGATGCCTTGTGGGCATATATGACAGCATACAAAGCACCGACTGGTGCATCGCCTTTTCAAATGGTTTATGGTAAGGCATGTCATTTACCGGTAGAGGTGGAGCACAAATCACTATGGGCCTTACGTTTCTTCAATAGAGATGATAGTTTGGCGTATAAGAAGAGGAAGAATCAACTCCATGAGCTTGAGGAATTCAGGTACCTAGCATATGAGTCTAATAAAATGTATAAGGAAAATATGAAAAGGTACCATGATAAGAGAATCAAGAAAAAAGAGTTCAAGGTGGGCGACCTTGTGTTACTATTCAATTCTAGGCTCAGGCTCTTCCCAGGAAAACTGAAGTCTAAGTGGTCAGGACCGTTCATAATTAAGGAAGTTAAACCATACGGTGCCATTACTATCGAGGATAGTAAGACTAAAGAAAGTTGGACCGTTAATGGAGAACGGTTAAAGAACTACCTTGGGGGAGAGTTTGATAGAGAAGTGTGCACAATCTCACTTTTGAACACCTAGTTAAAGGAGTTCGACCGTCGAGCCATGCGACGTTAAACGAAGCGCTTGTTGGGAGGCAACCCAACAGAGTAAGTTCTTTTATTTTTCTGTTAGTTTTATATGTATATCATCAAATCAGTGCAATGAGAGAAAGGAAGAGTATAAAATATTGAAGTGGGGAAGTGCAAGCAGAAAAGAGTCAAAAAAATTTTTTACACCGCGCCGCGAACCTCAAGTGGGCGCCGCGACGCCAAACAGAGACTTTTGCGCGTCGCGGGAGTAACCTTGCGCGCCGCGGTAGTGTGAAAAAATAGATTTTAATTTGAAACTGCTCAGTTCCCCCTCATTCTGTTTTTTTTTTAAACTTCCAACTCCTCAGAGCGAAATATCGCGAATCTGCAGTATCACCCACTAATCTTGTTCATTTTCACTCATCATTACTCAATATACAGCAAGGTATGTTCTTCGTTCTCTACTCTTGTGTTCTAACCATTTTTTTTCTCGAAGGTAACCCTAAATCTTAGGTATTAGGAACCTAATGACATTTGTGCAAACCCTAGGGTAGATGACATTGATTTGTTGTTCAATTGCTTTTCCATGGTCTGTTTAAGGGTGTTAGGGCTTCAGAGAAGAACCCATTGCAGGGAAGCTCCTTCAGATGCGCCGCGGGAAACCGCAGTCGCGCCGCGGCTGGATAAAATTTGAGAAAAGTTGTTTTGTTTTTCTGACCCTATCTATTGCTCTGTAATTTGTTGTGATAATTGCAGATGAATCCTGCCAAGAGAGTACGCACCAAGTCAACAAGTTCTGGTCCTAGAGGAACACGTGCTACGGCAAACCAATCTGATCGATTTCTAGGTCGGGCCCAAGCAGACAGGTTCAAGAATCTGGGTTCCCGAACCATTTTAACTGAGAAAGTGGTTGTTCCCTTAGGATAAGGAGGAGGTCCTTATGCTACTATGTGGGATTATCTTGAGAATAGGAACTGGCAACGTGTGTTTGAACCACACACCGTCATTGACTATGACATAGTAAAGGAATTCTATGCAAACGCTATCAAAACCACCGATGAATCAGTAGCCTACACATATCAATCCTATGTAAGAGGAAAAACTGTGGAATTTGATAGAGCTTCAATCAGTGACTTTTTAGGAGAACCCCTCCAATTGACGGAGAATGAGAGGTGTTTCTACAGGCAAAATATAACTAACTGCGCAAATCTTGTGGAGCTGATGTCTGAAACAATTTGTATTCCAGGGAGAGGACCAGAACTTAGCCAGCAAGGAAATCCAACCCACTACAACAGGAAGGATCTGAGCATCCATGCAAGGGGCATTTTATCTGTGATCCTGTACAACATCAGGCCAAGAACACATGTTACCACGGTTCCGCTCGATGTGGCATTTTTGATAACCGCCATCATGACCGAGAATACTGTTGATGTTGCCTTCATTCTCTCGAATGAACTGCGCCGAGCAGCATTGAGTGACACACAGCATGGCATCAATGCCAAATGTGTGCTACCCCTACCCGGTCTGATTATGGGATTATGCAAAGAGGCAGGGGTAGAAATTTCGGGACAGGGACACCATGTGATTAACACTTTTATTGATGATGTTTTTATTGACAGGTTTTGTGCAAAGCCATATTATAGGGATCAATCAGCGGCCACTTCTCAAGCTGGACCTTCTGTCTCTGCAGCACCACCTAATAGTAGTGCAGCCCCTTTTGATCCTCTAGTGGCTCATCACTACTATTCAGCCATGTTTGAGGAGAACAAGAGGTCCCAGATCTTCTTGCATGATGCTATGCAACAGCAGTACAGGAACCTTTCTGCTGCCCCTGAGGAGAGAACTTTCCCAACCCGGGAAAGCTATTTCACATATTGTTGTTGGCCGGAGACCAACCCTTTTCCTGTTGGGGGGGATGCAGGTGCAGGTGATGCAGGTGCAGGTGGCGCTGGGAATAATAACCCAGAGCAAGAGGATGAAGACATTGATGCCGATATTGATTCGATGTTTGTGTGAGGTGATGTGAGAGAGGAGTGAAAATAGTTTATTTCTGGTAACTGATGAGATGATAATACTGCTGCTGTTTTATTTGTTTTTATGTGACCTGTACTCTGGTGAACCTTAGGGTCACTATGACTTGTTTATTTCTTTAAAGTTTATGTTAAGCATTGCAATTAGTTTGTTTCTTTTCTATCCATTTCGATTTAGAGTGGATAGTCCCACAACAGAGTGAGAATCTCAAGCAAAGCACCAACAACGGAGCAACATGCGTGAAAGTGGTAGTGAGTGAAGTGAATTTTTTTTGAAAATTTTTTAGTTCACTTACTTTTTCAATAAAGTGACAAAGCAGGTATGGATTTTTGAACTCAAACTCCTAATGTGTGCATGGAATTTAGGTTGTTAGTAAATACTTAACAGAAGTTCTTCATGGTACACTATTTTATTGGATCGGTTTAGCTTTAACCATTGTGAGGAAAGCCTTCCATTGTTTACTATATGCAGGAGACCATCAATTGTTTTGACTTGTTTGTATCATGCTAAACCGGTTGTTGCATCGTTTGTGGAAATCGGTGAAAGTGATTTAGGCACTTGTTTGAATCTGAGAGTTCTTTTAGCCTATTCTAACGTAAAACTTATTTTCTTCTGTAAGAGTGTGATCTTTTTGCTAACCATTCTTTGAACCTGAGGTCAAGATAAGCATCATAATATGCACCAAGGAAAATACCTGGTGAGTTTTGATCTCAATAAAAAGTTTTGTTTTGGACCATCAACCATAAAAGTTGGTGATGTGTTTTCTCTTTGACCTTTTTAGAAAGTAGGGGAGCATTCATATAATCTAAATACAGGTTGATCTCCAAGTTGGGGAGAGTCACATTCAAAAGAAGAGTAAGTACATGTGGTAATCTGTGAAGGATAAAAGAAGTTCGTAGCTTGAAAAAAAATAAAATAATAAGAGTTTATGGAAAAAGAACAATGTTTGAATCTAAACAGTTGTTGAAAAGAAAAGGAAAAAAAAAAGAAACACAGAGCTACGAATGGAAAAAGATGAACGGGTAAGAAAGATAAAGTTATAAAGAAGAAGGAACGAGTTATGATTTGGATGCTTCCCTAGTTTAGGAACAACCCTTGATTATCTTCTTTTCTTTGAATCTAAACCGCATTACAACCCTAGAAAGACCTTCTGATTCTCAGATTCCACAGGACTTGATACTAACAATTTGGTGAACGTATGATATGGATTCTTGTTGATTCAATTGTTTGGATGAGTGTTGAAACCCTCTGTTGTTCATCATAATTTTTGATGAGAGTGATTAGTGCTGATTCAATTACAATTGTGTATTGTTTTGAACTTCTGGAGGTTATTTTCTTTCAAAAATGTGTTTCGTGTGTATGTTCTGAGTTTGCAGGAAGAGGAGGAGTATTTTGACTTGGTTACTAAATTGAACCACTTGAGAAACCTTTTTGAAAAACTTGTTGCATGACTGTTGGTATGTTTTGTTGGAGGTAAGTAATTTTGTTTAGGGACAAACAAAGCTCTAAGTTGGGGAGAGTTTGTTAGGAGTGAATTAATGGTAAATTCATATGTTAATATAAGTAATTTCTGGTCTAAACTAATGCAAATTGTGATAGATCCATAGGTTTTTAATGAGAATTGAACTGAAAAGGTTTCGTTCATGTGTAAAGAAAATCGAATCACTTGTGGGTATTATTGATGCAGGTTTAGAGCTGAAATGGAGCTTTAGGAAAACATGAAGAGGAAAGAAATTTGGAAGTCTCAAAGGCAAAGCAAAAAGGCAAAGTTTGATAAGGCCGCGCCGCGGGAATTATAGCTGGCACCGCGCCAAAATCTCTATTTTTGATCGCGCCGCGCACATCCGTTGCCGCGCCGCGGCCTCGGCGTTAAAAGCCCAAAACTTATAAATAGAAGCCCTAGATTTCAAAGTAAGGCAGATCTTTTGTGAGCGAAATTAGGAGAGCATTCTGAGTTTGCAGTCAAGAATAACAATTGAAGGCCAAATCTTTACCAATCGAAGACATTCTGTTGATGAAGATGAATCCCTCTATTAATTCTTGTGTGTTCTCCATGCCTATGGAGAGCTAAATTCCTCTTGTTGAGTTTGAGGTAGTAATTAACCTATGAATATACAATACCATTGATTCTTTCCTATGAACAATTGTTTGAATTTATTATCAATAAGAAACTTTGCTTTTATATTAAATTATTGTGGAGTCTTTGATCGAAAGAAAAGATTCTAACTTTTGCCCTAGGTTACTATATTGGTTCAATCTCAATTTGCAGAGATGGAATTGTGATTGAGTTTTCATAATTATCGTTCCTTATTACTATTATCGATATTGATATTTGGAGAGATCGAATCTCATACCGGTAAAAGTCTATCTAATTTGATTTGCAGACATGGAATCATATTTGAGGATAAGTGAAGATAGTAATTCAAAAGATTGTTCAATTGTGAATTAATTGATAAATTGTATAGGAATAGGTTGATGAACCCTAAAGCTCAACATATTTCCTTAATCGTTAACAAACGTTCATTATTTACATTTAAATTATTGTTTAAATTTGATAGTATTATAATCATAAAACAAATCCAATTACTTTTTCTCACTCAAAATAAATAACTATAGAACGACAATGATATTAACCAATCCCTGTGGATACGATATATTACCGAAAATATTTACCCACAAATACTTTCAACAATGACTTTTTACAAAATACGATTTTACAACCTTTGCAATCCCACATGTGCTGGAAGTATCTAATTGCAAAGCAAATTGCTTCTTGGAAAGTAACATCCTAGTTACTGAGAGAATTCAATTGCAACTGATGAAAGTTTTATAACACGTAATTTAGAAGAATGTTTTACTGAACACCATGTTAGACGCTGGCCTTAGGATCTAGAGGGGGGGTGAATAGATCGTACACAGTTTTACGGATTTAAACGACTTTTCAGCGGAAGTAATTCTGAATCGACTCGCGTCTATTCCGAACCACTATCGAAACGATTATATATGTGTTTAAAAACCAGTCAAAGACTTGAAGTAAATGATAAGAGTGTATGTTGCAGAATCAAGGCGTTTCTCTTATTGAAAATCAGATTAACTTTTTGTATGATGGACAATGTTTGCAATGCAGTAAAAGTGATAGAAACAAATATACAAACACTTGGTGATAATGATCAAATTGAAGGTAATTCAATGTGTGGTGGATTGTGATGTTTATGTAAGAACTTAATTCACAATCTTAACACTCGAATCGTTGATCAATTTGCTATTATAACCAAATATGAACAGAATGTAAATGAAAAGGTAAAAGCGACAAGAACACGATATTTGTTTAGGCAGTTCGTCGATCGTCCTCGCTACGACTACGTCTGCCCCCAATTCCAAACTGAAATTGGGTAATCTTTCATTAATGTTGAAAGTAGTATATACAAAGAAGATAACAAAGCGATAAACGATAAACCAATTATGTCGATCCTTTGAATCTTCTTCCCCCTTAATCTTGAGCAAGATCAAGGTTATCCAAGAGCTTCACTTTGATTCCCTTCTGCAGTGTCTTGATTCCTTGAACTCCCCGTTCCTCAATCGTTACACTCAGCCGAATCCTCAATGAACGCCTCTTGATAAAAACCCCAAAGAACCACCCGTCGTGGAGGACAAAACCCGCAGATTTTATTCACCAACAAACCCCACAAACCTTCACCCACTAGGAATCTTCAATTCCGTTCCATGGACGTTATCGAACTCATCACTAACCCGCAACGCAAGAATGATTATGTGTAATTGTGTTGGAGATGATGAAGAACGAAGATGAGAAGCGTTTGTGTATCTTTCAGTCGTTGGTGTTGCTGAATAATTAACCCTTGCACAATATATATGATTGCATAACAGTTGGAACCAAGAATAACTGAATTTTGGACTTTCTTGATCAGTTAGGTCGACCTCTTGTAGAGGTTAGGTCGACCTAGCAGTGCTTGCTGAAGTTTGCTCCCAGTTAGGTCGACCTGTTGAAGGAGTAGGTCGACCAGAATCCTCTTCAAATGCATTCTGGGGACATTTTCTCAGATTAGGTCGACCTAGTTGATGTGTAGGTCGACCTAACAGGCTGGTATGTAAAATTCATCAATTTAGGTCGACCTGAATGGTGTGTGAGTCGACCTAGCAGGAGTATATGAATTTTTCTCCATTTTAGGTCGACCTGGGTTGATGGTAGGTCGACCTAACTGCTGCTTTTCTGCATTCTTCTTGTTTTGCTTGTGTTGAGTCAACCTTTAAACATAATGGGTTGACCTATTCTATCATGAGTGATCAATGCTTGCTTTTCTTTGAGTTTTCTGCTTCCGTCTTGTTGTTTGAATGCTTGTTTGAGTTTGCCATGAATCAAAAACATCTTTGAGTGTAATCTTGTATTCACATACTCCCCCTTTTTGATGATGGCAAACCATTCGTCTAAGCTTTGGTAGTAAGTGATAAAGACTCAACAAAGCTCCCCCGTACATCCAGCATCTATCTCTCAACAAGGCAATCTCTCAACAAAGCTCCCCCGTACACTCAGCATCTATCTCCCCCTTTGTCAACATCAAAAAGAGAAAACAAGAGAATAGGAGAGTAACAAGAGAACCATAGATAACAATGCTAGCATGTACAGTATAGTAGATAAAAGGTAGTTAATGATAGCATGAGACACATATGTGAGCAAGAGTAGTTTTTATGCATGAAGTCACTATAAGCATGTTAATTGATAGCATATTATAGTATCAATAATATTTTTGGAAGTGAACAACAATTACGTTACCGCTTTTTCAATATGACGCCTGGCTTGATGATGAACTACCTTTACGCTAAGAAAAATGTTAGCACGAAAAATATATATATACATAAAGTAAAGAAATAATATTAAGAGAAAACAAACGTAATTAGCCCAAATTAGAGATATCGAGTATCCCTAATTCCCTACGAATGTTGAAGTATTGCTCCGTTGCTAGAGGTTTGGTGAAGATGTCAGCTAGTTGCTTCTTGCTTTCTACATGTTCAAAAGTAACGTCTCCTTTCTCTACATGATCTCGTAGAAAGTGATGCCTTATTTCAATATGTTTGGTACGTGAGTGTAAGACAGGATTTTTACTCAAGTTTATGGCGCTTGTGTTGTCGCACATGATAGGTATGCGATCAAGCTTAATACCAAAGTCAAGAAGTTGTTGCTTGAGCCATAATATTTGTGCACAGCAGCTTCCAGCAGCTACATATTCTGCCTCAGCAGTGGATAATGCAACCGATACTTGTTTCTTACTATGCCAACTTATCAATGAGTTTGAGAATAGATGACACGTTCCACTAGTGCTTTTTCTATCGGATTTGCAGCCAGCAAAATCTGAATCGGAGAATCCTACCAAATGACACTCATTTCCTTTTGGATACCATAGGCCATATGTAGTAGTTCCACGTAAGTATCGCAGAATTCTTTTGACAGCTTTCAAGTGAGATTCTTTTGGACAAGATTGATATCTTGCACACATACACACACTAAACATAATGTCTGGTCTTGAGGCAGTAAGATACAATAGTGAACCTATCATACCTCGGTATAATTTCACGTCAACCTCTTTACCTTTCTCATCTTTGTCTAGATTTGTATTTGTTGCCATAGGTGTGTCAATTTCCTTTGCTTCACTCATTCCAAATCTTTTGAGCAGCTCCGTACAATATTTAGTTTGATTCACAAACGTTCCATGACTGAGTTGCTTGATTTGTAGGCCAAGGAAGAAATTTAGCTCACCCATGAGACTCATCTCAAATTCACTCTGCATAAGCTTAGAAAAGTCTTTGACAAGTTTTGCATTAGTCGACCCAAATATAATATCATCTACATAAATTTGGACTAAGAGAATATCCTTATCTTTTCTTTTAATAAAGAGAGTAGTGTCAACTTTACCTCTAGAGTACCCTTGACTAAGGAGAAATTTGCTCAAACGTTCGTACCAAGCCCGAGGGGCTTGTTTAAGACCGTATAGAGCACGTTTCAGCTTATAGACATGAGTTGGATACATGTAATTCTCAAAGCCGGGTGGCTGAGCAACATAGACTTCTTCATTTATATAGCCATTTAGAAAGGCACTCTTAACATCCATTTGGAATAGTTTGAAGTCTTTAGAACAAGCATAAGCAAGTAAGAGACGAATAGCTTCGAGACGTGCTACAGGAGCGTATGTCTCTTCATAATCAATACCTTCCTCTTGATTATAACCTTGGGCAACTAATCTAGCTTTGTTTCTAGTAATAACGCCGTTTTCATCAAGTTTGTTACGAAAAACCCATCTAGTGCCTATTACTTGATGATCTCCCGGATGAGGGACTAAGTCCCAAACATCATTCCGTTTAAATTGGTTTAATTCTTCTTGCATGGCCATTAGCCAATGCTCATCAAGTAATGCATCCTTAGCGTTTTTCGGCTCAACTTGTGAAACAAAAGCAAAATGATGACAGAAGTTACTTATCTTTGAGCGTGTTGTAACGCCCCTTGAGATGTCTCCTATTATATTGTCAATTGGATGGTCTTTCACGTTTGTCCAGGCCTTGGGAAGTTCTTCATTGTTTGAGATGCTATCTTTTTCATTTTCATTGTGAGACTCATCTTTCTCTCTCTCAGCATCTTTCTTTACAATACTTTCATCCTCATCTTCCTTATCCTTGACAATGTCTTCAGTGGATGGACACTTCCTTTACCAAGTATGGCTCCCCGATTGTTATCTCCATAGGTGACATACCCCTTTTTCTTTGCTTGAAACTCAACGAAAAGAGATAGGTCTCCAGTCATGTGTCTTGAACATCCGCTATCAAGGAACCACAACCTTTCAGCAATGTCAAGACACTTTTCCTGCAAGATTAAATTAGAGTGGAAGGTCCCCAATCTTCATTGGGTCCTGGATGGTGAGTACATAATTTGTTGCACTTAGGCAACCATTGAAATACTCCTTTAGGAACTAAAATTCTCCTAAATTTGCATTTTTCAATGGTATGTCCCTTTTTGCAACAATAATGACAGGTAATATGATGAGAATATGGAGTTTTGCTAGTTGATACTTTTGGTACAAAAGTGTATTTGCTATATAAAGGAGTATACGATCTTTTGAACTTGTTTGGATCAACCGCAAAAGTCACTTTTGGTTGTAGAGCCTTGTCTAACTTGGCTTTTAGATCTCTTACTTCTTTTTGCCAAATGTGACATGTCTCACAACCAAACCATGATGTAGGATCTATTTCAACTTTGTCCTTTTGAATGTCTAGCATAGATTGTTTTAAAGCTTCCATATCCTTTTCGGTTTTCTCAACTTTTGATTCAAGATATGAAAATATTTTCTTATTTGAGGCCAAAAGTTTGAAAGCTTTAATTGCATCTCTATGTAATTCTTCAAAAGCAAGTTTTAGTTGAGAATGAGATACCTTATCTACGAGTTCAGGTTTAAGATGACTTACAGCTTTCTTTTTCTTGTTTTGATGAGCCATGAAACATAGGTTTGCTGATTCTTCTTCATCACTTGATGAGCTTTCACTAGATGAATCACTTTCCCATGCTATGTAAGCTCTTTTAGATTTGTTATGACCTTTGCTTTGGTTCTTCTCCTTTTCTTTCTTAAGGTATGGACAATCCGGTTTGTAGTGACCGGCTTTCCCACAATTGAAGCAAAGACCTTTGATCTTTCCTTTGTTGTCGTCATCTTGTTTGAACATGTTTGATTGCTTTCTATAGTTGATCAAGCCTTTGTCGGAATGTTTTGCTCCATTTTTCTTCAGATATTTGTTGTATCTTCGCACAAACAGTCCCATTTCCTCATCATCGGAGTCTTCGTCATCACTTGTGTCACTATCCTTTGGCTCTCGTTTTGAGGTCTTGGAGCTCGAAGCTTTTAGAGCTATTGACTTCTTCTCTACCTCTTTCTCCATGTTCTTTTCTTTCTTTGTCCTCTTCTCATGCATGTCAAGGCATTTAAGATGCTGTTCATGTTCCTCTAGTTTACCAAAAAGAGTGGTAATGTCTAAAGTGTTGAGATCATTTGCTTCCTTAATTGCTGTAACTTTGGGTTGCCATTCCCTGTTCAAACACCTTAAGATTTTGTTAGTAGCAACTGCATTGGAAACAGGTCTATCAAGAGAATTTAATCGATTTTTCAGATGAACGAATCTCTTCTGCATGTTTTCGATGGATTCACCATCTTCCATGTGGAAGAGTTCGAACTCTTGAGTTAACATATTGATCCTAGCTAGTTTGACATCATCCGTTCCCTCGTGGGCAACTTGCAATGTGTCCCACATAGCTTTAGCTGATCTACAATGGGAAACGCGATAGTATTCATCAACTCCTAGAGCTGAGATTAGAATGTTTCTCGCTTTCCAATCGTATGCATATCTCTTTTCATCTTCAGCATTCCAAGTATCTTCTGGTTTTGGAACAACTGCACCAGCTGCATTTGTCATGGTGATCTGAAATGGACCATTGACAATAGCTGTCCAGATGTTCCTATCAATTGGATTGATATGGACACACATACAATCCTTCCAATAGCCGTAGTTTTCGCCGTTGAAAACTGGAGCTCTATTATGAGCCCCTTTAGGTCCGGAAGCCATCTTTCCAATAAGTGTTTCACGTAGCACGGAATAAACCAGAGCTCTTGATGCCACTTGTTAGACGCTGGCCTTAGGATCTAGAGGGGGGGTGAATAGATCGTACACAGTTTTACGGATTTAAACGACTTTTCAGCGGAAGTAATTCTGAATCGACTCGCGTCTATTCCGAACCACTATCGAAACGATTATATATGTGTTTAAAAACCAGTCAAATACTTGATGTAAATGATAAGAGTATATGTTGCAGAATCAAGGCGTTTCTCTTATTGAAAATCAGATTAACTTTTTGTATGATGGACAATGTTTGCAATGCAGTAAAAGTGATAGAAACAAATATACAAACACTTGGTGATAATGATCAAATTGAAGGTAATTCAATGTGTGGTGGATTGTGATGTTTATGTAAGAACTTAATTCACAATCTTAACACTCGAATCGTTGATCAATTTGCTATTATAACCAAATATGAACAGAATGTAAATGAAAAGGTAAAAGCGACAAGAACACGATATTTGTTTAGGCAGTTCGTCGATCGTCCTCGCTACGACTACGTCTGCCCCCAATTCCAAACTGAAATTGGGTAATCTTTCATTAATGTTGAAAGTAGTATATACAAAGAAGATAACAAAGCGATAAACGATAAACCAATTATGTCGATCCTTTGAATCTTCTTCCCCCTTAATCTTGAGCAAGATCAAGGTTATCCAAGAGCTTCACTTTGATTCCCTTCTGCAGTGTCTTGATTCCTTGAACTCCCCGTTCCTCAATCGTTACACTCAGCCGAATCCTCAATGAACGCCTCTTGATAAAAACCCCAAAGAACCACCCGTCGTGGAGGACAAAACCCGCAGATTTTATTCACCAACAAACCCCACAAACCTTCACCCACTAGGAATCTTCAATTCCGTTCCATGGACGTTATCGAACTCATCACTAACCCGCAACGCAAGAATGATTATGTGTAATTGTGTTGGAGATGATGAAGAACGAAGATGAGAAGCGTTTGTGTATCTTTCAGTCGTTGGTGTTGCTGAATAATTAACCCTTGCACAATATATATGATTGCATAACAGTTGGAACCAAGAATAACTGAATTTTGGACTTTCTTGATCAGTTAGGTCGACCTCTTGTAGAGGTTAGGTCGACCTAGCAGTGCTTGCTGAAGTTTGCTCCCAGTTAGGTCGACCTGTTGAAGGAGTAGGTCGACCAGAATCCTCTTCAAATGCATTCTGGGGACATTTTCTCAGATTAGGTCGACCTAGTTGATGTGTAGGTCGACCTAACAGGCTGGTATGTAAAATTCATCAATTTAGGTCGACCTAAATGGTGTGTGAGTCGACCTAGCAGGAGTATATGAATTTTTCTCCATTTTAGGTCGACCTGGGTTGATGGTAGGTCGACCTAACTGCTGCTTTTCTGCATTCTTCTTGTTTTGCTTGTGTTGAGTCAACCTTTAAACATAATGGGTTGACCTATTCTATCATGAGTGATCAATGCTTGCTTTTCTTTGAGTTTTCTGCTTCCGTCTTGTTGTTTGAATGCTTGTTTGAGTTTGCCATGAATCAAAAACATCTTTGAGTGTAATCTTGTATTCACACACCATTTATATTTTGTTGTAAAGAGAGTAAATTAAATGGAGAGAAGTAAAAAAACTAAAGGTAAAGGAAGACCTAGAAAAATTATAAGAGAAACTATTAAGAAATATCTCTAGGTTAATGAAATGGATAGAAACACGGTCTAGGATAGAACATTATGGTGGAATTTGATCCATGTAGTCGCCCCCACTTAGTGAGATAAGACTTGATTGTTGTTGTTGTTGTTGTTTACAAAACACGATTTTATAACCTTTCAATCCGAAGATGCTGGGATAACCAATCACAAGGCAACCTACTTCGCCAAAAGCAACCTCCCGGGTATTAGGAGTATTCAATCGTAACTTACGAAAGTTTTATAACACTTAACTATACTAATGGTTGAGACTATTCCCTCTTGAGACTCAAGCAACCGTTACAATCTCATAATTTTATTAATCAAATGTGCAAATCTCTATGTTAGGTCTTAGTTGCCATCTTAATCAATTCTCTTAATTCCGTAGACGACAGAAAAAACTAAGCTAAAATAAAATCATATAATTAAAAAAACAGAGATTCATTACATAAATGATCATGGAGAATTATAAAGATCCTTAGGTGATTAATGGCTTTAACAATAGAAAAACAATAAAAACTTACAATGATTAGAAACAATCCTCTAATGACAACCTTCAGTTTCCAATCTCTTTGGTACAAAAATGTGCCATAGACTCTCTAAAACTCGAAATTCTATAATAACTAAACATGTTTCTCAATTTATAGAAAATTTCTAAAAAATTGTAGATCGTGTCACGCTTACACTTAATCGCGTCATGATCTGAAGATTGTATGTTTAGCAATTATGGCAGATTGTTTGGATTGTAGCGTGTCGCCTTGACCCTTTTTACACTTGATAGCACCACTATATTTTGAAGGTACATTGCTATTGACCTTTTTTTTATTTAATTTTTCTCTGATTTTCTTTCGTTCTTCATGTGCTATATAGTATTGTCATTGCATCGTCATCGTAACTTTCACAGTAAAATACTATGAATTTTGTCTTGTTAGAATGTTTTCAACTTGATTTGGTCTTTTTCATTAATATTTAAAACCTTTTATTACATGGAAAATGCATTACCATTAAGTGTATTTAAAAACAACGAAATTGAATACTATTAGTGCGCGAATTTCATCCATTTCTATTTTAGATTTTCAGGAGTGGAAGTCTATTCAATGTGATACTAAATCCGATTTAAGGATGACATTTTGATAATTAGACTCAAGACCCACACTAAACATAAAAGTGAAAATGAGAGTCGTATTAATATCCCAGGATGTTAAGAGTTCCGGACTATCAAATATATATGTGTTTTAGACATCTTTTGAAACAACTTTTAATAATATAAGTCCATTTAACATAATATCCTAATAAAATTTAAAATGAGAATGTCATTTAAGTTAGATTTCGGAGTTAAAAAAATACAAGCTCTTTAAACAATGAGTAACATTGATATTTGAATTAACCATAAGATATACCAAATTAAGATGATCAACATTAGAGGGAATGACCTTATATTAGACAATTTCTGCATACACTGATCAAGATGTTCATGACCATCGCATAAGTTAGGCACTTCAAAAACCACATAGACATGAAAAATAATTAATATTGCCATGGCTACAAGTTTTGATACAAAATAGACCAAACGCGTTTCATTCATTTGAGTACAAAGCATGGTCCAATTCTGTACCTAACTGTAACTCTGGTAACATAGCAATGTGATTCACTGCATGGTCCTTTCTTTTTCCCTTGTAGCCTAAACGGTGCTGTCAAAAACCATACCGGATAAAAGCCTCATTTGTCTTGCATGCATTCCCCTCTCTCTCCTCTCTCTCTTGCATGAAAAATGGTCCCCTCTCTACCATACCATACACCCAACCTAACTCACTCTCCTCCAAACCCTTCAATACTCAACTACCTATAGCCCTTTAACACTAGTTATAATAGCACCTAAACTTGTGACTAATGCTGCTTGCTTCATAAACATAATCTAGTAACCTAGTAATGAAAATCAATTATTACTACTACAACACTTTAATAGCCTCCTAAACTTGTGACTAATGCTACTGCATAATTCCAAACACTAGTTATCCTAATACTCATATAACAAAAATCAATAAGACAAATGAATATAGGGTGTGGAAATTGTATATGTATAGCATATAGGTACAGAAAAAGGAAAGCCTATATTTGCCATTCATATTATAGGTTTCACAGACTTCTGATCTTCTATTAAAGCCATTGTTATTATTGTGACTTTTGAGCTTCGAGAACTGTGATAACAAGATATTGTGTTTTTTCTTTCTCTCTTATTCATATATATATAATTCTTATTCTTATATTCTTATATATATTCTTATATATATATACACAACATCAACATGGTTCCTTAGTTTTTTCCCTAAACACAAGGAAGAAAACACAGGTTATCAGGCTTTGTTGTTCAGCTTTTTTGTTTCCTTCATTCTCATTTCCCTTTTTTTTCCTCTTCAGTTGGAGCATATTTTCAGGATCTTGTTCTTTCTTTCTTTCTTCATACTACAATCCATTTTTCTTCTGCTCTTATCTTCACTATGCTCATATCATTATCTCTATAACAACAACACTCCTGTATTCCCCTCAATAACAACATCATGAAGTGTATTAAACCTATCATTTTTACTATGTTTATTATTCTATCTATGAATGAAGCTTCTTATGCACAAGAAGAACCTTCTTCTGATGTTACTCCAATGGAGAAACAAGAGCTTGAAGCTTTGTACTCAACCATTCAAGGCTTTGTTGGTGATTCATGGAATGGCTCATCTCTCTATCCAGATCCTTGTGGCTGGAGTCCTATTCAGGTACATTTTCTCAACCTATATGTACCATAATAGTATGCTAGATATCAGATTCTGGAACTGTTCAAGATTATGAGTTTTTGATGTAATAGTATAAATCAACATTATAGTCTTTGAAATTGTACAAGAGTATAGTAATTGTCCTTATCTTTATCTCTCTCTTCTGAAATTTTATTGGCCACACATTAAATGAGTACATATCATTTAAACTATGTATCAGAAACTTCTGAAAGTTTTCAATTCAATATTGAAATTATAAAAAAAAAGTCAGAACATGATTTTTTTTATTAATTATTTATTTTATTTTATGCTGCAGGGAGTTTCTTGTGATATTTTCAATGGATTTTGGTATGTAACAGTTCTTAACATTGGGCCTATTCATGATAATTCTCTAACATGTTCTGACGAAAAATTGGAATTTAGACCAGAATTATTTAACCTCAAGCACCTTAAAGTTTTAACATTCTTCAATTGCTTTCAATCACCAAATAGTCTTCCGGTTTCAATTCCGACCGGAAACTGGGAGAAATTACGTGAGAACTTAGAGTCAATTGAGTTTAGATCGAATCCCGGTCTCGTTGGCAGCATTCCTTCGTCTTTCGGTGTACTCAGGAATCTTCAGTCAATGATTTTACTCGAGAACGGTTTATCCGGTCGAATACCTCAAGAAATTGGAAATCTTGTGAAACTGAAGAGACTTGTTTTATCCGGAAACAATTTCAGTGGTAATGTTCCGGATAATTTCGGCGGGTTAAGAGATTTGTTAATCCTTGATTTAAGTCGAAACTCGTTATCCGGAACATTGCCTTTAACATTCGGAGGGTTAATTTCGGTATTGAAGATTGATGTTAGTCATAATTTTCTTGAAGGAAAGTTGCTTAATGAGTTTTCAAGGTTGAAGAATTTGACACTATTGGATTTAAGGAACAATAGATTCTGTTGTGGATTGGTTAATTCTTTACAAGAGATGAATTCTTTGGAGGAATTGGTTTTGTCCAATAATCAATTAGGTGGTGATATGAGGAATTTGAGATGGGAGAATCTGAAAAATTTGGTGATTTTGGAACTTTCTAACATGGGACTAAGAGGTGAAATTCCTGAGTCATTGTTTGAGTTGAAGAGATTGAGATTTTTGGGACTTAATGATAATAATCTTACAGGTAAAGTTTCACCTAAGCTAGAATCACTTCCTTCTCTTAATGCACTTTATTTAAGTGGAAATAATTTGAAAGGTGAGATTCAATTTTCAAAAGGGTTTTTTGGTAAATTGGGAAGACGTTTTGGTGCTTGGAGTAATCCTAAACTTTGTGTTCCAGTTGGTGTTATGTCATCAGACAATGTTCCATTTGGGGTGAAGCCATGTCATGAACAAGAAGAAGAGGTTCATTTGGTGAAAGCTGATACAAGAAAAGAGATTCTCAATGGTGATATGAACATGAAGAACAACACTTCTATGGGATTATCTAGTTATGCAAATTGTGGTTTATGGTGGATATTTATGATTTTGGGTCTAGTTCTGAATTGTTATATAGTTTTTTAAATTATGAAATATGTAACTTTAGATTTTAATTAGTTAACCTTTAAGATGTTAGTACATTACATTACAACAAGTTGTATGTCTTTTTTATGTTTTATTCTAACATAATCTAATAGTCTTGTTAATTGGTAAGAGTTTGATTTATTTTGTTTAATGTCTGTATAATATTATTTTTAATAGCATGTTTTTTTTATTATTTCTGAATTTATGGTCAACAATATTTGCAGACAATTCTGCAGAATTGCAATAGTAACTGATGTGAAATCATATATACACATGGGGACTGTAATGTATAATGTAATCTGTGTGAATATTGTACTATCACACAATATGAAGCCACTTGGTTTTTAGAGTATTTTTGCTGTCTAATAGTTTGTTCTAATTCAGATATTACACATTATTTGAATTAATTTTTGCTTTGTTAGTTGTTACATAATGTAACTGCATATCTTGATAAAATTATACTAATATCCCAAAATTGAGTAGTATTTTGAGGTCAGAATTGAACTTTTTTTGAAAAAAGATTGGTATCTAACTTAAGAACGGTCTAATTCCCGAGATTGGTTTCATCATTTAATTGCGGAGAGTTCTGTGTTGACTCACCCAACACAAAAATTATTGACATAAGAGAATTTGAACCATAATCTAACTACTCTTCCTAAGATTAGAATTGAACATCTTACAATCCAATGTGATGTCAAGTTGAGCTTTCAAGTGCACATAGACAAGAAGAATCATCTGCAACATTATCAATATTTACGGATATTTTTATACATTTTTGAATAAAAAATTGAAATTTTTTATGCGCAATTGAAGAAACTAATCTTCTAGATTGAGGAGGACCATCATAAACAGTAGAATTCTCTCTTAAAATGATTTAACATTGTTGTATGTTCAGAACTGAATCTTAATTCAAACCTAAGACTTCTGATTATTTGAAAGAGATATCTTACTATTTTATTCATATTCTTGAGTCCTTATTAATTTTATTTATTTATATGGCACTTTTTATTTTTGTGTGAATATATATATTTTTTTGTATTTTCCATTTTTTTACTATTATTTTTGAATGCATGAGGTTATGAATTAAATATATGAAAGTGAAATATGGAGGATTAAAGATAGTAGGCTTGTATAGCTGTTAAAGCAGAGAGGTGTCTAACTATGTATGTAGTTAATATAAGAGTATAGGGTAGTACAAAGCTTTTAATGGACCTTAGGTTTTTAAAGAAAACTACTATGGGTCTGGGTTCATTGCAAAAGCTATGATCTGGCAATATGACAGATCTGTGCTCTCTTTGTTCAAACTTGGTTTTCAAAGTTGTTTTCAAGGTATTAAACATTGTACAATAAGAGAGCAAAATTGAATGTTCCTCATCTTTTACTTGTTGGAATTCTTCTTATTTTGTTCCCCTCAAGGAAATTTTGGTCTCAATCTTACCACGTTTGTGGTTGGTTTCACTTTCACCGTTGGTTTGTGGCTTTTATTTTGTGGGTGTGGAATATTTAAAAAAGAACACATGGATTGAAAAGAAAAGGAGAAGTGAAATACATTTGTGGCCTCATTGGTTTGGCCGTGATAACACCAAACACGCGTTTCAAACACTTCCCACCTCGAAAATGAAAAGCAACAAAACATAGTTTCTGCTTTGATGTGAAAATGTATTGTACTTTTGGAGATTCAGCCGTATATCCAAACATGCTATTGGAGTTGGAATGTAATCTCTACTATAAAAATATTAGTCGATTATGATTTGAATTTAGTAGTTTTAATCATATTTAAATTTTGAAACAAATCGTACATTTTTATGTGTTGAAAACAAATCATATTTAAATATATTCATGCAAAGATGAGTTGAACATAATCAATTCTAAAATTTATAATAAATTATTTTTAATAAATCAAATCATCAAAAAATTAATTTATTTTTAGAATTATTTTTGTCATATAAAAGATTTAATGGAAATAATTTGTGATTGTGTCTATTACCTATTACCAATTATTGAAATGGAGAAATACTCAACAATTTTGATAGACCAATACAAACCAAACCCAATGGCCTACACATATCACTTGGAGTAAACATTCCTTATGACGTCTGAAATGTGTTGTTGGCGCATTCCTCTCAACTACCATAGTAAGTTAGAGATAGGTGCTTGTGTTTGAGATTAGGAGTAGAAATTCGTGGTAGTATGAATCGAGTAGTTTTCTTCCATTACTAAGATTGATACGAAATTTTTTAGGTTTTTTATCGGCCATCAAATGAGTACATAAACTCAGTTTTAATAGAGTGGGCTTTGAGATAGATTCTAAAAAGCGGATAGGATAAACAATCCGCCACTGAATTCTTCAGATTTGAGTGTTATTACTAATGAATGCAGACGCTTATTACCCTTTTATTTTATGAACTTTCATGTTAAATTCTTAAGACAAGTTAATAAAAATTGTTCATACTTTAGCACGGGTGAGCCTATGTCTTTTTAGCTTTTATAATTTTGTTGATATGCTAACACATAGTTGTTGTGATTGTAATTGCGATTGTTGTGATACACATTACAGTCGTTGCAGCGTGAATTTTTTTAAAAGATATTTGAAATATATAGTTGAAAAACACGTCATGTTAATATTTTTCATTACATTATAAGTAAGTTGATTTTGAGGTTCAAAATTTTTGATTTTCTATGAAAATTGCATGAGTGAAATTTTCATAGGCTATTTTTAACGTGGTCGGACACGTGATTCCAAATCACAATGCAATTGCGATTTAAAACCATGAATGAACCCAACCAATTAAATTGATATTATGTGTTAAAATTAATGATTGAACTAAATAGATGTGAAATAATATAAAAAAAAATATTATGCATTATATTTCTTTCCTCTAAGAATTACATCATCAAAATGAAATGCTCAAACAAAACCAGGCACAAATACAATGACACCAAATTCTCTATATAGGCAAATGGAACAAGTGATTCCACTCTTCACCCACCTTGTGAAAATAATGGGTGCAAGTAAACTAGAGATGTAAACTAAAAACAAATAATTTCTATAAAATGTCGCCATATGATCATCCAGAAAGTGATACGAAGTAATGGGAGGCTAAAAATATCCCAAAATAATAAATAACAACAATATTGTTTTTTATTATAATATATGAATGGAACAGAAAATTGACTTAAACAGTAAAATAAATCTAATAAATGGTACTAAAAATTGTTGAGATTTTCTTGTCTTTTATTGTAGCATCGTTAGGTATATATAGACATCTATCGATGTGTTGAGTCGTGTTCAAAGATGAGTAGTCATCAATTATAGTTTGGCAGAGCCAATATTAAATGCCACCATTCTCTGAGAGTTCCTGATCATTTTTCTATGTAACTCTCAGTCTGTAACATACAGAAAGCAAAATGATATGTCACATGCTACTTGCAGGATTGCATATTTTCATCTTAAAGGAAAAAGATATGTTACTTCAACTTGGTTACAAACATCAACATTTAGTTTTCTAGGTAACATTTAGTTCAAAATTACTATGTAGATTAAAACAATATTTATAAAATATTATGAAAAAAACACTGCCGTCGTTTGTTCACTTTGTCTCAAGTTCACATTTTATTTCTTATATTAGAATAGAGTAGAGAATATTGTAATAAAATCAGAAAAGAATTGATTGCACAAAATATAAGAATTTTTGTGAAACAAAGTATAGGTTAAAATATAAGAATTTTTCAAAAGTAAAATTGTTAGAATTTTTGTGAAAATTTTGCATGTGTGGTCTAGTGGTGAAAACTTGAGTCTTGAGGATTTACTTTCTTCAAGGTATATATATATATATATATATATATATATATATATATATATATATATATATATATATATATATATATATATATATACTTAATAATTATTTTTATAATATATCTAAATGACAGTTGAAATAGTTTAGAGCGCCTCTTAGAATTAAAGATTCTTTTTATCTTGAATTAAATACAAAAAAAATAATATTGGCTTTTTCAAAGCAAAATAGGTCTAATTGGCATTGATCAAAATAACATCAAATTTCTCTAATAGTCAAACATAAAATGCTACAAAATATATAACAATATACAAAATAAAGATTGATTTTGACAAAATACATCAACATCTAATTAGCTTAAAATGAAAATTCAAAAGTGTATTGGTCGAACTTTTAGGTTTTTCTTATACAGAAAAAGACTATCTTTTTAATATTAATGTTAGATGAGAGTGGTTTCAGAATTGCTTATGCATATGTATATTGTTTATATGAGGCAATATGGTTTAAATATACTATTTTTGGCGTGTAACAATTGTTGTTAGAAGTTCTAATTCATTGTTTTAGAGAAAAGTCTGTATTCGACATAGAGTATTTGACAGAGTCAAATACAATATATAGTTGCTGTGTTGAAGTCAAAATATAACTTTGTATGTTTTGGGCTTCAGTTGTATGTTTTGGATTTGGGTAATAACAACTCCACAGATAAGTACGATGATTGTATAGTTTTAAACTTAACAACTTTACTAATCCTCTCATTTATAATCTCTTCAATCTTCCTTCTCATTTTTCTTGAAAATCCTAATTGTTCCAAGATATTGGTATCAACGAGCTCGGTTGCGATTCAGAGATATTATGTAATGGCAAATTGAATAATAACATCAATGCAATTTCCAGCAAATCTACCAGTTTTCAAAGGTGAGAAGTACGAGAGGTGGGTTGCGCAAATGAAGGTCATCTTTAGATTTCAAGATGTGTCTGAAATCGTGAATGATGGAGTACTGATATTGGAAGCAAATGCAAATGATGTTCAAAAAGCTGTGCACAAGGATCAAAGGAAGAAAGATGGAAAAACTTTGTTCTTGATTCACCAGTGAGTGAATCATAATGTTTTCGAGAAGATCGTTTAAGAGGAAACGAGCAAAGGAGTGTGGGACAAGTTGAAGAACTTGTACGGCGAAGATGAAAAACTAAAAAGGGTGAAGTTGCAGACATTGTGAAAGCAATTTGAGATGACTCAGATGAAGGAAGTTAATTAGTCTCAAAATTCTTTTCATGTGTGGTGTTGTTAACGAACCAGATGAAGGCGTGTGGTGAATCAATCTACGGTTTACATAAGATTGAGAAAGTGTTGAGATCTCTTACTATAAATTTTGATTACATTGTAGTGTCTATTGAAGAGTCCAAAAATCTAGCTGAGATGAAGTTAGAATAACTTCAAGCTTCATTAGAGGATGAGACGAGACTGAAGTAGAGGAACTCAGAAAGGGAGAAGGTGGCTGAACAGGCACTGCAAGCAAGATTCATCAAGAAGTTTGGAAAAAAGAGAGCAAAACAGAGAAAGAATCTTGCTAATGATGAGAAGTCAAGGAGGAATTCAAAGAATTAATCACTCTTGGCCCAGAAAGACATAAGCAATAAGTATCAACAATGGTGATGTATGCCATTGAAGGAGGAAAAACGTAACAAACTATGCAACAGAATCGTAACAGAAAAAATGGAGAGAAAAGTAGCAAAAGAAGAAAGTCACTGTTGTATTGAATGAATTGATAAGGTACATGAGGTGGCAAGATTATATACACACATTGAGATTAAATAACAGCCATTGGATCTAGATACTAACTAAACTAATGAACTAATTTAGTGTCGTAAGCTAAGATCCCCCCTCAAGTTGGACTGTGTATATTACATAGGCCTAACTTGGACAAGATGGAATTCAGTGTCGGCGAATGTAATGGTTTAGTGAACATGTCCGCAAGCTGGTTTTTTGTGGAGATTGGCAAAAGATGAAGAAGCTTGGACTGAATCTTTTCACGAATAACATGGCAGTCAAGTTCAATGTGCTTGCTACGTTCGTGAAATGCAGGATTGTGGGCTAAGTATATAGCCGATTTGCTGTCGCAATAAACAGAAGCTGGCTGAGACATAACAATGGTGAGGTCTTTGAATAAGTACTGCAACCACTGAAGCTCGCAAGACAATGAAGCTAGAGCTCTGTATTCAGCTTCAGTTGAAGAACGAGAGACCGTGTTTTGTTTCTTTGATTTCCAGCAGATAAGAGATGAGCCAAGAAGAACACAAAAACCAGTGGTGGATCTACGAGTATCCGGGCATCTGGCCCAATCAGAATCAGCAAATCCATAGAGCTTGAACTCACTAGTGGAAGAGAATAAGATACCCTTAGCTGGAAATAGTTTGAGGTACCTGAGAAGCTTAAGTGCAGCCTGGTAATGTGGAATCAATGGCTTAGAAACATATTGGCTCAATTGTTGAACAACATAAGAAATATCTGGTCTAGTGTGAGTGAGATAAATCAATTTGCCAATTAGCTTGCGAAAGGAAGTAGGATCTTGCAGGGCCTGACCAGTAGAATTGGAGAGTTTCAAATTCGGATCAAAAGGCACAGTTGAAGGCTTGCAAGCAAGTAAACCTGTCTCTTCCAGCAATTCAAGAGTATACTTCCTTTGGTTCAAAAAAATGCCCTTAGTGGATCTTGCTATTTCAAAGCCTAAAAAGAACCGCAACTGACCAAGATCCTTAATCTTAAATTTCTGATCAAGGACATGTTTAACAGAATGAATCTCATCAAGTGAATCACCTGCCAAGACTATATCATCAACATAGACAAGTAAGGCAGTGAAACCAGTGCTAGTGACCTTGGTGTACAAAGAGTGATCTGCCTGAGACTGAGAGAATCCCAAAGAAATAAGAAAGACAGATAGCTTTGAATACCACTGTCTGCTTGCTTGTTTAAGGCCATACAAGGATTTCTGTAATTTGCATACCTGAGTAGAGTTGGAAACAGAGAGACCAGGAGGAATGGACATGTAGACATCCTCATGCAAATCACCATGCAAAAAGGCATTGTTAACATCCAACTGTTCCAAGTACCAGCCCTTAATGGCAGTAACAGATAGAAGAACTCGAACTGTGGTGATCTTAGCCACAGGAGAAAAAGTATCAAAGTAATCAACTCCCTCAAGCTGAGTGTACCCTTTTACAACAAGCCTGGCTTTGTACCTTTCAATCGAGCCATCAGCCTTGTATTTGATCTTGTACACCCACCTACAGCCAATGGGAACCTTTCCAGAAGGCAAATCCACTACAGTCCAAGTATGATTCTTATCAAGGGCCTGCAACTCAACATTCATGGCATCTATCCAACAGTTATGTTTAATTGCCTGGGAATATGTTTTAGGTTCAACATGTGATGAAATAGAACAACAAAAATGTCTATAAGCAGGAGAACAATTTTTATATGATAAAAAAGAAGAAAGAGGGTAAGCAACCTTAGAAATATGAGATATAGAGTTATGAGTTGAAACAGGGGTTTGAGCAGTATAGAAATGGTAATCATCTAGATATCTAGGAGGATTAGAAGATCTAGTGGATTGTCTTAAAGGAGGTAAAGGTGGGTCTGTATTAGCAGACTGAAAAGAAGACTCAGGGGAGGGTATGCTGTCACTAGAAGAGCTAGATACAGGGTCATCAGAGGGACTGGAAGGTAAAGAATTAAAATCAGTAGATGGACTGATAGGTAAAGGAGTGGATTGGGTAATGCTAGTGCTGTCAGAGTCTAAAGCAGAAGGAGGGGACAGCTCTGTGGTACTGGAGGGATCAGTAGGAGCATGTGGAGGTAAGTCAAGAAAATCAATGGAAGGAGGCTGATTGGAAGAAGTAGATGGAACAGATGAAGTCTTAAAGGGAAAAAGATGTTCATAGAAGATGACATTCCTGGATACAGAGATGGCATGGCTCTCAATATTGTAAACTATATAGCCCTTGGTACCATCCCTAAAACCTAGAAAAATAGCTTTTTGAGCTCTAGGTTGAAATTTTGTCCTATGTGCCTGTAGAGTAGATGAAAAACACAGACAACCAAATACTTTTAAATGAATGAGAGAAGGTGGCTGTTGAAATAAAACCTCATATGGAGATTTTGATTTCAGAAGGGGAGTAGGCAGCCTGTTGATAAGATGTACAACATGTTGTACACAAAAATTCCAGAGATTCAGAGGGACATTAGAATGAAAATACAAGGCTCGAGCTACATTCAAAATATGTTGGTGTTTTATCTCAACAACACCATTTTGTTGAGGAGTCTCAACACAGGATCTCTGGTGAACAATTCCCTTAGAGAGTAAAAAATCAGTAATGAATTATGTACCATTGTCAGACCTAAGACACTTAAGGGAAGTTTTGAATTGGTTTTCAATGAGAGATACAAATTGAATGAGGCTAGTTTTGGTCTGGTCTTTTGTTTTGAGAAAGATAACCCAAGTGAACCTAGTATAATCATCCACTAAAGTTAAGAAATACCTATGTCCTAAGGTGGAAATAGTAGAGAAAGGACCCCATAGGTCAGCATGTAAAATATCAAAAGGAGCACAAGATTTAGAAACACTAATAGGAGAAGATAACCTCTTTTGTTTTGCATAGTGACAAGAATCACAAGGATCAAGTTTATTATTACAAGTAATGAAAGGAAACAATTTAGAAATTTCCTGTAAACCTAAGAAAGGTACATGACCAAGTCTTAAATGCCATGTATTACAAGTAGTATTATTAACAGAAGGAACAAATGAATGAGAACTTGTGGTCTTGAGGATATAGAGGCCCCTTTGCACATTAGCTATACCAATCATTGCCTTGGAATTGTTCTGCATTATGTGACAAGCATTAGCATGGAATTGAACAAAACAATCATTACTATCAACAAGTTTAGCAATAGAAACAAGATTGACATGAAAACTAGGGATGTACAAGACATGTTGTAGTGTTAAAGATTGAGAAATGACAACAGTGCCAGCTATGGATGCCACTATCTGAGAACCATTGGGAAAATTAACAGGGATAGGAACTATGTTTTTATGAGTAGTGAATAAGGAAAGATCAAAGCAAATGTGATCAGTAGCTCCAGTGTCAAGAATCCAAAGATTAGGATTCTTACCATTGGTATATGAGTGGGAGGTTAAGGCAAAAGGAGAAGTGGAAATGGAATTGGCTTGAGAATTAATCTGGGACTGTTGTAATAATGCCAAGATGTGAGTGTACTGCTCTTGTGTAAGACCAATCGAGGGTGCAGAGGATGAGCCTGAGGATTGATTCTCAGAGACAGTGTGAGCCACAGCAGCTGGCTGAGAATTAGCATTAGAACCTGAGGGAGCAGTAGATCATGCAGGTTTGCCTTTTCCCTTGTAACCTGGTGGGAAACCATGCTTGAGAAAACAAGTCTCAATAGTATGGTTAGTCCTTCCACAGTGAGTGCATACCCTAGCATGTCCCTTAGGACCAGCATAGCCCTGAGATTTTCCTTTGAAGGAATTACCATAACCAGATTTGCCATTGTGACTCTGAGTTTGAACATTCAGAGCAGTAACTTCATCATTGGTACTAGCAGGAGACATCATATTGGAAACAAAACTATTCAATTCTCGCTCTTGTTGAATAACAAGGGAGAATGCCTTATCAATGCTGGGAAGGGGGTTCATCATCATAATTTGTGATTTTGAGTGTGTGAATTTGTCATTTAACCCCTTTAAGAAACGCAACACATAATCTTGTTCCCTATAACGCTGAACAGAGGCAATAGCATCGCAAGAACATGGAATAGCACAAGTGCAAACAGGAATGGGACGGTAATTTTCAAGTTCATCCCACATCACTTTCATCTGAGTGAAGTAATTAGAGACATCGAGTGTACCTTGACGAAACTTGTACAATTCTTCTTGGATGTCAGAAATACGAAAGATATCGTCATGAGAGAACCGAATTTGCAAGTTCCTCCAGACTCCAGCTGCATTATCAATCCATAGCACTGACTTTGCAATTGACTCTGAAATGGAGCGTTGAATCCATGCTAGAACCATCGTATTGCACCGAATCCAAGGCGCATAGAGAGGATCAGATACCGGTGGTTTAGGTAGAGTTCCATCGATAAACCTGTCCTTGTTCTTGGAAATCAACGCAATCTGCATTGAACGAGACCAAATGTGGTAGTTCTTGACGTCAAGTGGAGGAGAAACGAGTACAAGCGCTGGATTTTCGTTTGGATGTAAATAGAAGGGATTAGCGGAATTGGTGGAGAAATCTGCATAGCTCTGGTACGCCATTGAAGAATAAAGGAAAAAAATCGCAAGAAGCAGCGATCGAAGAAGAAAGAATCGCAAGAAAAGCGATCGAAGAAAAGAAAGATCGCCGAAGAAGACGATACAGAAAATGAGAGAAAGTGACAATGGCTACCAGAGCTTGATATGCTCTGATACCATATCAACAATGGTGATGTATGCCATTGAAGGAGGAAAAACGTAACAAACTATGCAACAGAATCGTAACAGAAAGAATGGAGAGAAAAGTAGCAAAAGAAGAAAGTCACTGTTGTATTGAATGAATTGATAAGGTACATGAGGTGGCAAGATTATATACACACATTGAGATTAAATAACAGCCATTGGATCTAGATACTAACTAAACTAATGAACTAAGTTAGTGTTGTAAGCTAAGAATAAGCATTCGAAAAAGAAAGTTGGTATGAAGAAGGTGCAGTGTTACAATTGTTATGGATTTGATCATTATGCTCGAGCCTGTCGAAAAAAGAAAGAATTTTGACAAGATATTCTTTCATAATAAAACTATATACATGTAGAATAGTTGTAAATAAAACACGGTAATCATTTTTTATTAATATATAATTATTAATGATCCCAATTTACAAAAACCAATACTTATATTCAAAACATAGTTTAGAGTTTTCATGTAAGTCATAATACATTTTAATCCCTATGTTAGAATATCAACAAAAGTATCGTACAAAGAACTTAAAATTGTGTAATGCTTCTTGATTCCGTTTCTTCTCTCTCACTACTATGATCCATAAAATACATGACTTCTGAGTTTGGTTCATCAAGAAAAAACTCTATCAACATTGTTGCACTTTTTATACCCTTCATCTTATTTATATATCCGTGAAGTATCTCATATTTATCTTGTAAAGTATGTAAGTATCGGATACTGTATACCGTCTTCAATTTTGGAGTATCAAGCTTCATGATGGCATTCTAAACGAGTATTTTGTAATCTATTTTTAGTGAGAAAATGAATAACATTGTCTGCCTCGTCACATTTTGCATGGATAGAGAAAATTGTTATTGAAACGACACCCTCGGTTAGTTGACCATCTTGTCTAATCTTGTGCTCTTACAAATTGATTATATACTACTTCTTTCCATCCAAGTATTGTGGTTCATGAATATTTGGAAGATATTTACTTCTTTTTCTTGATTTTTTCTCCCATACATTGTTTTGACATTTGGTTAAACTATCTTGAATGTCTTCATCATTGAAAAAAAAAATCAAGTTCTTCTTCACTATCGGATAGGCATCATTCATCATCTTGTTGTAAGATATTGACGGATTTGTGTGATAATATGGTGATAGTTAACAATAAAAAAACGAGTCCTAATTTAATTGATTTTGAATGATAAAATTAATTTAAAAAATGAATAAATATATATTACTATAATTAAATGCAAAATTTCTCTTTGGCAACCAAAAATCATTCATGAACATAATATATTCAAAAGAAAAACTAAAATTTTAGGAGGATTTCTCAATGCACCCCTTAAATATTTTAGTCTTTTGTCGAAATTCTAATTATGCTCCCGACTTCTGTCTAGATAAATGTCACTTGAGTGTTAAATCCCATTTAATAAAAATGTTTTAGTTTAATATAATCTCTTTTCTTGCAAACATAAATAATAATAATATCGACAACAATTATAAATACTTTTGAAAGAAACTAAATTGGGTCAAATGAACACCATGACAAAAAAACACAAATTTGGGCCTAAACAAATAAATTAGGAGAATTTATCTTGCCACCCCCTATTTTATACATACCACCCTCAAGTAAGGTGTTTTTACCTAATTATTCCTGTAAAATATCGTTTTTTTTTTTGAAATTTTCGATACTGTATCGGAAATTTCATATAAATACCAGATATTTTGTTGGATTTACCAATTTACCGTGTCTGATGCTACATACTGGAAATTTAAAATATTTGGTATCAGATATTTCAAATTTCCGGTATGTAACAGCAGTTAAAATTAATATCGAAACTTAAAAATATCCGGTATATGGAAAATACCGGATATTTTAAATTTCCGGTATGATTTCAATTCATAAAATTACCGGAAATTCAAAATTTTCCGTAAAAGATACCGGAATTTTGTAAAAAACAAAGAATTTCTAATATTAGCCAAAAAGAGGTACTGAAAATTTACTCTACGGTATCAAAAATTTGTTTTTTTTTTTTATAATTTTGGCAATAGTAATTTTTTTGATAAACATTGAGTAAATAATATCAAAGATATTTTGGAAATAATGTAAAATGGAAGGGAGTGACATATGTAACTTAGAGGTGGTAAGGTAAATTCTCATAAACCAAGTCAATAAATATAGTTCAGTAAAATTTAGGGAAGAAAAAGTAACACTCAAACATACATGAGAAACTTTCTATAGGTTGGTTGCTGGACTATATTTATTGACTTGGTTTATGAGAATTTATCTTACCAAAATACCTTTTTACATTACTCCCAAAATACCTTTGATATTATTTAATATTTAGGGCTTGTTGATTATATTAGTAGGGAAAATAAGCCTTAATTTGTTGTAATTTTTATTGGTTCACTTCCCTTTGATACATAGATCAACACAATCAAACTTAAGTGTCGCAATCCTTTGTATGGCCATGTCTTTCTAGAGTGGTATAATACTAATATTTATGCTAATTTAGTCATAAAAGATTAATATTTATTATTCTTTACAATTTTCATATGAAATAAATATTTAATAATAAAAATAATATTAATAATAATAGAGGTTAATTGATATGCATTTTTAGTGTAAACTTTTTTACACAATCAATACATCACAACTATTTTTATGTAATACTTTAAAATGTGATTACAGCGAAAGTCAAACAATATAAAAATTTGACGATTATGATTAACTGACGGTGTAAAACTGCCTTACGCCAGCGTATATCAAATAAATTTATAACAATAATAATTGTTCACTCATGTAAAGGCATTTTTAATGACAAAATAATTATATATAGAAAAACAAAAAGGAAATCAACCTTAAAAAAGAAGTCAAAGTTGACACAAGAAGAAGAATGAATTTATCTTGTTGTAATGTGCTTTAAAACCTTCGTTGATGAAGAGAAAAAAACATGTTATAAAATTACCAAAAAATTAAAAAACCGAAAAAGTAATCTGGTCCGAGCAATTTATAAGTATCAAATTCGGTCAGTTTGATTCATTGATATATTCATTAATATTACAATATTTTATATTAATTTAGAGATCATATAAATTAATATAAAAAGATATTTATAATATTTAAAAAAAATATTATAAGATATATATTTATAATTTTCTAAAAGATATTATAAGATATATATTTATAATAATCTAAGAGATATTATACGATATTTATAATAATTGAGAGATATTATAAGATTATTATAATATCTTTTAGTCTAACGATTAAGGAGATATATTTTGGGATTTGTTATGGATTTATTGGATTTTGACTATTATAAATATGTATTTCTTTTGTTATTATAGTTTGACAATTTTAGAGCTTTATAGAAAAAGAGAGAAATAAGGGTTTAGGGAGTGTCATGGAAAAACTTAGAAAGACAAAGGTTTTTTTTAGAAACTTTCGGAGTTATCTAAGGGAATTGGGAAATACTTCTAAACACCTTGGGTTTGAGTGATTCTTATATTGAGAGTTGGAGAGGTTGGGAAACACTTAGGTAGAAAATAAGGTTTGTTCTTTGGGAACTACGAAGACTATTTTCTTGTAACTCATCTCTAATACTATCTTGTAACAACTTTTTGAGTATAATGAATTAGAGAGCTGCTCTCTCCCCCATAGTAGATCGTTTGATCGAATTGAATAAACAAACCTTCGTCTTTTTCTCGCTTTATTCTGTTTATATTATCTCTGTATGAATTATTATTATTGTAAACCATTTATTTTTGTTGCTACTATTCTTTACCTCACATATTGATATTGAATTTTGTCGTAATTCACAACAAGATTCCCAACAAGTGGTGTGGTGAGCATGGAGTAAAGATGCTTTGTTTACAAGTGAGCATCATCGGTAGATGGGAGATCGAGAAATTTTCCGGTAACAACGACTTCAGGTTGTGAAAAATTAAGATGCAAGAAATTGTAATTCAAGAAAAGTGTATCGATGCTTTGAAGAGTGCAGCATTGATGCCTGCAGGACTTACAAAAATATAAAAGACCGAGATGTTGGATAAGGCCAGGAGCGCCATTATCTTGTGCCTCATGGATAAAGTTCTAAGAAGTCACCAGGGAGCATACTACGATTGCTATGTGGGCAAAAATTGAATTATTGTATATGACAAAGTCTTTGGCTCACAGGTTGTATTTGAAACAACAAATTTATTCATTATGAATGGTGGAGAACAAATCCATAGTTGAGCAAGTTACATAATTTTACAAGATTATTGATGATCTTGAGAATATTGAAGTGAAAATGGGGAAAAGACTTTACTCTTGCTGAGTTCATTACTCAGATCCTTTGAGGACTTTAAGGATGCCCTTCTTTATGGTAAGAAAGGTACTATTACTTTGGATGAAGTCCAGACGGAGGTGAAATCCAAAGAATTTTTAAATTCGAAAGATTTGAAGATTGAAGATAGTGGTGAAGGTTTAAATGTGTAAAGAGGAGGAGGTGACCGTAAAGGGATGTCTGAATTAAAGAGGTATGACAAGTCAAAGATAAAATGTTTTAATTGTCAAAAAATCAGTCACTTTAAAAGGGATTGTCCTTAGAGAAAGGTCACTGAAGATTATGTTAAAGCTGCAGTTGCCTTGAGTGAGGAAAGTTATTTGGATGCTGATTCACTTGTAGTATCGAGTTTGGAAACTGATGATAGTTAGGTCATTGACTCAGGTTGCTCTTATCACACGTGTCCAAGAATAGAATACTATGAAACTTTGAAGATGATGCAAGGTGGAGTAGTTCACTTTGGTGATAGTAAAGCATGCAAGGTTCATGGTATTGGTACGATCAGATTTAAAATGTTTTATGATTGTGAACTTCTTATTCAAAATGTGAGGTATGTTCCAAAACTCAAGCAAAATTTGTTATCTATAAGTATGTTTGATGATCTAGGCTATTGTACTAGAGTTGAACATGGAGTGTTGAAGATTCCGCGTGATGAATTGATTATTGCTAAAGGGTCTAAAATATGTGGTCTATATATTTTAGAAGGTTCAAATGTTGTTATTCATTCATCGTTAACTAGTGGAGGCTTTCATGACAAGGAAGAACTATGGGATTTGAGTTTAAGGCGTTATGAAATGCCTTGAGAAAGTTTCAGAGGGGTATAATGAATTTTGCAGAAATCAAAGGATAAAAATGCATGTTACCGCTGAGTTATTATTGAGTTTTTGGGGAAGAGCTGAGGTTAAAACAACTTACTTGGTTGGTGAAGAATTTCTTTAGAGTGAGAATCGTAAAAATCAAGGGAGAAACCTGTCAAAACTATAATGGAGAAAACTCAATTTGAAGTGGAGTTTCCTACTATGGATGCTAGCAGTAGTGAGTGAACAGTTACAAAGATCTATGATTATCATTTGACTCATTATAAGGTAAGGAGGGTTATTGTAGTATCTCAAAGGGACGATTATGCTAACCTTGGATATTATGTTTTGAATGTGGCTGAAGGACTGCAAAATACAAAAAGGAAAACCTTAAGGGAGACATTTAAAAATAGGTGGAGTCAAGGGTGCTTAAAAAATCATACTTGTGGGCTTGTTAAATTACCTAGGCAGAAAAGGGTTTATAAAAACAAGTGGATGCAAGTGGCGAGATCAAGACTTAAGGGTTGTTTGAATTTGGTCAAGGTTATTGATTAGAGTTTCAACATGGTAGAGAACAACAAGGTTGCTGATGGTTAAATTTGTATCAACATAGTTTAAAGAATAAATTTATCTTGTTGTAATGTACCTTAAAACCTTTTTTTTTTTTCATTTTCCAATGCCTTTTTCTCTTGAACCGAGTAAATAAGTTGGAAGTAGAATAAGGTTTGAAAAAAAGATTTTTTGTCAGATTTAATTAATAGGTAAGTAATAATTAAGGATGTATAATTACATTTAGGGTTATTAAAAAAGATCTCTAAGCTGGTTTAGTTAGGATTATTAAGTGATTATGGTTGTAGTTTATTTTATTATATTTATAGTAGATAAATAAATAAATAAATAAATAAATAAATAAATAAATAAATAAATAAATAAATAAATAAATAAATAAATAAATAAATATATATATATATATATATATATATATATATATATAGAGAGAGAGAGAGAGAGAGAGAGAGATAGAGAGAGAGAGAGAGAGAGAGAGAGAGAGAGATTAAAATGAAAGTCAGAAAGTGTCGGAAAAAATGTGAGAGAGATTTGAAAATTTAATTAAGAGAGAGAATGAGTGTATGTAATATTTAATTGTGATTTGATTCGAGAATGTTGAAAAATAAATGTCACATATTAGAGAAATCTACATGCCACCCCCAAAATTTGACTTGGCACCTCCCATATTTTTTTAATCCAATTTTACCCTTGTTTAAAAATGTTGAGATACAAAGAATTTCTGGTATGCACTGTCAAATTTCTGGTACATCATACCAGAATTTCCAGTTATAAGAAAATTTCCGGTAGATCATACTAAAAATTTTACTTATTTTAAAATTCCCGGTATCCCATAAATTTCGGAGAGTACCGAAAATTTCATTATAACTAAAATTTCTGGTATGTTTCAATTTTTGGTTTTTTTAACGGTTGAGATTTTGCGACACTTTTGGAGGGTTCAGATTGCACCGACACATTTGTGTGGTCTAGAATACACCACCATTTGTATAAATAGGGGTGTTAAGGTTATTGGATAACACATCATTTCAACAAAATGCCTCTTCCTCAGTATTTGATTAATGTAGAAGTGTATTTCAATGGCTGCAACCCTGCTGTTCAAACCAAGATTCCAGATGGGCCCGAATCCTTTTCCACCTTGAAGGAAACGTTGAATAATTTGTTGCCTGATTTCGATAACAGAAGGGTGATAAAGATCGAGTTCCGGGAGGACTTGATTGATACAAATGGAAGGGTGAAATACAACTTAATCGAGTTGAAGAATGATGAAGATGTGAAGGCCATGTGGAAATCATTTCGCCGTAGGATAGCTAAAGGTCCGATCGAATTGGATGCGCAAATTCAAAGATCCGTGGACGACATAATGAAGTGTCTGATTCGTCAAGAGTCATTCATTAGTGCCTAGGTTTTCATGTTTTGAAGTACTGTTTATGCTTGTTGTTTGTCATCTGATGTTTGTTAACTATGTTTGTTTGTTATTGATGTTATTTTCTTTACACTCGAAACATGTACTAGCCAAAAAGATGATGCAATAAAAAAGATGTTCGTCCACCAGCTGGAGCCTCTAAGACCGGCCGTAGGATGCCCTGTATATAACCATACTGGTGTACCCTGAATATAAAGAAGATACATCAAAAGGATGATGAGCGCGGTGACCTGTATACGGTGTCTAGATGACATCATCCAGCGTCATAGAATCCAGCCTCCGTCTGTACTCAATCACCCCTTTTGGAATGACCTGTTTGGCCTTCCACCTCCTCGCACATGGGTTAGCATCCGCACAACGCTGAATCTTCCGTACAGATGTGAGGGAAATGCTCGTAGATCCAACACTGCATAAATAAAAATAATCAAGCCCAGTTAAATTATAATAAAACACAAAAAACCATGTAAAGAATATACCTATAATAAGCTCATATAACGAGCAAGCTGTCTGGTGTCAAGACAAAATGCATCATCAAGTGCCAGGTACAACACCGTCAATGCCGCCACTCCCCAATCCTAACATGGGGTGTCAAGGTCACTGAATAGAGAAAGATAGCGGACATCTATATAAACTCCAGACTTGTCCGCAAAGAGAGTACATGCCAATAGATGTAGCTTCTATGCCCAAGCGGCAGCCTGGTACCTCCCTGCATCAGCAAGCTCCTGATAAACCTTCCTAACCAAGACATCCTGAGGTGAAAGTCCTGAGTCTCACCAAACTCCTTAAGCACAAACACCTCATCAATCTTAAAAGCCTTCGTCACCATGTGCACAGCCGTCGCATGGTCCCTGTGAACTAGTATGAAAAATGTACTAGCAATCGGAAGGTGAAATAGGGAATACACATCATCCAAAATCACAGTCATCTCCCCGAATGGAAGATGAAAGGATGATGTCTCCAGGTGCCACCTCTCAACGAAAGCTGATAATAGAGGGGCGTCTATCATCGTCAGGGAGCATCCAGCAAAATCCATCAAATGGAAGTCCTGAACTATCCTCGCCACTTGCTCAGGCATCGGTCTCTCAGGGAAGTTCTTCAACTTCGACTTGTGAGAAGCGACCTTCAGCACTGGATGCTCATATAACAAAAACATATAATTAAAAACATTAGGAAAATCATTAGTATAATTAAAAATATAAGCACTTAAGTAATGTTACATACCTCGCCCTGCCATATCCTATAAGCGACATGGTCAACATATCCTGTTAAAACGGACCTGTCAGAAGGTCCTCTTGGAAAAGCTCCATCAGTGTGTGCTGATGGCTTTGTAGATGCACCAGTGGTGGTGTCTTTATCATGCATCACCCGCTCCTCAACAACCCCTTCCTCAACCACAGTCACCGACTCCTCAACTCTAGGCACCAGCTCCTTAGTAACAGGCACCGGCTGCCGAACAACAACCATCGACTCCTCAGCAACAGGCACCGCCATCTCAACCTCATCAATCTCATCCTGAATCACATGCTCGTCTACAGTAGTGGATGCTGTAACACCCCGATATCCGCTGCACGCATCAACCGTGTCGGCCAACCGAGCATGTTACCGGCTTAATCAATAATCCCCCTAGGTCCGCTTCTCGGCTGCCCAGGAAATATTGTTTTTGCCTCCCGCAGGAATCGAACCATGTACCTAGGGGTTAAGTACATATTCATAGCAATTCCTGCTACCAATTGAGCTACTAGCTCAAGTGGTAGCAGGAATTGCTATGAATATGTACTTAACCCCTAGGTACATGGTTCGATTCCTGCGGGAGGCAAAAACAATATTTCCTGGGCAGCCGAGAAGCGGACCTAGGGGGGATTATTGATTAAGCCGGGTAACATGCTCGGTTGGCCGACACGGTTGATGCGTGCAGCGGATATCGGGGTGTTACATTAAAAAGGCGCCTTTTTAATGTAACACCCTGGATTTCCGCTTACCCCGCAGGGCTTCCGGCCTACCAAGCATGTCACCAGCTTAATCAATAATCCCCCCTAGGTCCGCTTATCGGCTGCCCAGGAAATATTGTTTTTGCCTCCCGCAGGAATCGAACCACGTACCTAGGGGTTAAGTACGTATTCATAGCAATTCCTGCTACCAATTGAGCTAAGCTCAAGTGGTAGCAGGAATTGCTATGAATATGTACTTAACCCCTAGGTACATGGTTCGATTCCTGCGGGAGGCAAAAACAATATTTCCTGGGCAGCCGAGAAGCGGACCTAGGGGGGATTATTGATTAAGCCGGTAACATGCTCGGTTGGCCGACACGGTTGATGCGTGCAGCGGATATCGGGGTGTTACATTAAAAAGGCGCCTTTTTAATGTAACACCCTGGATTTCCGCTTACCCCGCAGGGCTTCCGGCCTACCAAGCATGTCACCAGCTTAATCAATAATCCCCCCTAGGTCCGCTTATCGGCTGCCCAGGAAATATTGTTTTTGCCTCCCGCAGGAATCGAACCACGTACCTAGGGGTTAAGTACGTATTCATAGCAATTCCTGCTACCACTTGAGCTACTAGCTCAATTGGTAGCAGGAATTGCTATGAATACGTACTTAACCCCTAGGTACGTGGTTCGATTCCTGCGGGAGGCAAAAACAATATTTCCTGGGCAGCCGATAAGCGGACCTAGGGGGGATTATTGATTAAGCTGGTGACATGCTTGGTAGGCCGGAAGCCCTGCGGGGTAAGCGGAAATCCAGGGTGTTACAGATGCTCTACCACCCCGACGACGAGGTATGCGAGACCCCTTTCCTGCCTTGTCAGCCCGTTGTTTCCGGTTAGAACCGGTCAGAGGAACGCGTCTAGCACGTAACACTGAGGTACCTGCCTCATCAGCAGCCGTCAGAGCAAGAGCATCAGCTCTATCAATGACCTGTCCCGCAACAGTACCATCTGTGCCTCTAATCCTCACTGAAAAATTAAAAATATAAGAAAAATAGCATTTAAAAAATAGAAATACAGGAATTTTCAAAATTTCTGGTATGGGAATTTGTACTGGAAATTTCAAAATTTCCAGTATTTTTATAACTTTATAAGGATACCGGAAATTTCACAATTTCCGGTACAAAATACCGGATATTTCACAATTTCCGGTAGGAAATACCGGTAATTTTACAAAATCTACTGTAAAACTTACTTGTTTTCGCCAAATTTTCGTTATGCATGCAAAATTTCCAGTAGCGCCCAAAGATTTGAAAAATCCAGTGTCTCACGTAAATCTGCTAAAATGTGATAATGAAAAATCTTTGAACATTTAGGTCATTTCATACTTTTTAGGAGGTCAAATCTAATTAGGGGGTGGCATGTAAATTCCTCCACATATTATGCTAGGCGGTGTGGTGAAAGGACAATTTAGGAAATTCATACCATCATAGATAATTATTAGATTCCATAGAATTAATCAGACACACTAGAAGAATACTTTGAAATGATTAAGGTAACACACTTTTTAGACTAAAATGATTAAGGTAACACACTTTTTAGACTAAAATGACTCTTTTTGCATCCTTAAATGTCTCCTTTTATAATTTCTACTTTTTACTTAATAAACATCTCTTTGGTCATCTATATCCATTAAGTCTTTTTTTTTTTTACACCTATGCCTATTAAGTTATATGACATAATCTTTCACTCTTTATTTCTCTCTCCGTCTCATCATAAAAATGTCATATTTAAACAATATTTAAATAATGCGCAGCTTTTAAGAAAATACTTAAATGTATTAATTTTAATTATAAAACTAATATCATTTACTAAAATATCTTTATTAATTGTAGTTAATAGGGTCGTTGAATAAAGTGAAAGTTAATAAATAGAATATAGTAATGAAAAATATTAATAAATGTTACATTGGTATTCTAAAGAGACAATTATTTTGAGACAGAAAAAATTACAAATGAGATATTTTTTATGAGACAGAGAGAGTAGTATGAGTAGATGTGAGAATAGGCAAGATCAACTAACAAGGATCTACAACCTAACCTACATAGGCCTAGGTCAGACAAAACGTTTTTTTAAATAGAAAAAACCTAAGTTTTTTTAAAAGTCTATTTAGCTAATAAAGTTAAGTCTTAGAAAAAAGTCTTTTAAACCTATGAAGCTAACCTATATAAATAAAGATGAATACTTTTATTATTATACTTGTATTTTGTACTATGAATTAAAATACAAAAATAAAACTCGTTTATCTTGAAGGACTTATTAAAATAGGCTTAAAACACCTTATGAACTTTGTCATAAGATATTTTCATAAGTTTTCTTTTTTTTTTTTTTTTTGACAGTAAAACAATTGCATTCAATAGATAAAAAGGAGTACAAGCATAATGACAAGCCATTGATTGAGAGTATTTCTCCTCCTCAATCTAAAAACAACACTAATGGCTAGATCTACTGAGAGTTGGACAATAGTAAACTTTGAAAGATTACAATCCAAAAGAGTAATACCAAACCAATTCCTTAATCCTAACCAAGCAACAGTTTTCCATAAAAGATAAATGAGTTTAAGAACCACAATCTTTGAATCTATCCAGTTACGGATCATATGTTTAGCTGTATCACGCACAGTTCGATTATATCGGTTCTCTATCTTGAAAAAACCCACCATCTCTGAAAAAAACCTTTGTTGGATGGAATAGAGAAGCTGGTTAGAAATCACCCTTAGATTTTTACTCCAAAGTCCATTATCATCATTCAAACCTCTTTGGAGCAAAACATCAAACACCTTGAAGGCCCACTGCAGATAGCTTAAACTAAAACATAACACACACAAAGATCCCAAAAGACCACAACAAAAGAAAGAAACCACAGAACTAAAATTAGATAAATGGAAAAGAGGAGGAAATCGTAGACCGTAGGTAAACCATGGTGGCTTTGGAGTTGGGCGAACAGTCAAAACCATCGGAGTTGTGGGAGCCGCCGATAGTGCCTCCGAAGACGCCCAAGTAAGGAGAAAGAGCTTTGGAGATGAACTTGCGGTTAACAACTTTGAGGATGTGGAAACAGCCGTTGGTGGTGGCTCCGGTGGCGGTCGCTTCAGAAGGAAGAGGGGCTTGGCGGTGATTCGGAGTGGTGAGAGGGGGAAGTCGGTGAAAGGAGTTAGCCGATGAGAGGGAGTGATGCTCTCCATAGAGGAGGGGAGGATACAACCATGAAGGTGGGAAAAAGCCACCATGAAGGTGGGAGGAGCCGCCAAACCCTAGGGTTGGAGGAAGAAGAGAGCCAAGTTACAACGACATTTTCTATCTTAACTAAAAGAAATAAATTATTTTCATAAGTTTTCTTAAACAAATAGTCATACAATACTTATGCTAATAGGTAAGGTCTAATAAGTCAATGCAAACAAACTTTAGTACTATTGATCTTTTAAATTTTTAGTGTATAAAATATTAATTAAATTATTTATTTATATATGTTTAAATTGAATAGGCTTTTAAGTAGGTTGGAAGGTCAATTAGCCTTTGAAAATGCAAGAGTCAGACTAAAAAATAAATCTATGATAGATTACAAATATGACTTAAGCTTTGATTTTTTTAGTAGATCAGACTCAAATTTGACAAAGTCTAACTCGGCTCAACCTATTTTCATTTCTAAATATGAGTATAGCAACATATAGAGTCACATCAATAATAATAATAATAATAATAATAATAATAATAATAATAATAAATTGATACTACTCATAAATATAGGGGAAAACCCATCTCAAAGTCCACCATGTCACTCTCAAATAGCCTAACATAGTTTCTTTCATAGAAATCCCCCATCATCCAAGAGATAACCAATGAATATTTAATACATATAGCTTTGAATTAATAGAATATCTACTACTTAAAATATTTATTAATTAACATTAGTTTATATGGTGTCATAGTTAGCTACTAAGATTAGTGTGGACAAGTTGAGTGTACAAGGTCTAGTTATTGGGTCCCAAAATGGTTGTTTCCTTATAAGATCATCACACGCAAAAGATACCAATCAAAATAATTGGTTTTTAAATAGAAAGAACAACCACATCTGGCACATCATATTTGAGTTTTCCAAATAAACACTAGATAATGATGTTATGAGTTTCTATAAAAATAAAGGACAATTAATTAATCATGGATACCTAGGCGATTGTGACTGTAACAAAGTTTCTCCAAAACTAAAATAAACTATAATAAACTATAATAAACTGCAATGATTAATAATGTTACATTTTATTTAGATAAATATTTTTAAAACAAAAACATTATCTATTTAAATAAACAGGTCCAATAATAGACCACGTCGTACCTATAATATAACAACAAGATGAACCAAATTATTGCTTTGGAAATCGATTAATCTTACACTCATTTTTCTATGATGCTTGCCGTGCTTAAATTTTACACTTATCGTGCAAGAACAATTTGTTTTATAGGATTGAATTAAATTTTACCGTTTTTTATTATCATGGACATTGAGGAAGAATTTCAATTACCTATCATTGTTGGTAGGCAGTTTTTGCACACTTCTGGCACAATTATTGATGTTAAAAAAGAAAGGTTAGTCCTTGAGGTAGGAAATAAGAAAATTGAATTCTCACGATAAGCATCTTGAAATATCTTTATACAAAGGTTTCTTGTTACTTGTTACTTAGTTGATGAGATTGAAAATTGTGATGAAATCAAGACCAAAATTCCCACACTTGAGGTAGAACAAAAACCATCCTCTCAGTCCCGAAGTATGAGTCACCTCATAGAAGGAAGATATATTGTGATAAAGAAAATTCCTTCATTGAACAAAAACCATCACCGGCCACTAAGTATGAGCCACCCCATAAAGAAAGAAAAAAGAGAGTAGTAAATATGAGAGTTTGGGTCCCTAAGACCGTTATGAGAACTGAGAAATTATATAGAATTGAAGGAATGAGAAGTTGAGTTTAGGGACCCAAAAAACTTGATTAAATTAGTATTACTATAACACCCTAAAATTCCCGAGTAAGATGCGAATTTAACGTGTATTTTGTACCATAGCCTCTGAATTTGAGAAGTACTTCCTAAGTAGTTTATCTTGGAGAGCCTAGCATACTATTGATTTACATATCCCATTTTATCATTTGAGGAAAAATAACACCAAAAAGATGAAAATGACGGTTAAAGGCAACTACACATATTAAGTTGGGTAACTTTCACCTGATTTTTCAACTCAACGGTGATGGAATCCCAAACGTCGACCCAAAAAGGGCAATAATAAACACACACACATTAGTGTGTACTATCATCTGAAAATAAAAATAACTAGTTTGCTTAGGTTTTGTAAATACTTAATTAAAAATCATTGACTGATTTTGTATGTATGTGATGATCATCATTATTCTAAATGCCTTAATTTGATTGTTCCGAACAAAAAGGAAGGAAAATTGAAAAGAGAGACTTAATTCCAAACCATAGTTAGAGAGGTGTTTGAAATAGGAAACTTTGGTTTGTATTTATGTTATAGTTAGTGTTCTTGTAATACTTCTAGTTTTAAGTGAGTACACGGAGAACAAAGTATTATCCAATTTGAACAAACATTCACATATGAGTACCAACAATTTTATTTTCACAAGTCTTTGCAAATATGAACCACTTGGCTTGAAATTTTCCTAAGCAAGCTATGTTGCCTGAGGACAAGCAACGATTATAGTTTTGCAGAGTTTGATAAGTGACATTTATACCGTTTATTAGGTGTCTTTAACAGTATTATTTTTCTTTCTTTCCATGTTTTATTCCGTTTTTATGTGATTTTGGTGTGTTCTTACTGTTCCAGTTAATAAGGAAGTGTCAGTCTGATTTGAAGCAAAAAATATCAAGAATCATGCAAAAAGTAAGTCCTTCCATACACAAAGCCCGAGGCCAACACGGTTGGGCCATGTCACCTAACCGACCGTGTTGGATTGAAGCTGTAGCAACCTGCCTAAAACTTAAAGATTAGAGAGTCGCCACCTATTCTACCAAGGCGAATAGGAAACCTCGCGCAGTTAAGAGATCAGGGTAAGATACTATATTCAGGTCGAGGGAAGGTGTTAGGCACCCTCAACCCTTTCCTATTGACTTTGAATCTAAGGACAAAGGTTTATGGCTAAAATTGAGGTTTATAGCTAAGGAAGTGAATAGGGGAAAAATTGAGATTTTAGGGAAGGGGACTCGCCTTGGTTATCCAAGTGCCTACGTATCTCCTTATGGAGAATCAGAGTCAACGTAGTTCGGGGCACAGGATTGTACGCCTTAGAATTTGATTAGAGATGTATTTTTAGAGGCTTTTTTAGTTTAGCCTATCGCAGTTTGTTTTGTCTTGTAATTTGAATGGATTTTGAGTTGCCCAGGATAAAAATCCTGTAGTATCGTAGTTTAGTGTGTTTTAAGTGTTTTGGGCGTACAACCCTGATTTGGCACAATTAACCGCAATGATCAATAGGTTTGATCACCATAGTTAAAAGATTGGGGTTTTGCACCATTACCAATTCAAATCGATTGATTCGATTATCACTAATAATGAATTAACGTATTTTATTATTTTTATGAATTTGTATTTTTATACTGTTATCTCTCATAACCGATTAATACGATTACAAATAGTAACAAATTGATAAGGTATGCTAATCATCATAACCAATAAGATGGTTAAAACCATTTAGCAAAATAAGTTTATTCGAATTATATTCCAATTGATTAAATAATTAAATAATTGATTATTACCCATCGCGACCAATAGATTTAGTCGAAACGAATAATAAATTAAATTTTAATATTATTTTTATCCTAATAAAACTCTAAATTTATAAACTTAATTAACCTATTAACTAAAAAACTAATTAATTCAATTCACCTAAAAAGAATTATTTTGTATTATTATTTATATTTGATATGTTTTTGTTATCTAGATAGAATTCTTCATATTAAAGATCTTATTAATTAAATGAAAAATAAAACATTAAAATCCAACTAAACATTATTTACTAAAACCCAAAGGGCTAAATAAAATAAAATAAAAAAAGTATAACTTGAAACATGGAGGATCAGCGCCTCCCATCCCTGACTTTCCCTTTTATTTTAACTATCAGCCACCAAACAACACAATTGACAAAAAAATTGCACACAATTATTCTCTTCCCTCACCGATAAGCCTTCTCTTCTTCTCATATTTCCAAGTACACTTTCAGCAAATTGAAGCAGTGCAATTAAAACATTATCAACAAGCAAGATAATAGTTAACAGAGAAAGAGGAACGAAGAACCTGATACTGGTTGTTCCGAGAGCGTGCGGTGGTGGTCGATGTGTTGCCTCATAGAGCACCTCCATGTGACGTTGGCGTTGCTGTTTCAAGTGGTGACATCATAGATCCGCGATTAAGTTGTGGACTCGTGGCCATGGTTGCAGCGGTGGCGGAGATCGGAGTTTCCGAGATGCCGTCCGATGAGCGATGAGATTGGCGCCGTTTCAAAACCGCTAGGCTTGTCATTGCGTCGGCGCGGATGTTTTGCACAGCAGCTTGCGTTGTTGGTGCCATTGTAGATTCCATTGAAGGTTTCGGATCTTAATCAATGTCGAAACAAATTCCGAACCTGGACAAACTATAAAGAAAACAGCATCGACATAATACATGAACCAAGATGAAATCAATGACAGTTAGACAAAGTATCTTCTCTTTTATTTCCTGCAAAAGAGTTTTGCATCTATTGTTTTAGTATTGCTTGGTTGTTTATGTTGATAGTCAGAACCACTTTGGTAAAATTAAAAAAAGGTTAGTATATGACTCGGTAGTTATCTACAGACGAGACTCAAAAATAAAATAAGGGTTCATCCTCCCCCCGGTGAAAAGATTGGCCTCTCTTATAATGTACAAATTAGGTTTTTTTCTTTCCAATGGGCCTAATGCCAAATTAACTTAATAACCCAAAATTTATACAATTATAATATTAACCTGAATAAAAACTAATTATCATAATCCTAACAATAATAATAATCGTAATAATATTTATTTCAAATGCTTAATAATAATACTAAATCCTATTATTAATAAATAATAACGGTTTTAGTAAAATTATAACAATAAAATAAAATTTGATTAATTATTGTAAAAGAAATCAAACCTTCTAAGGATAAATTGGGCTAACTGATTGGGCCCAGATACCTGTTGATTACACCCCTGTTTTAACTCAAAGCGGTTTATAAGAGAATGAGTTCAACAATATATAGAGATGTTAAACCCCACGACTCTTATTTTAATACCCCTGATGAATTAATAGCCGTAGATTTCCTTGGGCAAATTTTGGGGTATGACAGCTGCCCCTGTTCAATCTTCTTAAACCTGAAGAGTCGGATAGGCACGTCTGCCTAATGCGATCTAAAGGTAGAAGATGATTGGACACTGAAAATGCCCTGAAATTTGCTTCTGTCGGGAAGAAGTTCTGTGGGAGATGGGCTTTAAAGATGCCATCCAAGGTGAATACCATTCTTTCTTTTTTGGAGCAGATGTTTTTTTTTTGCTCTCTTTTTTTAGAAGCTACGCATTTTAATCGTAGCGTGGCCTGAAAAGGCAGTTTTGACTTTATGCAATGTTTATGATGCATGCGATGCATGATGCAGTGAGCTTCTCAAAATAAATGAGAGCGGTGTATGTATATGCAATATGTATGAATGAAGTATGTAATGATGCATGATTGTTAGTTTATGTAAATCGAAGTGTGTTAGTAATTCTGAAAAGAAAAATAACACCTCTGATTGTTGTTGACGGAGAAGATCACTGCCGAGGGACTAACGTGATAAACCCAGTTGAGGAATCATTTGAAAAACCTTGTGTGCCTGGAAAAGCTCCTAGAAAGGATGGAATACGTCTTGAAGAAGACTTCGTGGAAAGGTTCCTGAAAAGGAATAGCGAGGACCTTCTGTTGGTTGTGTAATTGGCTTGCTATGGTCAGCAAGCTTCCGCAGTTTGTGAACCCCTACTTACTATAGTTCTAGTAAGTCTTCGTAGTTTGTGAACCCCTCACTTACTATAGTTCTAGTAAGTCTTCGTAGTTTGTGAACTTCTCACTTACCATAGTGCTTGTAAGCTACTCGCAGTTTGTGAACTTCTCACTTACCATAGTGCTGGTAAGCTACTCGCAGTTTGTGAACCTCTCACTTACCATAGTGCTGGTAAGCTACTCGCAGTTTGTGAACCTCTCACTTACCATAGTGCTGGTAAGCTACTCGCAGTTTGTGAACTTCTCACTTACCATAGTGCTGGTAAGCTACTCGCAGTTTGTGAACCTCTCACTTACCATAGTGCTGGTAAGCTACCGTAGTTTGTGGACCCCAATAGGATTGCTTGCTATAGTTCTAGCAAGTTCACCTGCACCAATAGGATCATCTGTCCTAGTTCGGACAATTCACCTGCACCAAAGGAATTACCTGCCATAGTTCTGACAAGCGTACCTGCATAAGAGTGACCGCCTGCTATAGTTCTAGCGAACTTACCTGCATGAAAAAGATTCACCTGTTTTTAGACTCACGACTCGAGGGTCGGAGACTGGGCTGTTGTCACAGCCAGACGGGAACTGACTACCAGACGGGAACTGGATTTTGATGTAACAGTCAGACGGGAACTGATTGCCAGACAGAAACTGGATTTTGGTGTAACAGTCAGACGGGAACTGACTACCAGACAGGAACTGGATCTTCAAGTAACAGTCAGACGGGAACTGACCTTGAAAATGATTTGGATGGCCAATAAAAATTGGGCTCTTTGTGATATGCTAATGCTCATGCGTATGTATGCATGTTTGTATATTGATGCAATCCCGAGATTTTATATCCTTAAACCCATTGGACTTGTTTACTCCATGCTTGCACCTACACCCTGACTATGCTTATGATGGCTTTGTAATGTTTATGTATGCTTATGCATATGTGTATGTTTGGTTGACGTAATGAGTGGAACGAAGTAATGTATTCCGTAAGACTACCTGAAAAAGGTCTTTTTTTTGGAAGTGAACATTTGTCTTAAAGAAGACTACCTGAAAAGATTCTTAGAGTAGATAGAAATTTGTCTTAAAGAAGACCACCTGAAGAGGTTGAAAGATGTCTAAAGAGACTACCTAAAAAGGTTCGTAGAATGTCTTAAAGTAGACCACCTGAAGAGGCTCGTAGAATGTCTTAAAGAAGACCACCTGAAGAGGCTCGTAGAATGTCTTAAAGAAGACGACTTGAAGAGGTTCCTAAAAGGAAGACAAATTGTCTTGAAGACTACCTAAAAAGGTACTTAAAATTTCCTGAAGAGGACTACCTGAAAAGGTACTTAGGACAAGAATGTCTCGAAGAAGACTACCTAAACAGGTGCTTAGAAGAAAAATGTCTTGAAGAAAACTACCTCAAAAGGTACTTGGAAAAAGAAATGTCTAAAAAAGACTACCTGAAAAGGTGCTTAGAAAAAGAATGTCTTGAAGAGGACTACCTAAAAAGGTTTTTGGAAATGGTGATAATTTGTCTTGCATAAGACAGCTTGAGGAAACTCCTAGAAAGGATCGTGAGATTCGTCTTAAAGAAGACCACATAAAGAGTTACGGTGTAATGTATCAACCAATGTATGTAATGCATGACTTGTATGTATTTGTATGATGCCCTAATGATAGGTTGTTAATAACCAAAGCGTGTATAGCTTGCTAATGTTGTAAGTTTGTTGGATGCTTGCGCGATTTCCCAATACCTGTTTTGAAGATCGTAGTTAGGAGAAATATCTGTTTGAGGTCGTAAAGTGCGAGAACGCTTTTTTCCTTTTGTTGTGCGTCTTGCCCCAGTTTGATGATTTTTTTTTTTTTTTAGAAATACTCCACACCTTTAACCTTTGGAGGTTCTCCACACTTTTAGCCTTTGGAGGTTCTCCACACCTTTAACCTTTGAATTGTTTGCCTTGTGGATTTGATATCCAGTGCCCCAATGTTTAGTGGAAAAGATGCCTATGATCTCCAAGTCATGGGGGAAGTGCCCCAAGAAATAACCTTGTCATATGCTTCGACGTCTGAGTTGAAGGGTATGCCCTTGATCTCCATGATATGGAGGACTATCCTTAGTGTGCTATCCTTTTGAATTCTTCCCATGTATGACATGCCCCTGTTTGAGATTGCTTTGAGATGTGCCCCAAGTCGATTGAACCTTAGGAAAACTGCCCCTAGTTAATAGGATGTTCGATTGTATGCCCCTGTGCTCCTTGAAATTTTTGCCCCTGTTTAGGAGAACCCTCTGGATGTGGTTCCCCCGACTCCAGGGTCTTTATTAGAAATGATCACCTTTGATTAAACCAATTTCGAGCCTTCCTCGATGCTAAGTGTATACTCGTAGATGACGTTGTACCCTTCGAGAAGTAACTCCAATGCGATGCGTATGCAAGTTTTGAAATCGAAGTCCGTTATGAATTATGACTGGATGGTTTTGAAAAGAATGCTTGAAAAAGCATAGTAGTTAGAAGTAGTTTTAACAAACATAGGAGTCAGTATAACAAATCCTGCTTAATATGCTTTCGTGGTTAACCTTGCCTCAATTAGGACTTTTGAATGTTGTAACTTGGTCTGGTTCATGTTTTAAGAAACAATGGATATAAGGCTCAAAAATTTATTTAACCCACCCCTTTCTCCTTGATGTTCTCCAAATCCTAAAAGTCGCCTAATTCAATGAATGTGCTTTGTTTGCAAAAGAATCAGTTTTTGATGTTGAATAGCACCTTTGAAGCGATGCAAGCGCTGATGAAGAAGGATTGTAAAGATCCAAGCATAGATGAGAAGCTTCGAGAATTTAGTAGTCACAAGATTGTGCTTTGTATTTAGCCTTTGTTTTTATCCCTTATTTTTGCATGAACCAACTCCTCTGAGTTTGATCCATCGGGATGCCCTGATTTTTGCCTAAGTCGCTTCTTTTTGTTTTCATGGAATTTTCCATTTTGACTTAGCGGGCGTTTTTCTCCTTTTTCTTTTAATACTCCTTTTGATCCTTGGATTTGGAATATTGTGACTGCCATGTTGACTTTGATTTGTAAGCTTCGTCTTTGATACTTCCTCGATCTTGAATGATGTAATGAGGAAGAAGATTGTTGTAAATGTTATCTCCATTACTTCCTCATTTTTAGATGAATGCGAGGAAGAAGATATGCTTGAACCTTATGCTTGGATTGACTGATTCTCTTGACAACCAAAATACACCATTGAATTAATTGAAATCTACCCTGCCCCTGGTTAAAATCAAGGTTTTTTTTTTGAAAAGTGGAAACAAAACTCCAACTCCTGGCTCGAGGGGGTGACGAGGGATTAACATCCTTATATCTCCACTGTTTGGGAATGGAAACAATGCCTGTACATCCTCGGCTCGGTCTTACCTTGCAAGCATACGTTTAGCTGGATTAAGTTATTTGTATTCGTCATTCTCCCCCAAGTTTGTTAATAACCCTAAAAATAGGAGTGTGTGACTGGAAAGTCATAGTAGTGAGTGAATTAAATGAATGAATTGATTCCAAAACCTGCATGGTCATCCCATTAGAATTGCTAATCCGAAGGTACAGCTTTTATCCTGAGCGACACTTAGCGATTGTAGAGTTGAAATTGTGAGCACGGTAAACACCCATTGATCCTAGGGATAATCTCCTTTGTAGATCCACTGATCTTGTTTTACTCCTTAGCTCTTTAGAATTGTAGAAGTAAAAGGGTAACCTCGAATTCTTCTTTGGACATGTCAAACCTGTAGAGAATAAACCGTCAGCGGCGGGTTTTCGTCGTATCGGAACTTCATGAGCTTCCTTTGACTGAACCTCTTTTGCTTTTCCCAAGGACAGTATCACCTATAACCCTTTTTCCTTTGGTATGGGGTTGACATATGTCGCATTCCCTCCATCGGAGTCATGCATCTTTGCTTAGAGTATTGCCCCAGTTGGACTGACCCTTGCCCCAGGTTATCGTAGAGCGTCCTTGAAAGTTTGATATGTTCTAAGATGAACCCCTTTATAACTAGATACATCTTGAGTGTATCTATGAGGGAACTCTTTGTTGAACTAATCCTTGCTCGATGACAACCTTCAATGTATTCATAATCCTGTTATGACAAGGCATGGACATGCGGCTAGCATGGTGAAAGACATCCTCTTTTCTTTAGCAAGACTAAGATCTTTTATTCTCCTTGCTCCATAGTCTACGATCCTTTGATTTTTTTGGGAATTTCGAGAAACCGGCTAGCATGGTTGGTATGGATGCAGGCGAAGATAGAAATGCAAATGTGAATGTATGAGTGCATGAAAATGCCAATGCACGCGTAAGCGAGAGACTCCTTGTATTGTAACTCCGTGTATGCAGACGTGTAACATATGATCCTAGGGATGGCCTTAGAGGCGACATTAGACCCTCTTGGAATCTTTGCAGGATAAATGTTATGACACGCTAAAGGAAATCCCTTGGATTCGAGAGTATGCAGAAGATAGCGGCTAGTGACCGTTCAAGCCAGACACTAAATCTCATGGCCATCGAGAAGCCAATTGACGTGTACCAATGAATTTGTCCATCGTGGGAAGGTTCTCTATGCGGAACACAACCTATCTAAGGACGATATGGACGAAGAGAAATCCCTACAGGCTAGGGATGTGATGTGTAAATGGAGATCCAAACCCTACAAGTTAGAGGGTGCACGGGAATAAGCATGGAGTGACCGTTCAGGACAGTCACTAGATTTCATAGCCATCGAGAGGCCAATCGAACACATGCTAGTGAAGTTGTCCTTCAGGGAAGGACGCGTCGTTGTGAAAACACACGGGTGTGAAAGAAAATCCCTATAGGCTAGGGAGTGCGTAGGTGTACCTGCAAAAACAAAGCGCATAGATATCCAAAGCAAATAAATTGCAAACATATAATAAGCACATGAGCACGAAAGTCCTAGGTTCATAGGTTCGACGTTGCGGCTCTAGGGAGCCAACCCTTTTTTTTTGGGAGTGTTCTAGAAGGTCTCATGGGGTCGTTCGTAGCCTCCGAGACTTTTTGTCTCTTCGGATTTTAGAACAACTCATTTTATCCATGAGGTTCGAATTTTTGGGGTAGGTTCCCGGAGAGATCAGCTAAGTATCCAGTCCAGCCCTCCACAAAGTCAAGCTTCGTTTCAGACCTTTCCAAATACCTAACCCACTCCGAGTGGAGTTATCAGTGAGACTCGTAAGGCGATTCATGTCCCCTTTTGGTCTCAAAGTTAACTCCCACACTTAGGTTTAACAACGATTTTATATATCCCAAAAGATGCAATAGAAATAAAAATATTCATTTAAATAAATATTTAATTAAATTGCTATAAATGAATGAACCTTAAGATAGGTAAATAAATAAATAAATTTAAATTTAAATATTTAAAAACTAACCTCGAAATCCAGCCGCTTATAGTTTAGACAATGTATTAAAGCAGTAAATATTTAAAAATATATATTCACAAATAAATGAATAACAAAAAATAAAAAATAGATATTTACAAAAATAAATAAACCCTAATTTTTGGCGTATTTGCCAAACCCTAAAAATTTCGCCAAAAACCTAAACTGTTTGCCACAAACCTAAACCTAAACCCTCTCAAGCCTTAGGAGCATAGTAATTCACTGCTAAGTACATGGGGTTTCCCCAGCAGAGTCGCCAGCTGTAGCAACCTGCCTAAAACTTAAAGATTAGAGAGTCGCCACCTATTCTACCAAGGCGAATAGGAAACCTCGCGCAGTTAAGAGATCAGGGTAAGATACTATATTCAGGTCGAGGGAAGGTGTTAGGCACCCTCAACCCTTTCCTATTGACTTTGAATCTAAGGACAAAGGTTTATGGCTAAAATTGAGGTTTATAGCTAAGGAAGTGAATAGGGGAAAAATTGAGATTTTAGGGAAGGGGACTCGCCTTGGTTATCCAAGTGCCTACGTATCTCCTTATGGAGAATCAGAGTCAACGTAGTTCGGGGCACAGGATTGTACGCCTTAGAATTTGATTAGAGATGTATTTTTAGAGGCTTTTTTAGTTTAGCCTATCGCAGTTTGTTTTGTCTTGTAATTTGAATGGATTTTGAGTTGCCCAGGATAAAAATCCTGTAGTATCGTAGTTTAGTGTGTTTTAAGTGTTTTGGGCGTACAACCCTGATTTGGCACAATTAACCGCAATGATCAATAGGTTTGATCACCATAGTTAAAAGATTGGGGTTTTGCACCATTACCAATTCAAATCGATTGATTCGATTATCACTAATAATGAATTAACGTATTTTATTATTTTTATGAATTTGTATTTTTATACTGTTATCTCTCATAACCGATTAATACGATTACAAATAGTAACAAATTGATAAGGTATGCTAATCATCATAACCAATAAGATGGTTAAAACCATTTAGCAAAATAAGTTTATTCGAATTATATTCCAATTGATTAAATAATTAAATAATTGATTATTACCCATCGCGACCAATAGATTTAGTCGAAACGAATAATAAATTAAATTTTAATATTATTTTTATCCTAATAAAACTCTAAATTTATAAACTTAATTAACCTATTAACTAAAAAACTAATTAATTCAATTCACCTAAAAAGAATTATTTTGTATTATTATTTATATTTGATATGTTTTTGTTATCTAGATAGAATTCTTCATATTAAAGATCTTATTAATTAAATGAAAAATAAAACATTAAAATCCAACTAAACATTATTTACTAAAACCCAAAGGGCTAAATAAAATAAAATAAAAAAAGTATAACTTGAAACTTGGAGGATCAGCGCCTCCCATCCCTGACTTTCCCTTTTATTTTAACTATCAGCCACCAAACAACACAATTGACAAAAAAATTGCACACAATTATTCTCTTCCCTCACCGATAAGCCTTCTCTTCTTCTCATATTTCCAAGTACACTTTCAGCAAATTGAAGCAGTGCAATTAAAACATTATCAACAAGCAAGATAATAGTTAACAGAGAAAGAGGAACGAAGAACCTGATACTGGTTGTTCCGAGAGCGTGCGGTGGTGGTCGATGTGTTGCCTCATAGAGCACCTCCATGTGACGTTGGCGTTGCTGTTTCAAGTGGTGACATCATAGATCCGCGATTAAGTTGTGGACTCGTGGCCATGGTTGCAGCGGTGGCGGAGATCGGAGTTTCCGAGATGCCGTCCGATGAGCGATGAGATTGGCGCCGTTTCAAAACCGCTAGGCTTGTCATTGCGTCGGCGCGGATGTTTTGCACAGCAGCTTGCGTTGTTGGTGCCATTGTAGATTCCATTGAAGGTTTCGGATCTTAATCAATGTCGAAACAAATTCCGAACCTGGACAAACTATAAAGAAAACAGCATCGACATAATACATGAACCAAGATGAAATCAATGACAGTTAGACAAAGTATCTTCTCTTTTATTTCCTGCAAAAGAGTTTTGCATCTATTGTTTTAGTATTGCTTGGTTGTTTATGTTGATAGTCAGAACCACTTTGGTAAAATTAAAAAAAGGTTAGTATATGACTCGGTAGTTATCTACAGACGAGACTCAAAAATAAAATAAGGGTTCATCCTCCCCCCGGTGAAAAGATTGGCCTCTCTTATAATGTACAAATTAGGTTTTTTTCTTTCCAATGGGCCTAATGCCAAATTAACTTAATAACCCAAAATTTATACAATTATAATATTAACCTGAATAAAAACTAATTATCATAATCCTAACAATAATAATAATCGTAATAATATTTATTTCAAATGCTTAATAATAATACTAAATCCTATTATTAATAAATAATAACGGTTTTAGTAAAATTATAACAATAAAATAAAATTTGATTAATTATTGTAAAAGAAATCAAACCTTCTAAGGATAAATTGGGCTAACTGATTGGGCCCAGATACCTGTTGATTACACCCCTGTTTTAACTCAAAGCGGTTTATAAGAGAATGAGTTCAACAATATATAGAGATGTTAAACCCCACGACTCTTATTTTAATACCCCTGATGAATTAATAGCCGTAGATTTCCTTGGGCAAATTTTGGGGTATGACAGAAGCGCCTCACTTATACATCAGAACTGGGGACAACATGTAATAATAAGATTTGGTTCTGCATTTGGCCTTAAGTTTTTATGATAACATTACATGATATCTTAGAGAACAATTTAGTACTCTAACGGTTTATGTCTAGCGTGTAGCTTTTGAAGGATAGAAAAACACTTAGAAAGGGGGGGTTTGAATAAGTGTAGCTTTAAAAACTTGACAGATAAAAATAAATTGCACAGTTATTTTTATCCTGGTTCGTTGTTAACTAAACTACTCCAGTCCACCCCCGCAGAGATGATTTACCTCAACTGAGGATTTAATCCACTAATCGCACGGATTACAATGGTTTTCCACTTAGTCAGCAACTAAGTCTTCCAGAGTCTTCTGATCACACACTGATCACTCCAGGAACAACTGCTTAGATACCCTCTAAGACTTTTCTAGAGTCTACTGATCAACACGATCACTCTAGTTACAATCTGCTTAGTTCACTCCTAAGACTTCCTAGAGTATTCTGATCCACACGATCACTCTAGTTCCTTACAACTTAATGTAATCAATCTAAGAGTATTACAAATGCTTCTTAAAAGCGTTAATCACAACTGTGATATTTCTCTTAATCGTTTAAGCTTAATCTCACTAATATATTACAACAGCAATGTAGTGAGCTTTGATGAAGATGAAGATTCTGAGTTTAGATTTGAACAGAGTTTCAGCAAGTTTGATATAAGTTGTTTTGGTGCAGAATCGTTAAAATCGTCAACCTTGCTTCTCATCAGAACTTCATATTTATAGGCGTTGGAGAAGATGACCGTTGAGTGCATTTAATGCTTTGCGTGTTCCGTACAGCATTGCATTTAATGTTATACGCTTTTGTCAACTACCTCGAGCCTTGTTCACGCTGTGTCTACTGACGTAGCCTTTAGTAGCTTTTAACGTTCCTTTTGTCAGTCAGCGTAGCCTGCCACTTGTACTTCCTTCTGATCTGATGTTTGTGAATACAACGTTTGAATATCATCAGAGTCAAACAGCTTGGTGCATAGCATCTTCTGATCTTCTGACCTTGAAGTGCTTCTGAGCGTGATACCATCTTCTGAGCTTCAGTGCTTCTGATCTCACGTTCTTCTGATGCTTCCATAGACCCATGTTCTGATTCTGCTTCGACCATCTTCTGATGTCTTGCCAGACCATGTTCTGATGTTGCATGCTGAACCCTTGAGACAAAGCTTCTGAGCGCTGAATTATGCGTACTCTATATATATATTTCCTGAAAGGGAAATTGCATTGGATTAGAGTACCATATTATCTTAAGCAAAATTCATATTATTGTTATCATCAAAACTAAGATAATTGATCAGAACAAATCTTGTTCTAACAATCTCCCCCTTTTTGATGATGACAAAAACATATATAAATGATATGAATTTGCGATCAGAAAGAAAAGACGGCAAAAGACAAATTACACAGCTATAGCATAAGCATATGAATATGTCTCCCCCTGAGATTAACAATCTCCCCCTGAGATAAATAATCTCCCCCTGAAATAAATACTCGAAGAACTTTAATAAAAGACTTCCCTGATTATTTCGGTAGAGACGATCATATAAGCTTCTGTCTTTAGAGAATTCATAGCTTCTGACTTCTGCTTCCATAGGACAGCTTCAGAACTAGAATTTCCTTAGATCCCTAGAACACTCACAGCTTCTGATTCCTGCTTCCATATAGGACAGCTTCAGAACTTGAATTTCTTTGATCTTCTGAACATTCACAGCTTCTGATTTCTGCTTCCATTCAGGACAGCTTCAGAACTTGAATTTCTTTGATCTTCTGAACATTCACAGCTTCTGATTTCTGCTTCCATTCAGGACAGCTTCAGAACTTGAGTTTTCTGGATCTTTAGAACATTCGCAGCTTCTGATTTCTGCTTCCCTCGGATAGCTTCAGAGCTTTGAATTTCTACCAACATCACTTCATGCTAGATTTGTATCAGAACATTGTTGAATGTACCAGAGCATCATCTGAGCATCTCTACATCCTGAAATGTTACAGAACAAAAACTAAACGACAAAAGTCAGCATGAACGAGTTAGAACATAAAATATATGTTTGAACACATTATATGTATCAGAGCCATAACATTATATGTATCAGAGCAAACAATATATCAGAGCAAATAGAATTTTGTCAAATCAAATAGACAAATATGGATCAAATTCTATTATCAGTGCTTTTGATTCATTCTTCTTTCTTGCTTCTGATTTCTGAAGCTTGACAGCACTCGGCTTGCTTCAGTTTCCATGGTTTTGCTTCTTGTGTTTGCTTTGAAGATTCTCTTCACTTCTTTATACCTGCAAAACACTTAAACCATGTAGAACTTGCAGTTCTTGTTAGTGAATGTGTGGGAGCTTTACCCAGCAACTGATAGATTAATCAAATCATTTATCATTTATCTTCTCCCCCTTTTTGTCATAACATCAAAAAGAATATTTCAAAAAATTCAGATGCATAAAACGACAAATAGAATCACTGGAATGTAAAAGCAAGGAAATTTTTCATTGATAAAAAAAATTACAAGAAAGGAATGCAGGAAAACAGATGCAACAAGAAGAGGAAACTACAAAGACCAAAAGACTAAGATCCTAGCCTACGCAAAATCCGCGCCAGAACATCATGAATCCCGTCAGTGCTTGTAGCTTGCCTTGTCATGAAGGAACGAAACTCAGCATTGACTGCTTCTTGCGCGTCCAAACGAGAAGCCAGCATAGCTTGATTCTGATGAAGAGTTTCCAAGGTCTCCATCAGAGCTGAGGTTTCACCAGAAGAGGAGGCACCAGAATTTCTGCCAAAAGTGACAGCAATCTCAGCAGGGTGATCTTCTGGAAGATCTTCAGCTTGTACATCTTCCATTTCCTCATCTGAGTCTGACTCAGAAGTAGCCTTTGCATATTCTGGTTCAGGCAGCTCAGAAGTTCCATCTTCCAATGCTTGAAGAATAGCTGCTAGGTTTGTTGGAGGAGTAGGACCAGCAACTTCAGCACGATAAACCACTACTGGAAAGACCATGTGAGGTGCTTTTTCAGACGGGTTCATTCTGAACCAGTTGAACAGCCACTGAAAATCTCCAGTCAGCACAGGAAACCATGGTCTCCACACCACGATGTCTCTGCAGAGATTTTCTTCCAACTCATCTGCTGGTATCTTCCTTTCAAGAACACTTCTGTTCCTGATGAGATGGTGATGGCTGCTTTCACCAACTTCCAACCGAAAACCACGAATACCAGGAGCTTCAGACATAATCCTTCTCTGAGTGTCTGTAGCCTTAGCCAGAAAATCCTGACGAAAGGTATTCCAAAGGTTGTTTGTGGCATACTCATCCAGATGATGAAGGTGAGCAGCACCCAGAATCTCCAACCAGCCATTTACTTCAGCATGTAAAAGCTCCAGATATGTTTGAGTGGTGGGAGTTGGAGGGTTGACAGTGAACCTGGAGTCGGGAAGAACAACACTGTAGGGATTAGGTGTTCTGGTGGGAAAAGGGTGTGAGAGAGATGAAGGAATATCTGATGGAAGGGTTGAAGGAGAGGAGATATCAGATGGTGAAGAAGGTGGTTCCGAGGGGATTAATGAGGAGGAAGAGGTGGTGGAGGTCTTTGAAGAGGGAGGTGATTGAGGGGAACCGTCAAGGGGTTGATACACTTTGAGAGGGTCATAGGAGATCCTTACTCTTTTTGGTTTGGTTTCTGGTTCAGCAGTTGCCTTTCTCTTTTGTTTCCGATCATTATCTTGATTCCCAGAGCTTGACGATGGATTCATGATGAATTTGCAGATATTGGAAACTGCTAGGGTTTATGATATGAAAGCAAAGAGAGAGATCGAAAAAGAAAACTGAATGCAAAGTGATAGAAATATGAGAGGGAAAAGAAACGTTTGAAGAGTATAAAAAGAAAACTGAAAGAGAGTAAATGATGAAAAGCATTTCATGTTACGTGACGTGAGGAGAGATAATAAAGACAATAGACGTGATTTGCACAGTTACCTAAGTAGACGTCCCCTCAACTGCACGCACGCTTGTCCAGGAATAGTGAACACGTGTTTACCATCTGGATAGCCAGTTACAGCTGTTTTGCTTTTATAGAGATTCTGAATCAACTTAGACACTGAAACGTTAGTAATAACTGAATCACAATTTCTAATTGATTTCTATCAGAACTTCTTAAAAAAAATTTCATTTCAAAGGATACTCATACGTAAGAATTTCTCATCTTCTCATTCTGAGCTTGTTTCTGAAGACCCAATTTGTGCCGATTATATTGAATCCATCTGGTCTAGGAACAAGATCCCAAACATCATTCCTTGTAAACTGATTCAGTTCTTCTTGCATAGCAATTATCCAGTCTGGATCTTCTAGAGCATGATCAACAGAAGTTGGCTCGATCAAAGATACAAGACCTAATTGACAGTCTGCATTGTTCTTAAGGAATGCTCTTGTTCTGATTGGATCATCCTTCTTTCCAAGAATGACATCTTCTGAATGACCAGAGATGAGTCTGGATGATCTTCTGACAGATGGTTCTTCAGAAATACTTAGATCCTCCAGAGAAGCTGATACTTGATCTTCAGATTCTTTGCTTCTGAGAAGCTCTGCTTCTGATGCGTTGCTTCTTGGCTCAACAACTTCTGATATATCAATATCACAATCTGCAAAATTATCAAACTGCTTTGGTTTTTCAGAACCAAGCTTATCATCAAACCTGATATTGATTGATTCTTCTACAATCAATGTTTCAGTATTGTATACTCTGTAGCCTTTTGAGCGTTCAGAATATCCAAGAAGGAAACATTTTTGTGCTTTGGAATCAAACTTACCAATATGATCTTTAGTGTTCAGAATAAAGCATACACATCCAAAAGGATGGAAATATGAAATGTTGGGCTTTCTATTCTTCCACAATTCATAAGGAGTCTCATTTAGAATAGGTCTGATAGAGATGCTATTCTGAATATAGCATGCAGTGTTTATTGCTTCTGCCCAGAAATGCTTAGCCATATTGGTTTCATTGATCATGGTTCTGGCCATTTCTTGCAGAGTCCTATTCTTTCGTTCTACAACCCCATTTTGCTGTGGAGTTCTAGGACAAGAGAAATCATGGGCAATACCATTTTCTTTGAAGAACTCTTCAAAGGATCTGTTCTCAAATTCACCACCATGATCACTTCTGACCTTTATGATTTTACACTCTTTTTCAGATTGAATCTGAATGCAGAAATCAAAGAACACTGAATGAGTCTCATCCTTGTGTTTCAAGAATTTTACCCATGTCCAGCGGCTATAATCATCTACGATGACTAATCCATATTTCTTCCCTCTGACAGATGCTGTTTTGACTGGGCCAAACAGATCAATGTGCAAGAGTTCTAATGGCCTTGAGGTAGAGACAACATTCTTGGACTTGAATGCAGGTTTGGAGAACTTGCCCTTCTGACATGCTTCACAAAGAGCATCTGATTTGAATTTCAGATTAGGGAGTCCTCTGACCAGATTCAGTTTGTTAATCTGAGAAATCTTTCTCAAACTAGCATGACCTAATCTTCTGTGCCAGACCCACTGCTCTTCAGAAACAGACATAAGACAAGTCACCTTCTGACTCATAAGATCTTGCAGATCTGTCTTATAAATGTTGTTCTTCCTCTTGCCTGTAAATAGGATTGAGCCATCCTTCTGATTTACAGCCTTGCAAGACTCTTGATTAAAGATTATATCATAACCATTGTCACTCAATTGACTGATAGATAAGAGGTTATGTGTTAATCCTTCTACAAGAAGTACATTAGAAATGGAAGGAGAGTTACCAGACTTTATAGTTCCAGAGCCAATTATCTTGCCCTTCTGATCTCCTCCAAACTTGACTTCTCCTCCAGACTTAAGCACCAGGTCTTGGAACATAGACCTTCTTCCTGTCATGTGTCGCGAGCATCCAGAGTCCAGGTACCATGACATGTTGTGCTTTGTCCTTTTTGCAGTCAAGGATATCTGCAATAGGAATAATCTTATCCTTAGGTACCCACATTTTCTTGGGTCCTTTCTTGTTAGATTTTCTCAAGTTCTGATTGAACTTGGGTTTAACATTGTAAGCAATAGGAGGAACAGCATGATAATTCTTAATGTGAGTTTCATGATATTTCCTAGGTTGTGTCACATGCTTTTTGGTGTGTGTTATGTGAAAACTTTGAGCATGTGAAGTGTGCCTAATATCATGGGAGTGGCCATACTTGAACTGATCATACAATGGCTTGTATGTGATTTTCATTTCATCAACAGGTTCAAGTTTGTATGGGGTTTCACCCTCAAAACCAATGCCTACTCTTTTGTTTCCAGACACAGCATATATCATAGAAGCTAGCTGACTTCTGCCAATACTTCTAGACAAGAACTTCCTGAAACTTAAATCATATTCTTTCAGAATATGGTTTAGACTGGGAATGGATTTTTCTGAATCAGAAGGAGATCCAACATTATTGGATAATTTTAAAAGTTTTTCTTTTAATTCAGAATTTTCCAACTCAAGCTTCTTTGTTTCAAATTCAAATAGCTTTTTCAGCTTTTTGTATTTGAGACTAATCTGAGACTTGAGTTCCAGAAGTTCAGTTAGACCAGACACTAACTCATCTCTAGTAAGTTCAGAAAATACCTCTTCAGAATCTGATTCTGATGTAGATTCTGATTCGTCATCTTCTGTCGCCATCAGCGCACAGTTAGCCTGCTCATCTTCAGAGTCTGAATCATCTTCTGACTCATCCCAGGTTGCCATAAGACTTTTCTTCTTATGAAACTTCTTCTTGGGATTTTCCTTCTGAAGATTTGGACATTCATTCTTGTAGTGTCCAGGCTCATTGCATTCATAGCACATGACCTTCTTCTTGTCAAATCTTCTGTCATCAGAAGATTCTCCACGTTCAAATTTCTTTGAACTTCTGAAGCCTCTGAACTTCCTTTGCTTGGTCTTCCAGAGTTGATTTAGCCTTCTGGAGATTAAGGACAGTTCATCTTCTTCTTCAGATTCTGATTCTTCAGGATCTTCTTCTCTAGCCTGAAAAGCGTTAGTGCATTTCTTGATATTAGATTTTAATGCAATAGACTTACCTTTCTTTTGAGGCTCATTTGCGTCCAGCTCTATTTCATGACTTCTCAAGGCACTGATAAGCTCTTCCAGAGAAACTTCATTCAGATTCTTTGCAATCTTGAATGCAGTCACCATAGGACCCCATCTTCTGGGTAAGCTTCTGATGATCTTCTTTACATGATCAGCCTTGGTGTATCCCTTGTCAAGAACTCTCAATCCAGCAGTAAGAGTTTGAAATCTTGAAAACATCTTTTCAATGTCTTCATCATCCTCCATCTTGAAGGCTTCATACTTCTGGATTAAAGCTAGAGCTTTAGTCTCCTTGACTTGAGCATTTCCTTCATGAGTCATTTTCAAGGACTCATATATGTCATAGGCCGTTTCCCTGTTAGATATCTTCTCATACTCAGCATGAGAGATAGCATTCAGCAAAACAGTTCTACATTTATGATGATTCCTGAAAAGCTTTTTCTGATCATCATCCATTTCTTGCCTTGTCAGCTTTACGCCTCTGGCATTTACAGGATGTTTGTAACCATCCATCAGAAGATCCCATAGATCACCATCTAGACCCAGAAAGTAACTTTCCAGTTTATCTTTCCAGTATTCAAAGTTTTCACCATCAAATACCGGCGGTCTAGTATAACCATTGTTACCGTTGTATTGCTCAGCCGAGCCAGATGTAGATGCAGGTGTAGGTGTAGACTTTTCACTTTCATCAACCATCTTTTACTGAAGCGTTTTTCTCTTCCTGAATCTTTTCTAAACACGGTTAAGTGCTTGCACCTTAGAACCGGCGCTCTGATGCCAATTGAAGGATAGAAAAACACTTAGAAAGGGGGGGTTTGAATAAGTGTAGCTTTAAAAACTTGACAGATAAAAATAAATTGCACAGTTATTTTTATCCTGGTTCGTTGTTAACTAAACTACTCCAGTCCACCCCCGCAGAGATGATTTACCTCAACTGAGGATTTAATCCACTAATCGCACGGATTACAATGGTTTTCCACTTAGTCAGCAACTAAGTCTTCCAGAGTCTTCTGATCACACACTGATCACTCCAGGAACAACTGCTTAGATACCCTCTAAGACTTTTCTAGAGTCTACTGATCAACACGATCACTCTAGTTACAATCTGCTTAGTTCACTCCTAAGACTTCCTAGAGTATTCTGATCCACACGATCACTCTAGTTCCTTACAACTTAATGTAATCAATCTAAGAGTATTACAAATGCTTCTTAAAAGCGTTAATCACAACTGTGATATTTCTCTTAATCGTTTAAGCTTAATCTCACTAATATATTACAACAGCAATGTAGTGAGCTTTGATGAAGATGAAGATTCTGAGTTTAGATTTGAACAGAGTTTCAGCAAGTTTGATATAAGTTGTTTTGGTGCAGAATCGTTAAAATCGTCAACCTTGCTTCTCATCAGAACTTCATATTTATAGGCGTTGGAGAAGATGACCGTTGAGTGCATTTAATGCTTTGCGTGTTCCGTACAGCATTGCATTTAATGTTATACGCTTTTGTCAACTACCTCGAGCCTTGTTCACGCTGTGTCTACTGACGTAGCCTTTAGTAGCTTTTAACGTTCCTTTTGTCAGTCAGCGTAGCCTGCCACTTGTACTTCCTTCTGATCTGATGTTTGTGAATACAACGTTTGAATATCATCAGAGTCAAACAGCTTGGTGCATAGCATCTTCTGATCTTCTGACCTTGAAGTGCTTCTGAGCGTGATACCATCTTCTGAGCTTCAGTGCTTCTGATCTCACGTTCTTCTGATGCTTCCATAGACCCATGTTCTGATTCTGCTTCGACCATCTTCTGATGTCTTGCCAGACCATGTTCTGATGTTGCATGCTGAACCCTTGAGACAAAGCTTCTGAGCGCTGAATTATGCGTACTCTATATATATATTTCCTGAAAGGGAAATTGCATTGGATTAGAGTACCATATTATCTTAAGCAAAATTCATATTATTGTTATCATCAAAACTAAGATAATTGATCAGAACAAATCTTGTTCTAACAGCTTTTACTAACAGGTTTTGACTCTGAAGATAAGGCGTGTGACATCATCATGTTCTGAACTCAACACACTCTGACTCTGGAAGAAATCAGCGGTGTTTACAAAGACCTAGCCAAGCTCCAGAATGCTTCTATAACAACGATTCTGATGAACGTTAGTGATAGAGCTTCTGATTGTGACTCTTTTAAAAGAGCTTCAGAAGACTTCTTTAGCTCTGTGATTCTATATGTCCAAGTTCTGAAGATTCTAAAGACAAGTTTTCGGAAGAACAAGTTCAGAAGATTTTTGAAGACAAATATTCTTAAGACCAAGTGTTGAAGACTCTGAAGATAAGGTTCTAGATGAACAAGTTTTAAAGACTCTAAAGACTTAGGTTCTGAAGATTCATGTTTTGGTCCTTCTAAGCATGCTTCATCAACAACCATCAGAAGCCTCTAAATATTTTAAGATAAGATTAAAATTGGTTTACGTGAGGAAATAGTACAAGTTACAAATCTTCTCACTACCCTGATAAGGTGGCGCAAGGACAATACTATTGTACTATGTTGTCTACCACTCCCTCACTACCTATTTTGGACAAAACAGTTGGAATTAAGCATTCATATTCTACCCTATAACGAACTTATTTTTGGCTATAAAAGGAAGAATTAGAAGATTGAACACAACAACGAATTTTCTATAAAACTTATATTGAAACGCTGCTTAAATCTCTCTGATACATTCTTTGTAAAGTTTTGTAAACGCAACGAACGTTTGTTCATTAACTTGCAAGCAAGGATCTTTTGTTCATTAATTTGCTATTAACACTATTGTGTTATTTGATTGTATTCAAACTTGTGTAATATGCTTTCTAGAAGCAACCTTGTAAGCACACTCATTGAGAGAATAAGTGTTAGTAAGAATTTCTCAAGAAGACATTGACGGGTAGTCTTTGTGGTTTGTAACATTGACAGTTGGTCTTTGTTGTGTGTTTGTAATCAGTTTGGTTATTGTGGATTAAGTCCTTGTTTGAGAAGGAAAAATCACCTTGGAAAATAGACTGGATTAACTTTGTTAATAGTGAACCAGGATAAAAATAATTGTGTCATTTATTTTTGTTCTTGTGTTCTTTGTTTTGTCTTGGGAAGAATTTGTTTTAAAACCTGAAACCCAATTCAACTCCCCATTTCTTTTATTTCTCTCACCTTCACAACATGGGCAACTCGTGTTCCTTGACACATGCCGTGTTGTTCCTAAACCCTCTACATTTCTAAAGAACAACACATGAAAAAAGTGTTTCCTGACATTGTCATGTTCAGCAACAGTTACCAACTCTTGAAATTTTGGATGTTTTGTGATTATTGATACCTCCAAGTTGTTCCAATTCAAGTACTTAATGACATTAAGTGATATTTACATGAATTTAGGGGCCTTGAATGAGATTAATGCCTATAAATAATCCTTGAATCATTTTTAGCTATCACTGGGTGTTAGTTTCACGTTATTCTAGGATTATTTTCCAGATTTGAAGCTTTTGTTCTAAGTTTTTGTGTGTTATAGTATTGACTTTTCACTTCCCTGTAAGAGTACTAAAGCACCATTGGAGCTATTTCTTATGATTAAAATCATTTTATTCATTCAGGTTTACTTATTCCATAGATATTTCTTTGATATTATATGCTTTCTATGTCTCTACCTTGTTTAATTGTGGCAAATATCACCATGAGTGAGTAGTTCATTAGGGACAAGGGGTCGTGAGACCTATCTCATGGAAAACCTCAATTGAATTTTCCTTATATGAATAACAAGAAAACATGAGCAAAGTGTTATTTTAGAATTCGAGCGGTTAAACATATTTTTGTCGGTTGTGAAAGCAAAGGCAACTTAGATACCGATCATGTATTGAAAGGTAATGATTCGGTATTCGAGAGCAGATAGCTAAGCAACTATGTTTGAGGATCCATTGACAAGGTGACTTGATATCGATTGAGAAACAATCAAATTGTGACGCCAATGACAGGACATCCGCCCTTGGTTGAGAAAGTCGCATAATTGTGCTAATATTTGAGTTCTCAGATGAATGATATGGGCTAGCAAAAGAAGACGAATCATTCATTCGAGAGAGTACACACGATATGAAAGTAGATTGCTTCAAATTTTTTTTATCTTTCTTGTATTTTATTTTGAAAAGTCAATTGGGTATGTCGAGATAGGTTAACACGTACACCATGTCCTGCTTTGTTATTCTGTTAATTTTATTCCTTTGCATTGAATCCCCAATATTTCGATCGCTTTATCTACACATCATTAGAGTAAAAACCATTACTTAAATATATCTCCCTGTAGTTTGATATCTTTTACTACTTCATATTGTCGTGCACTTGCGGCTTGCATCATTTTTCCTCTCTAGGTGGCAGCTTTGTTAAACGCTCTTCTTCAAGGCAATTGGTTCTTGATAAATAATGAAGGAAATGCAATGCTTAATATATAAAAAAAGTTCAATTCTTGCTAACATAAGATGTTTTTTGGATTGCTAAAGTCATTTCATTCTAGTCATACAAAAAAAAAACTAAACTATTTAAGAGGGAATATCATAGACTTAGAGTTTAGACCATCTATGGAACTCCTGAATGTCTTTAACAAGGTGTTTCCTTTTTATAATTGTCTTGTTTACGTGATCCTCATGTCTGAGACTGCATTCTTTTTCAAACATCATTTAGTTTTATGATTGTGTGGAAAGACTCATTTCCTTCACTTTTCTCTTTGCTCTTTAGTTTTTCAGGTCCCTTCCTTCCTTCAATCAAATTTGGTTCGTTATTTTTGGAATTTATTTCTCCCTAATGAATATTCAAAGATACTAAGAAACATGACATGCATATTCTAAATCTACTTCCATAGTAGCCTTGACATCCTCATCAGCATAATACTTTAATTTTATATCAACCTTCACCGAGACGGCTCCTAGGGTGGCTAGTGTCGATCGTCTGATAATATAGTTGTATACCAACTCAAAATCAATTAATAATAATTGGGTCTTTACTCTTTTACCGGTCTCCTTCCTCCTAAAAAACACCCTTAACTCGACATAACCTCATAGTCTCGTGGTTGAGTCTTTAAATCCTAAGAGATCATTTCCTTTGTAGGGGTGAGTTTCTCATGATTCAGTTGTAACTTTTATAAGATGTATAAATACATGATATTAAATCATTTCCCTTGTTCTACCAAAACCCTCTATGCATCAAAGTTAACCATAATGGCTCTTATCATTATCTGGACGTGAAAATGTTGAACATTGTTGACTAGTTCTTTGTCGTAAAAAGAGATTGAAGGTGTGAAAAACACTAGAAAAGGGGATTTGAATAGGTTTTTATCAACAAAACATTTTATGAAAAACAACCCCCTTACTAAAACCACAAACTCTTCACTCTTGATAATAACAATAAAGTGCAAAAAGGAAAGAAAAAATATGTTTATACTAGTTCACTTGAGAAACTCTCAAGCTAGTCTAGTCACCAGCCAAGATGATTTCGCCTCTCTCAAATGAGGTCTTAATCCACTATAACCAAACTGATTACAATTGCATGGGCTAACTGTTGATGACTAACACTGCACAAGCTACCCGTAAGTGACTAACAACTAATTGCACAAGCCACCGACAAGTGACTAACAACCTTTAAGACACACTAGTCCTAAACTTCCCAAGAATACTGACCAAATGGTCTTTTGAGGAACAATTAAACAACCGTTTGAATAAGAGTTTGTTTCCAAATAAATGCTTCTACACAAGCTGGATGTAAACAATAATTTTCAGATCCTAGACTTAAAATTAATGAAGCTATGAATAGTAATTCAAGAATGGATATGATCGTGAATTAGTAGCTTCCTCTTTAAGTCTTCAAGCCTTTATGTAGCCAATGTAATAATATATTCGTTGGAGGGCAGTTTTGGAATTTCCAAAAGTTTGGCGGCTTGATTGTAGTGGGAGACAAGATAGTACGCAACGTCTGTCCTTTCATAGTAGTGGAACGTCTGTACCTTGTACCTCGTACTACATAATGTTATCTTATATTCTTTTTGAACTTCAGAGGTTGACATCATGAGTTGGAAGAAAAGAAAAAAAGATGTTGGGTCTTCAGAATTTCAAGTCTTCAGAGTCTTAAGAGCTACGTTTTTAGAGTCTTCACCACTTGGTCTTCAGTACCCTTTATCTTCAGAAACATGAATCTTCAGAGCTTCAAGTCTTCATAACAGCATCTTCAGAGTTTTCACCACTTGGTCTTCAGATTGGTTTCTTCAGACTACGTATCAGAGTGACAACTCCAGAGGCTTCTGAAGCGTTTTGCTATTGTTCATCAGAACTTGTGTAGCACAGATGCAGAACTTGGTATCTTCTAATATATTGGTACGCCTTTCATCAGATTTAGAACTTGTTTGTTAAAATCTCAAAGCAAAAAACATTAGATTATCAAAATTGTTCATGCAAACATACTCATTGTTATCATCAAAACTCAGAGATATATTGCAGAACCAAATCTTGTTCTAACAGAGATATGTGACATTCCTTTTTTGAATGGTTATTTTGGTGATTTATGATCCATCAACATAATTTCCCTACGTCTCCTCTTTATATATTTACATAAGGCTCCCTTAGAATGAGGGAACTTGCGGGAAATTACCCTTGTTGTGACTAGCGTGCCTTGATCTGGGAAGAGTTGAATTACTTGGGTGAGCCTATCATTCACCTTCTACGGGTCTGTTTAGATGTTGATGGGGGAGGGTCTCTCATGGTTGTTGAGGGTATTCCAAGACATTCATTAAAATGAGTAAATTTATAATTCTTCGAATGCCCCTCTGGTCACCATTTAAGAGACAACTAGTTTATTTTCTTCTTTGTCATATGAACAATTCTCCTATTTTTCTATTGGTTGGAAAACCTGGACAACCTTCCCTTTCTAATAAGATCTTTTATAACATCCTGTAGTTGAACACATTCATCCGTGTTATGGTTTTTTCATTTGTGAAAGGAACACTATCAAGATATGTCAATTTCAGGATGTTGTCAATAAGGCTTTGGTGTTCTCAATAGGTTTATGAAGACTCAGATCCCTAACTTCAACCATAGTCTCCCGAAAAGAGAAATGTATGTATTTAATTCATTATATTATCTAACGACCATGCTTTGAATGCTTGTATGGATTAGGTGCTTTCTAGGATAGGTGTATGCCTCATCGACATGTCCTAGAACCTTCTGTTCGACAATTGATTTCATGACAAATATTTAGTCACGAGACGTCATCGTCCTGGAGCCAATCCATCGTGAATATCTTTATTTTTTGACCTCCATAATTATATTGAGCTCATTCACAATATGCCAAATTTGGGGCCGAGATCGGGTAGAAACAAATAATATATCTTCTACATATCATATAGATTGAAGTTGTTTAATGCTAAATAAATAAATTAAAACAGAGAAAATTGATTGAAGTAGAAATTATTTATGAACATTTTCATTTTATGAACAAATCGTCTAGTGTTAGTATCAAATTATCTCTTTTTATTGTTATTAAGACATAATTACTCTTTTGTGACAATAACTTTCCACTTGTCACTATGCTTTCCTGATCTTCACACTAATTATTCTTTAACTTACTAAATTAAAAACAAATAGAGACAATTAAGGCCACCTTTTTGCATATCATCACGCCATATACATGTTATTGTCCCAATAATATGCACCATTAATTTCCCAAATTTAGTTAAATAGATGTAAAAGTGAAAACTACCCTTCAACATATAGTGACCATGACAATCCTTATCACATTCTTAGGCTTTCAAACATGTGCCAAAGTTTCCAAATTTCAATGTTTCACAATCACACGCTTTGCCATGTTTTATTGTGAAAATCATTCTTATTCTCACCAAGAAATAAATAACACATTTTCATACTCATAATGCTTTTAAATTTGGTGTCCTAACTTCTAAGTCCAAGCATAGCCATCACATTTTGAATTTTTTATTTTTATTTTAATTTTCAAACGTTGACATTGAAATCTCAATAGTCTCTTTTGCGTGTACATCAATTCTATATTGTTTAAATTTCATACTCTTCTTCTCAAACTCTTACATTTTTCATTACACCTCATGCAAGTGCAAACCAATTATGAAACCACTTTCTTTTTAGTTTCTTCACATTGAGAAATTTTCCTCAAAAAGAAAATAACAAAACAAAAACTCCAACATCTTCCTTAAACCTTTTCCTACATATACAACAATCAACCTTATCAAAACCCTGCAGAATCAAATCAAACATCCTTATTCTTTCCAAATGACTATTTCTCAATATTCTAAATCAATGCATCTTTCATGCAAATCATTCTCTTTGATTCTTCTCTTTGTTTACTTGCTTTTTGTTGGCTCTTGCACTTCTTCAAGGATGGGATTCACAACTATGAAGATGAAGATGAATGAAAACACGGAATCTCTTCGGCGAAAACAAAACTTGGGTTTGGTTTTCAACTTCTTCCCGAAAGGAATACGAATACCGCCTTCTGGTCCTTCAATGAGGCATAACTCAGAGGTGGATTCAACTACTAAAAATTGAGTTCAATAAAATGTTCTCTTTTTGCATGATTAATTTAGTTTCTTCATTTTCTTCTCACCTTTTTCTTCAATTTTTAGGATTTCAATGTTTGCAATTTGATACTAAGCCTAAGAAGATTTAGATCCTTTAGATCCCATTAAAGGGTCTTAAATTTTTTGGCTCCATGATTCTAAATTATATTGTAGATAAAGCATATAGTAATAACATATTTAGTACATTTAATTTTCTCTCTATGCGATAAGTTTTGTTATCTTATTATATACTATAGGATCAATTTGTCCAATTAATTTTTTACTTTCTCAATTTGATAATGAATATCATAGGTGTTTGACACTTACACGGTATCATCAATACATGTAACTCAGTTTAATTTAATCAATTTTTTTAAATTATTATTGATATCAATGCTCTATCGTTTCTGATATCTGTGTATGTCTATGTTAGTGTTTGATCTCTTTCTCGTACGTCTAGTATGTTGTAACATGACATATTGATGAGTATGTACAGAAATTAAAAAGCCATTTTTTGGATCTTATCTCATAACTATGAAAAGGCAATAATGGAGTACTCAATCACAAAGTCTTCCAAGTTGTACTCACTTGTGATTTATGAAACTTCCACTCAATGAAATCTTTGTTTTCTTCAAAACCATGTTGTTGTCACACTTGGAATTAGTCCAATGAGACAAGCTATAGCTATGGTCAAAATCTGAATGTTGGGTCCATATTTTGGGGCTGCTTCTTGCATATTAATTCATTATTACCCACTGTGCTTGGAACTATATACAAATTTCAATGTATGTAAATCCCTCAAAGCAGGGGAATTATTAGAATAAGTGTTTGAAATTTTATGTCAATTTTCAATGAATGTAAATCCCTCAAAGCAAGGGAATTATTAGAATAACGTTCATATACTCTACAGTGTGTTGCACAAAGTTTATTCTTAAAACTACTCAAATTTCAATTTTGTCTTGTAATAAGATATTTGTCACATTGACTATTGTATATGTTAGGGAAATTTAGGTGTCTAGCAGCATTTATTAATGAAAACTATGTTGAATTAAACAGTGCCTATAATGATTTTTTTTTTTTTTTGCAACAGAGGTCTTAAAAATTGACTAAATAAAAAATTCAAAGGACGCAAGTATGTTTTCAGATAAAAACGCTCTGCTTTTTCATTAGGTCTAGTACAATGGTAAAACATATCTTCATTAAAAAGATATGTTTGCAAAATTTATGCTGACTTTAAGTGCTTAGACAGCATGCTATATTGAAAAACTATGTACAAATCGTCAATGCATGACAATATAATAAAGGTTGCACTTTTTCCACTCAGGATACTTTATGATCTAATTGTACGGTCATTTATTTCATTGAAAGTTATGTAAAAAATAATTAGATTTTTATACTCAAGTGGTGACCTTGCATAAGCCAACCAAGAGATCTTCAGTATGTGAATAAATGATAAATCCATCTACCTTCTAAGTAAGTCTATGGGCCCGTTTGTTCTGACTTTTTTTAAAAATGATTTTTATAGTGTTACCAAATTTTGTGAAAAAAATTTTTACAAAGAAACTTTTTATAAAAGTTTCAAATGAAAATTTTGTTTGAATAGTTATTCTTAAAATGTGATTTTAGATATTTCATCTATTTATGGGGAAAAAATTTGGATATCAAAATTTCAAAAAATCACTTAATTTTGAAGCTATTTCAAATAGATTTTCATAAAAATCATTTTTGAAATACAATTTTTTAAAAATATTATGATTTTGACTAAGTTTTGGTCTTCAATTATGTATGTTTATGTTATAGGATGTCAAATTAAGTGTTTCATTTTAGAAAAAACGAATATAAAAAAACTTGTAATATTTTAAAAAACGGTTTTAGAAAATCTATTTTCAAAAATACAAAGAAAAAATCCATTTTTTTAAAGCTGAAACAAACTGGCCCTATATAACTTCAAGTCTCCCCGTCTATAAACAGAATTATGTGCAGCTGACTCTGACTCATTAAGAAGTGTAGTGGGATGACTCATCCGTTCAATATAAGAGACTTGGTAAGCTACCTCCATTGGATTTAGGATTATATGGTAGATGATCCGCCTCCTATAATATAGGGAGGACGTGGTGAGCTCGCCTCTACATCGAACACGTGTTCAACCTTGCCTAAATTCTTTTTAGTCATCTCTATGTGTCTTACTGTTGGGGTTGATTGTATGTCTAATGTTGTCTAAATTCTTAAATAAAGAAGGAAGTTAAAAAGTAGCTATTTGAAAAGTCTCACATTGCTTAGTGTGGTGAAGCAAGGGGGGGACCAAGGCTATATATTGGACCTAAGTTCTTTGTTTTTAGATACACTAGTCAAAAAACACTTTAAGCTTATATTTAGTTTTCTTTGTTCTCTTATGCTCTTGTATTAGAGTGTTGTGAGATTTAGTTTAAATATTTGCTTTGTAAGAGTGTGGGTGTACTAGGGGATTGGGGTGAAGTAGATAAGTCTATGTGTTGGAAAATTTTCACTTAGTAATAATTCTCTAGTTGTCTATTTAGACAACGATCGTAGTTTTTCTCCGGTTTTGGAGTTTCCACGTTATATTCTTGTGTTATTGGTTGTGTTCTGTTTATTTATTTTTTTCTTCAGCTGTGTTATTTCCCAACAGTGGTATTAGAGCTTCGGCTCGATGAGATATCACAATTCTTAGTATTCTCTGTGGTCACAACATTGTCTGATCTTCCACATAAGAAAAATTGTGATATTGTGAAGGTGCTGAAGAAGGGGTGGTACTTTGAAAGTGTTGTTTAGGGACGTTCTGGCTAAGGAAATTTAAGCGTGTCCGTTGTGACCCACCTCTCTTTCCTAGGAACCTACCTGGTGCACGATTTGCAGTCTACGCGCAACTACTATGTCTAATTCAAGTGCTATGAAGTTTGACATAGAGAAGTTTGATGGAAGAATCAACTTTGGCCTGTGGAAAGTACAAGTCAAGGATGTGATGATACAATCAGGATTACACAAGGCACTAAAAGGAAACACTTCCAACATGGAGGCTGACAAGTGGGAGGAACTAGATTTGAGAGCTGCAAGTGCAATTCGTTTGTGTTTGGAAAAGAATGTTCTCGCGAATATGCAGAATCTGTCATCAACCAAGGAACTCGGGAAAGACTCGAAGGGTTATATCAGGCAAAGGACATCTCAAATCGTTTGTTGCTAAAGGAGCAATTCCACACTTTGCACATGGATGAAGGTACAAAAATCTCTGATCATCTTAGTACTTTGAATAATATTGTTTCCGAGCTTGAATATATTAAAGTTGAGATTGATGATGAAGATAAAGCGTTAAGGCTTATTTTGTCCCTTCCACCTTCTTATATTCATCTCAAACTTGTTTTGATGTATGAGAAAGAAAAGTTGAGTTTTGAAGAAGTTGCAACTAAAATTATTTCTGAAGAAAGGAGGATGAAAAGTGATGAAAGTACTTCATCAAACTCGGCGCTAGTAACTAGAAGTGGGGCTAATGGGAAGAAGATCCATGCAAATAATATGGTGTGCTGGAAGTGTAGAAAGTCTGGGCATTTAAAGAGAAATTGTCTAGGTGGAGCAGTATCTGAAAAAGACTTTGAGGCAAGTGCTAGCAACGTCTCCCTTGTTTTGGGAGATGATGGGGATCCTTTTTAGAAGATAAGGTGTGTCCTTATGGTATTTCCGCTGTACCATGCAAAAGGACAAATCATTGCTAGCGGATTCAGAACAACACACGGGCATTGGTTGACATTAATGCAAGGTGTGTGGTGAGATGTATCGATGGCTGAAGAACTTCCTAAAAGCCAACATGGGAGTTGCACCATAATCTTTCAGCAAGGTTTTGACGTGAAGAAAAATTCTTGGGATGATAGTTTCAAGTGTAGTGTACTCTTTATGGTGGAGTATGATAATTTGATTTGTCGGTATAGACAATGAGAATTATGATTGTCGGTGTAGACAATGAAGATTGAAGACTATTACAATCAAGGTGGAGATTGTTGGGGTTGATTGTATGTCTAATGTTGCCTAAATTCTTAAATAAAGAAGGAAGTTAAAAAGTAGCTATTTGAGAAGTCCCATATTGCTTAGTGTGGTGAAGCAAGGGGGAAACCAAGGCTATATATTGGACCTAAGTTCTTTGTTTTTAGATACACTAGTCAAAAAGCACTTTAAGCTTATATTTGGTTTTCTTTTTTCTCTTATGCTCTTGTATTAGAGTGTTGTGAGATTTAGTTTAAATATTTGCTTTGTAAGAGTGTGGGTGTACTAGGGGATTAGGGTGAGAGTAGAGAAGTCTATGTGTTGTAAAATTTTTACATAGTAATAATTCTCTGGTTATCTATTTAGACAACGGTCGTGGTTTTTCTCTGGTTTTGGAGTTTCCACGTTATATTATTGTGTTATTGGTTGTGTTCTGTTTATTTTTTTTCTTCAGCTGTGTTATTTCCCAACACTTATGAGGTGAGAGGCGAATAGTTGGAGACTATTGATACTCAATGTGCTTAGGTCATTATATAACAATCAAAAGTCTCTTAAGCACAAGATCTATATGAACAAAGTGGTTTAAGGAATGACATAATAGTCCATAGTCCCTCAAGCATTATATGGATGAAGTGGTTTAAGGAGTGAGTGAGAGTGTACCTCTCCAAGCATGAGGCATATGAGGAAAATTTGTTTAAGGAAGGATATTATAGTATGTTGTCCCTCAAACACGAGGCTTATCGGGGAGGAATGGTTTAAGAAAGGACATAATAATCCACAGTCCTTCAAGCACGAGGCCTATAGAAGAAAAGTTGTTTATGATGAAGAATTTTGCTAAATTATTGATCCTATGTGATTAACATTATTTTAAATCTAACTCGTTTTAATCGAAATGCTTGTCAAAAAGAATTAAATTTTCTTAGAACTTCTCATTAAGTTTATTATGATTAATTTGTCATGGGAAGAACCACTTAATTTGGAACCTCCATCTATTTGCATGCTTGTAAGAAAATTCTCTGATGTTGTGACATGTTAATGATAAATACTAGGCTATTAAATTTCTGTAAATACTAAGAAATACGCATACCATTTTATCGCTCATTGGTCTTGCACTAACTCAAAAAAATAGGAATGTCACTTTACAATCTTGTTTCTTTCTTTACAATCTTGTTTCTTTCTTTAAATGCTAAGAAAAAGGGTTACTCTCCCCTTACACGTCCCAAGGTCATTTTTTACGGCGAGGGGGCTCTTAAGTTTCCCCTCTATTAGACGAGTGAACTATTGTTTATATTGGTATTTGACTACAACAAGATTATTGGTGCTTAGAAGGATGAGGTTGGTATCTTATAACAATTCTATGTTCTTAAAATTAGAGATTATGGATCTATTTGCTTGCAGGTATGAAGCTGTTGATCCTCCTAACAACCTTTCTAGTGTTTTGATCACGAAAATGCTAATGATTGCTGAAGTTGGTGTTAATATCTTTCAAACTCTTTGATGATGGTGAATGATTTAAAGATATCTCAAGAAAAATATTTAAGGTTCCAAAAATTTCTCATATAAACGGTACATCTAGCAAAGGAACTTGAAAGCTTCAGAGTTGTGAAAGATAGGAAGAATAAAAGCTCGCATGGTCATGTCTTATTGGTCTAAGTGACCAGACTCTTGTAAAAGTAGGAGAGTAACTCCTAAGATACTAAGGCAACTCATACACACACTTAATTTTTTTTGGAGTCTTTCTTTATGGGACAGTAGTATGTTCAAATTGAAGAGAAAACAAAGCAAAGAACATGTTCTATGGTTGGAAGTGAATAGGGAGAGGATAAAAAACCATTGATTATTATGAATGTGTATGCACCATGTGAGGATAGAAGGGAACAAGCATTATGGGATGAGTTGCTAAAGATGTTGGAGAAGGAGAAAAATGAAATAATATGTTTGATGGGAGATTCCAATGTTATTCGGGAAGAATCAGAAAGAAAGGGTGTTAATGAAAATTTAGGAAAGAAGAAATGACAGCTTTTAACAATTTCATCTCTAAGTCACAATTGGTGGATTTTCCGCTCCATGGTAGAAGATTCACGTGGTTTAGAATGGGAGGTTTAGCTAGCCAACTTGATAGATTCTCTTATGAAAGGCATAGGTTTCGACTTGGCCATCAAGTAGTCAGTGGTGCCTGGATAAGAATTTATCAGATCATTATCTGATAGTGCTTCACGAATCAAATAACAATTGGGGACCAAATCCGTTTCGCATGTTAAGCTGCTGGAAATAAGTTGAGGGTTACCACAAATTTGTTAAGGAACAATGGAGAGGATTAAACGTGGAAGGCCGGGGAATATATGTGCTAAAAGAATATTAAAACAGATTAAAATGAGATCAAGGAGTGGCATAAAAAGCACACTCAAAATTCGGGAGAGAAGATTAAAGTGGTGAAAGAGTGTCATACCCCAAATTTGTCCTACCCCTTTACTTCTAACTGGCTTAGGCTTTACATTCATGTACATACATCACCTAGGTCATAATCCATACCCATGCATGCATATCATTGGTGCTATTCAAAGGCTAGCAAGAAAAAGTTCTGTTCGCAAAGAATTTTGATCAGAGAATAAGGAGACTGAGGTATAATCATGTGGTTCTATGTTCAAGGAAGTCCTCCTGGGTTGGGGTTTCTCTCTGTCTCAAGTCAAGGCATTGGTTGAAGGATACTGGCTTGCAAATCATCCGGTTCTTTAAATCGGGGCTTCTTTGACCAAAGTCAACCAGTTGACTTTCTGGTCAACATTCAATCAGAAACGGATTCTATGTGTGAAAAGCTTCTCATGCCGACTATGTGGATGTGTTTGTTTGACTGGATTTGATTGGAAGAGATTTAATCGGGAATTTCATCAATAGTCGGAAAATCAGAACAGTTGACTTTTGGGTCAAAACCAGAAGAATTATTCGAATGTTGACTTTTGGTGGAAAATTAATCAAGAAAAGTCGAAGAACGGATAAAATCGGGAGTTCGGCAAAAAGTTGGAGAAAATAGTAAAAAGACAATTTCCAACACTTAGAAAAATTTTGATGCTCTAAATCTTGGTGAGCAGTCCACTTCAGCACCAGATTACACGTGGCAAATGGCATTTTCTGGAAAAATTTCCAACATCAAAGTTGTTCCTCTCATGGAGGAGAACAACTTTGTAGTTGGACACTTTTTCATTTGAAGCTTGTATGAAGAGTTAAAGTGGTGTGAAGTTGCTGAAAACTCATTTGAACCAAGTCATAATCCAGGTCACAAGTCAGGTCATGACCTGGCATTTTCACAAACACATGGCATGCCAAATCTCCAGCCATTTTTAGATCTCTACAAAAGTGCCATGAAAGCAAACTTGGTATCATTCTCTTCTTTTCCATCTCCTCTATCCATTGAAACAAGAATTGGTATGATTGGATAAATATTGAGTGAGATACAAGCCTTCAAAGTGGTGCCCCAACCCTGACCAAACTCTGCAGGCAGCCTATGCAGATTCTTAAGGCACACGCATGCATTTCAGCAAACACATGGTGTGCCAAATGTCAATACCTTTTTCTTCCTCCACAAGCCCTCATTTTGCACATGCTTGGTATTGAGCTACTCCTTGCCATCTCCCCTATCCATTGAATCCAGTCTCATCAATTTTGAATATGTATTGATCCAGATAGAGGCCCTCAAAGTCATGCTCCTACCAAACTGCATACTGAATGGGACACAGGCTAAGGCAATGCTATCTGCGCGCAAGAGCTTAGACAGTGAGAATCTCATGTGTTCAAGACCACTTTTCTTACACTTCTAGACCCTATCTTGAGATGCTCTCAACATCAATATTGTTTCATCCCATTCTCTCTTTACAATGACTCTGATTTTGGATCATTCGGAAACCTATAGCTAGAGATTCATGCATGTAAAGTAGTCATGTGGACAAGGCTAAAGGATAGAATATTGGCTGCAGCATTTTGCTCAACTCACACTATGCTATGCATTTGACTCCCCCACACCACACTTGCACCAAGTTGAAAGAGAAAAGATTCAGCACAAGTCCCACACTCATGATAAACCCCATGCACCCCATGCACTCCTACTATATAAACTCTAGCCATTCACTCTCAAGGAACTCTCTCACTTTTTCACTTTCTCAAAAATCTACACTTCACTCTCTCCTCTCCTCTCTCGTCTTTCTCTCTCTCAACCACCGCAAACCATAACGAACTTCCCTCTCCACCTCCAACCACCATAACAGAATTCACAACAACCTCTAACCACCTTCAACCACCACCACAACAACCTTCTCCGATCATCATCATCATCTCCACCAATCCTTTACTCTATCATCTTCAACCACCTCCAACCGAGCTTCATCACTCACTCTCAGCATCATAGAGAAACAAAATTCCAATAGCTCATCACCGGATTGTCATGGATATTTCAAGAAGCGCACACGGTTTCGACTGCCTCTAATCATCATAGTCTCAAGAATCTTCACATGTGTATCCTTCCCACGGTTCTTTCGCAGAGATTACGCGATCAGCATCTCGTTCTTCGTTATTCAGGAGATCTGTGAGTCTGCTCCACACGGATCGAGACTTCAGAAGGATCGCTCAACATCATCGCCATGGATTCATGTTCGTCAGATGCGTCAAGATCCAAACCGGAAGTGTAGAATTTTCTGGATAGTCGCATAGGTTCAAGATTCACAGGTAAACTCACTAAGACTCAATCACGTGTAGCACCATAGATTCAGTTGAATATTGCATATATATGAGATTTTGGTGATTTTCTTTTGAGTGCGATTTACTGTGCGTGAAATGCTTGCTGATTACGTGTTTGAGTCATAGATTTAGGATCTGTGAACGTGTAGATGATTGAGGATGTGTTCATATTGAGTTTTAATAAAGATCTTGCTAGTTAGGATTTGTGAGATGTGGTTCGGATTGTGTATTAGAAGGAGAATCAATGGAAACCGAGCTCGGATTCGAGCTCCACGTGATAAACCGAGGGGGGCGGTCTTCTTTCTCGTTTCGGGAAGTTTTGTGAGTCGCCGCCGTGTATGGCGTCTTGCTCGTCGGAGAAGATGAATAGTACCACCGTGTACTGTTCACGTGAGTAGCATGGGAGTGAAGAGCTGCCATTGGTTCATGCGTTTTTTCTTTTTTTTTATTATTTCATTTGTTTTTTTGTTTAGATAATTAGGAATAACGTGGCAGTTTCTGATTGATTGGGTTCTTGTTTTGTCTTTAGTGACTTAAAAATTCCCTGCCCAATTGATATGGTGTTGTTACGTAACATAATGATAAAACCTTAGAATAAAACACATGCTGGATGAAATAAAATGTGGAATAGGAGAGATTGGGTTGAATAAAGTCTGGGCTCACGAAATTAATTGCTACACCCCTGAAACTGGGCCCAAAGCGTGTACTACTTAGAATCAGTGCATTCTTCTTTTTCTAATACACCCCCATGCTGGTAATAAAAAAACAGTAAATAATTTTCTTTCTTTCATTCTTTTTTGCGTATTAATTGATTTTCTCTTAGATAAAAATGACAAAAATATTTTCTTACCCATTAGAATTTTTGGGAATAATTGTTTTGATTAGAATTTTAATAGTAGAATTTCTTTGAATTTTGGTTGGTTATTAAGTAATAAAAAGGGTTAAATAAGTTTTTGGTCCCTATAAATATTGCAATTTCATTTTTAGTCCCTTCTGAGTTTTGGCAACGGTTTTAGCTAGTTTTTGCAACGGTTTTTTTGTAAAAATCGTTGCCTAAAGGTAGGGAGGGACTAAAAACGAAACTGCAATATTTACAGGGACCAAAAACTTATTTAACCCTAATAAAAATACATAGTTCTTTTAGTTTTAATTTCTAAAAATAGTTTTTAAACATGAATCAAAAATACAATTGCTTGTGAATATTTTCATAAATAGTTTAGATTTTGTTCCTTTTATTTTTGTGAATATTTTCTTATATTGTGAAATGCTTAAATAGATTTTGTTTTTATATGTTGGAATCAAACAAAAATTAGGATTAGAGAATAGGCTAGTCTCCCCCATTTTCATTCTTTTTCTTTTACAACACTTAAAACATCTAAAAATATCAAAATAAATTCCCCATAAAAAAATACAAAGAAAACACTTAAAAAACATTAATAAAAAAGTGAAAATCTTAAAAAGGGAATGGAAGCTTGAACATCCCTTGCTTTAGGGAATGTTCGAGTGCTTGGATCTCCCTTGCTTTAGGGAACCATTCGAGCGTAAGTTCCCACTTCTAAAAAACACAAACCATAGAGTAACTCGAGTTTCCCTTGCTTTAGGGATTTCCTCGAAACACTCAAACTCTCTCTCTCTTTCTCTCCTTTCTTAAGGGCATTGTTATCTCCGCTCTATTGCATCCTAGGCTGTCCCCTTATGCAAGAGCGCGAGCGTTAACTCCGCCCAACTAAAAAACACAAAAACAAACAGAAAATCGTGAGCCGAACTACGGCGCTCTGATTCCTGAAAGGGATACGTAGGCATCAAGTCGCGGGGCTTGAACGAGCACACTTGTAAATATTCCTTCTTTTCCCCGTATTTCTTTTGCATTCATTCGCATGTAGACATAGACATAGTACACACCCTTTAGATAGAAACAAACATAGGTGGATACCATCGAGTACGATGGGCGCGAGGGGTGCTAATACCTTCCCCTTGCGTAACCGACTCCCGTACCTTGATTCTCTGGTCGCAAGACCCTGGTCCTTCCCTTGTTAGGTTTTCTGATATTCCTTTCCCTTATGGGATAAATATATTGGTGGCGACTCTGTTCATTTTTCGCGAGCGTGCGACAGCTGGCGACTCTGCTGGGGAAGACCTAAGCAAGTCGATCCTAGCCTTTGTTTGTTTTATTTTATTGGGTGTTTATTTGTTTTATGTCTATATCTTGTATATATGTTTGCATGTTTATTTTCTGCTTGCATATCATGTTTATTTCTGCTTGCACATCATGCATATGGATTATATTTTGTGTTCCTTGGGGTCTTCTGTTCTGTTTTGCAGGTGGGGGGTTTGTGTGAGGTAAAAGGCCCACTACCCAGGCCAGTGACACATAGGATTAGCGTGGATGCTCGTGTTGACTTCCGTGGCCCTTGCTACGATCGAGTTCAACATGGGGTACCACAACTGGGCGAGGTTCTTTCATGGAACACTGTGTCTGGCACCCTTGCTGCCTCAAACACTTTGTTCCCCATGGGAACTGTAGACCCTAGTGACCATTAGGGACCACCTGTCCGTGTCTAGACTTCATACCCGTGAGATTGGGGTGGGACAGGAAACCTTGGCTCCTACATACCTTTGGCTCTTCATATTTGAGGTCGGACCTTTATTTGGTCTGTTCTCATGGTGCTTGGTATTCTGGTATTCAAAAAGGCGTCGAACCTTTGATCCTATGACATCCGACCTACATCAGTTATTCAGAGGATTGCACAGTGGCTACTAAGATTATATGGACCTCGATTCCGTGCTTTTGCATTGCATAACATCATTGCTGTATCCACTTCATTTGTGGGGGATCCTAAAGTCTATTTCCAAAAAAAAAAGAAGAAACAAAAAGAAAAAAGTAAATAGAAAAGCAGAAAAAAGAAAAGAAAAGATATTCTATACAAAAAGCTTTGACTCCAAAAGAAAAAGGAAAAGTGCGAGAAGACTTTAGGATCTCTCATAAATGGAACATGCATTCATACTATCATGCATTTCATGGTTCTTTCAGGGACTTATGGGACCTTTTCTATTCAGATTTCAAGATCATCAACGGATTTGACTTCTCACCGCCACAAAGATCAACTATGGAACAACTCCGTGAGGAAATGGATGAGATGAGGGAACAAATGGGTCATCTTATGTTGGAGATGTGAGACTTGGTCCGTAATCAGGATGCACTAAAAGAGGAAAACAGTCAGTTGAAGACTCAAGTGAGTTTGGTCATGGAAGTTCTGAAGACGGTATTAAGGAAGGAAGGTGATGTTGTTCCTGCTGCTGCAACAGAAGTTGTTGATTCCTTCTCCCCAATAGGATCTCTTTTCACTCATGGGATGCCTCAGGGAGCTCTCCCTCAATTTCAAGTGCCATTGCCTCCACGTCAAAATGTTCATGCCCCTAGAATGAATCAAGGAGACCAAATGTGTGGGAAAAAGCCTAAGATACCTCAGAGGCTTATCAATCCGATCCCGATGCCTTATGCTCAGTTGCTTCCTCGCCTGCGGGAACTTTAGTTGATTGAGCTACGAGAGTTGGCTACGCCTGAAAAGCTTCCTCCCAATTTTGATGCCAATGCTCGATGCGAGTTCCATTCCGGAGCACCTGGCCATGATGTCGAGAATTGTAAGGCGATGAAACATCAAGTTCAAGATCTCATTGACTCAAAAGTGATTTCGTTCACCCCCGAGGGTATGATTGTCCAAGGCAAAAGGGTTCCATATGTGGTGGAAGGAAAGGTTGATTCATACTTCTATGTAGGATCTACTTCAAATCAGAAGTACAATGCACCATCTTGGGTTCCAGATTTTCCACTTCATCAATCTCCGTTTGTTTCACAGCCAGATCAAAAGAGGAAGACACCTGAACAGAATGGGTACTTGAATCATCGCCATCAACAGGGTCCACAAATGCCAAGGAGACCACCAAGAAGAATTGACCCAATTCCTATGACCTATAGTCAGCTGCTCTCTCATTTGCTCAAGGATTCTTTGGTCCAACTAAGGGAGTTTAAGCCCCCTCCGACACCGATTCCTCAAGGATATGACTTAAATGCAAGGTGTGAGTACCATTCTGGGACATCTGGACATTCAACTGAGGATTGCAATGTTTTGAAACACAAAGTCCAAGATCTCATTGACTCCAAAGCAATATCATTCACCCCAAGCGGCCTGCACATGAAACGAAGAGTTCATGCATAAGCGAAGAAGGCTACTTCCTCGTTTGAACTCATTGGTATAATAATAATGAAAACACCACAAATTCTCGAGCAACTTTGTCAGAATCTTTTTCAAAAAGTAATCAAGAATGTTTTGTAGAAGCATCTCTCATTCTCAAGGTTCTTGTGCTCAGTTGTATCCGTGGAGGTTGGTGTTTCAGTTGGTGTTTGAGCTCTCCTTGCAACAAGTAGCTTCTCTAAGTTTGGTGACCATACAAGGTTCCTCCATGTTTGATGGCAAATACTTCTTCAACGAATATGCTTGGGGCTCCCGCACGAGGGATAAGCAAGACGTACTCTTATCTTGAGCATTGCGCCATTTGCATTGCTCGAATCCCTAAGAGCATTACAAATTCCTATGTGACTTCGTCAGAATCTTCTTCCGTGTGGTAATCAAGAGTGTTCTTCATAATGCTTCTCATCCTCAAGGTTCTACTTCATATCTCAGTTGCCTTTTCTCATGATTTCCTTCTCAGTGGCCCTTGCTAGTTAACAGAGACGAGAAGAATAAGAGAAACAAATTGATGTGATTCTATTGCCTTGTGCTCATTCGTTTCCTTGTTTGTTGGAATCACAATTGGTTAAGATTCTAGTATTGGGTCTTCTTCACCACAAGTAGCTCTCTTGAGTTGATGATCATACAAGATTCTTCCCATTTATGATGGAGATTACTACTCTAGCAACTATGCTTGGGGCTCCCGCACGAGGGATAAGCAAGACGTACTCTTATCTTGAGCATTGCATCACTCGCATTGCTCGAATCCCTAAAGCAAGGCAAAAGTTTACGACTCATGGGTGACTTTGTAGGAGTTTTCTTCTGAAGTAATCTGAAGTGGTTGGAAAGAACTACAAAAAGTATTCAAGATCAATAAGTCCAGACGGAGTCAAGTCTCCTCAACAATGGCATTCATTTAGTTCTTTTTTACCACATTCTCATTTGTAACATTTCATTGTTTGTTTAAGCATTGCTGGCATGTAAAAACTTGTTAATTTCTGAATGAAAATAAAAATACATTGTTTATGTTTGTCTTGAAGAAACCCATTCGTTTTCACTCATAAAATGTTTTTGGCATTACGATACCAACTTTACTAATTGCTTGCTGAGGCAAAAAGCTGAGGGAGAATGATGAAAAATAAAAAAGCAAAATCTCTAATCGTGTGTTTTGAATAAAACCCTACTGAGGATGTACAGGCATTATTTCAAATCCCCAAACACCGGAGATATAAGGGAGATAGACCCTCGTTAACCCCTTTGAGCCTTGAAGAAGGAGTTTCTTTTCTAATCATGAAAAACCCTTATTTTAACCTTGGGGCAGGGTAGTGTTCATTTAACTTGATCGAGTGTTCAAAACTCACCAGAAAGGCATGCATCTAAGGATACAACAATGGTTATCCTCCAAAAGGTTGAGGAATGTCAAAACCGCAATGATTATCCTTATTCCATCAAGAGATCAAGAGATGACGATACCACAATGGTAATCCTTCATCAAATCAAAAGAAAGAGGCAGTCGCAATCACCTCCAACGAATCAAAGACTATGCGAGGTCACACGACTTGTTCAAAAAAAAAAAGAGAAAAAAAATGGTGAAAAAATAATGAAAATAAAAAAAAACATGAAAAGAAAATGGCAAAAGAAAAAAGATGATGAAATTTCCGAGCAAGAACAAAGTCGTGTGACAATGAATCAGAAGAATAAAAGGTGAGCGACCGCCATGTCCAAAGAACCTCATTGACTCCTCAACCATTTCAAATTCCTTGTGAGGGATGAACACTCGTGTCGAATTAACTGAACATAGGAATGGAGAACATCATGAAGGGGGTGGGTACCAAATAATTTTGAGCCTAAAAATCCTTTGTTTTCTGAAAACCGTGAACCCGGCCAAGTTACAACCCTTAAAAGTCCTAATTGAAGTAGGGTTTATTCTGAAAGCGCACTCCTAAGAGATAGAGTTTGACTGACTCTCAAGGAAGCATAACACATATACGTTGGTATCGTATGCTTGCTTTATCTTTCATTCACAAGAGGTGGCCACCTCATTGCATAAAAAGTTTCTTAAAAAACTTCAAGACTAACATACGCTTTGCATTAGAATTATCATTCTTAGAATTCACATTCTCTTGCATACAAAACATCTGCTTAAACATCAAATAATTTCAGGATGAGAATCAGTGAGTAACTTGATCATGTCAAAGTTCAAGAGACTTGAGAACTCCGAGGAGTAAAAGCCAATCATCTCAAATGTTGACCATCAAGGGTCAAGTTATCCAAAGAACTCCGTCGGGCATGAACAGTTAATGCTTTCCTTGATTACCTTGAGAGGAAGAGTTTGAAGACTCCGTTGAGCGTGGTAAAGTTGTTTCCATGTTTGTTTGACTTCAAAACAATGGAAGCTTGAGGATTCTAGTAAGATGTACCTAATCAGGGGCAATTGAGTCGAGGCCTGACCTCTCAAATTCAGCATATCTGGGGTAATCATGTCGATAAATCTCTTCAAGCTTTGATCAATCTGGGGCAATCACGTCGAGGAATCTCTCTTGAATTTGACCAATCTGGGGCAGTTACGTCAAGATTCGACAAATCTCTTCAAGGATCCTTTAGTGCAGATCCCTTCATGGGTCATGAAGCTTGGGGCAAAATCTTGAGTTATATGGTCTCTCCCCAAGCACGGAGTCTATTTCTCCCGAGAGTTTGTTCCATTCCTCAAGCATAGGAGTTTATTTCTCCTAGGAGCTATTCTGCTTCCCTAATCAAGGCTCGTTACCTGGACTTCTCATCCTCGATATGGTGAATTGAGGGAATCTCTTCAAGCTGAAAATCCTCCAAGCAGTGGCACATGGTGAGAAGTCAGAAGTTATTCTACACTCTACAAGCCAACAACCAGAAGGTGTATCTTACAAATCAAAGTCCAATATCTATTGGCACCTCCACATGGTCCTTAACACTAAGGGGATTCTCCCTGGTGTTTACCTCACCAATGCCTTTATGTGGCACTCCGCATATAGTGTTCATTGCATATAACATTACATCCTCAAAAGCGTAGCATATCCGTCAAAACGGATCATTACGCCATAGAAAAATTCAAACATGCATACAAAGCATAAGCCAGATAATACAAATCATCCCTCAATCAAGACGATGATACATCCCCACAGAAAAAGTTGTCCTTACAAACTCTGATTGATATCTGCTACTACATTACAAATCTCCTCAAACCATGGTGCCAATACCAGGTATCCTCAATCCCCAAAAGAAGTCTCATTTTCTCTCTCCAACATGGATCGGATGCAATGTCTTTCTTCGTCAGAATCGTTGTCTCCGAGGTTATTTCCCGTATGCTGCGTGCAGATTAGAGCGTGAATGAGGGTGGGCATTCAACCCATCTCATTTTTCAATCATTTGGATAACCATACTTGGTGTGTGGCAATTCGAACGATTGCCGCTCTTGAAGAGTTACACCCCGCCTTTGGCCTGAGGGATCAATGTAATTCTTATGCTTCGCAAGCATCAATATCTCCGTAATCTCCAATGGTTACTATCATCTTCTTATCGAGTCTAGTCGTCACTAGTCTTGTTGTGGTTATTTCCCGTGTGCCGCGTGCAATTTAGAGTGCGAATGAGGGTGGGCATTCAACCCATCTCATTTTTTTCGATCGTTTGGATAACCATACTTGGTGTGTGGCAATTCGAACGATTGCCACTCTTGAAGAGTTACACCCCGCCTTTGGCCTGAGGGATTAATGTAATTCTTATGCTTCGCAAGCATCAATATCTTCGTGATTACGTCTTTTGATCGAGTCTAGTCGTCACTAGTCTCCGTGATCCCTTCCCCCGTACGGGAAAACTTTTCAAGTCCAACCACCGTGTTGTCAAAGCCTAGTTCCTAACATGGCAAACCCTTTCAAAGCCCAGTTCCTAACCTGGCAAACCTTTTTCAAAGCCCAATTTTCAACTTGGCAAACCATTTCAAAACCGAACCCCGATGTTGAGTCTTAGATCGTACGAGGTCTATTCTGTCCTGAAGATCGTACGAGGTCTTCTCCCGATGTTGAGTCTCAGATCGTACGAGGTCTATTCTGTCCTGAAGATCGTACGAGGTCTTCTCCCGATGTTGAGTCTCAGATCGTACGAGGTCTATTCTGTCCTGAGGATCGTACGAGGTCTTCTCCTGATGTTGAGTCTTAGATCGTACGAGGTCTATTCTGTCCTGAGGATCGTACGAGGTCTTCTCCTGATGTTGAGTCGTAGATCGCACGAGATCTATTCCCTGTCTGTTTTGAAGATCGTACGAGGTCTTCTCCTGATGTTGAGTCGTAGATCGCACGAGGTCTATTTCCTTTCTGTCTTGAAGATCGTACGAGGTCTTCTCCTGATGTTGAGTCGTAGATCGCACGAGGTCTATTTCCTTTCTGTCTTGAAGATCGTACGAGGTCTTCTCCCGATGTTGAGTCATAGGTCGCACGAGACCTTTTCCTTTCAGTTTTGAAGATCGCACGAGGTCTTCTCCCGATGTTGAGTCATAGGTCGCACGAGATCTTTTCCTTTCAGTTTTGAAGATCGTACGAGGTTTTCTCCCGATGTTGAGTCGTAGGTCGCACGAGATCTTTTCCTTTCAGTTTTGAAGATCGTACGAGGTCTTCTCCCGATGTCGAGTCTTAGGTCGCACGAGATCCTTTTCTGTTTTTGTCCTGAAGGTCGCACGAGATCTTTTCTTTCCCCTTTTGTTGTCGAGTCGATGTTGAGTCGTGGATCGCACGAGATCTATTTCCTTTCAGTCATTGTTTCATGAAACATTTCCTTTGGGAACCTTGTATTGGCACCTTGGGCTACGTTACAGGCTATCACCCTTCTTCCAATTACTCACTGTAAATATTTCCACAAGAAAAAACAAAAATTCTCTTTCCCCAGCAGATATCAAACAAAAAATAAGAGTAACACTTACACCATCTTCTCTTTAGGACAAATTTCTGGTACTTTGATATTTAATCTTCTTCTACCTCGAATGTTCGAAAGGCTAACGCCAATCTCACCTTCAGGTTTAAGATGATTAAATAGGGGCAGCTGTCATACCCCAAATTTGTCCTACCCCTTTACTTCTAACTGGCTTAGGCTTTACATTCATGTACATACATCACCTAGGTCATAATCCATACCCGTGCATGCATATCATTGGTGCTATTCAAAGGCTAGCAAGAAAAAGCTCTGTTCGCAAAGAATTTTGATCAGAGAATAAGGAGACTGAGGTATAATCATGTGGTTCTATGTTCAAGGAAGTCCTCCTGGGTTGGGGTTTCTCTCTGTCTCAAGTCAAGGCATTGGTTGAAGGATACTGGCTTGCAAATCATCCGGTTCTTTAAATCAGGGCTTCTTTGACCAAAGTCAACCAGTTGACTTTCTGGTCAACATTCAATCAGGAACGGATTCTATGTGTGAAAAGCTTCTCATGCCGACTATGTGGATGTGTTTGTTTGACTGGATTTGATTGGAAGAGATTTAATCGGGAATTTCATCAATAGTCGGAAAATCAGAACAGTTGACTTTTGGGTCAAAACCAGAAGAATTATTCGAATGTTGACTTTTGGTGGAAAATTAATCAAGAAAAGTCGAAGAACGGATAAAATCGGGAGTTCGGAAAAAAGTTGGAAAAAATAGTAAAAAGACAATTTCCAACACTTAGAAAAATTTTGATGCTCTAAATCTTGGTGAGCAGTCCACTTCAGCACCAGATTACACGTGGCAAATGGCATTTTCTGGAAAAATTTCCAACATCAAAGTTGTTCCTCTCATGGAGGAGAACAACTTTGTAGTTGGACACTTTTTCATTTGAAGCTTGTATGAAGAGTTAAAGTGGTGTGAAGTTGCTGAAAACTCATTTGAACCAAGTCATAATCCAGGTCACAAGTCAGGTCATGACCTGGCATTTTCACAAACACATGGCATGCCAAATCTCCAGCCATTTTTAGATCTCTACAAAAGTGCCATGAAAGTAAACTTGGTATCATTCTCTTCTTTGCCATCTCCTCTATCCATTGAAACAAGAATTGGTATGATTGGATAAATATTGAGTGAGATACAAGCCTTCAAAGTGGTGCCCCAATCCTGACCAAACTCTGCAGGCAGCCTAGGCAGATTCTTAAGGCACACGCATGCATTTCAGCAAACACATGGTGTGCCAAATGTCAATACCTTTTTCTTCCTCCACAAGCCCTCATTTTGCACATGCTTGGTATTGAGCTACTCCTTGCCATCTCCCCTATCCATTGAATCCAGTCTCATCAATTTTGAATATGTATTGATCCAGATAGAGGCCCTCAAAGTCATGCTCCTACCAAACTGCATACTGAATGGGACACAGGCTAAGGCAATGCTATCTGCGCGCAAGAGCTTAGACAGTGAGAATCTCATGTGTTCAAGACCACTTTTCTTACACTTCTAGACCCTATCTTGAGATGCTCTCAACATCAATATTGTTTCATCCCATTCTCTCTTTACAATGACTCTGATTTTGGATCATTCGGAAACCTATAGCTAGAGATTCATGCATGTAAAGTAGTCATGTGGACAAGGCTAAAGGATAGAATATTGGCTGCAGCATTTTGCTCAACTCACACTATGCTATGCATTTGACTCCCCCACACCACACTTGCACCAAGTTGAAAGAGAAAAGAATCAGCACAAGTCCCACACTCATGATAAACCCCATGCACCCCATGCACTCCTACTATATAAACTCTAGCCATTCACTCTCAAGGAACTCTCTCACTTTTTCACTTTCTCAAAAATCTACACTTCACTCTCTCCTCTCCTCTCTCGTCTTTCTCTCTCTCCACCACCACAAACCATAACGAACTTCCCTCTCCACCTCCAACCACCATAACAGAATTCACAACAACCTCCAACCACCTTCAACCACCACCACAACAACCTTCTCCGATCATCATCATCATCATCATCATCTCCACCAATCGTTTACTCTATCATCTTCAACCACCTCCAACCGAGCTTCATCACTCACTCTCAGCATCATAGAGAAACAAAATTCCAATAGCTCATCACCGGATTGTCATGGATATTTCAAGAAGCGCACACGGTTTCGACTGCCTCTAATCATCATAGTCTCAAGAATCTTCACATGTGTATCCTTCCCACGGTTCTTTCGCAGAGATTACGCGATCAGCATCTCGTTCTTCGTTATTCAGGACATCTGTGAGTCTGCTCCACACGGATCGAGACTTCAGAAGGATCGCTCAACATCATCGCCATGGATTCATGTTCGTCAGATGCGTCAAGATCCAAACCGGAAGTGTAGAATTTTCTGGATAGTCGCATAGGTTCAAGATTCACAGGTAAACTCACTAAGACTCAATCACGTGTAGCACCATAGATTCAGTTGAATATTGCATATATATGAGATTTTGGTGATTTTCTTTTGAGTGTGATTTACTGTGCGTGAAATGCTTGCTGATTACGTGTTTGAGTCATAGATTTAGGATCTGTGAACGTGTAGATGATTGAGGATGTGTTCATATTGAGTTTTAATAAAGATCTTGCTAGTTAGGATTTGTGAGATGTGGTTTGGATTGTGTATTAGAAGGAGAATCAATGGAAACCGAGCTCGGATTCGAGCTCCACGTGATAAACCGAGGGGGGCGGTCTTCTTTCTCGTTTCGGGAAGTTTTGTGAGTCGCCGCCGTGTATGGCGTCTTGCTCGTCGGAGAAGATGAATAGTACCACCGTGTACTGTTCACGTGAGTAGCATGGGAGTGAAGAGCTGCCATTGGTTCATGCGTTTTTTCTTTTTTTTTTATTATTTCATTTGTTTTTTTGTTTAGATAATTAGGAATAACGTGGCAGTTTCTGATTGATTGGGTTCTTGTTTTGTCTTTAGTGACTTAAAAATTCCCTGCCCAATTGATATGGTGTTGTTACGTAACATAATGATAAAACCTTAGAATAAAACACATGCTGGATGAAATAAAATGTGGAATAGGAGAGATTGGGTTGAATAAAGTCTGGGCTCACGAAATTAATTCCTACACCCCTGAAACTGGGCCCAAAGCGTGTACTACTTAGAATCAGTGCATTCTTCTTTTTCTAATACACCCCCATGCTGGTAATAAAAAAACAGTAAATAATTTTCTTTCTTTCATTCTTTTTTGCGTATTAATTGATTTTCTCTTAGATAAAAATGACAAAAATATTTTCTTACCCATTAGAATTTTTGGGAATAATTGTTTTGATTAGAATTTTAATAGTAGAATTTCTTTGAATTTTGGTTGGTTATTAAGTAATAAAAATACATAGTTCTTTTAGTTTTAATTTCTAAAAATAGTTTTTAAACATGAATCAAAAATACAATTGCTTGTGAATATTTTCATAAATAGTTTAGATTTTGTTCCTTTTATTTTTGTGAATATTTTCTTATATTGTGAAATGCTTAAATAGATTTTGTTCCTATATGTTGGAATCAAACAACAATTAGGATTAGAGAATAGGCTAGTCTCCCCCATTTTCATTCTTTTTCTTTTACAACACTTAAAACATCTAAAAATATCAAAATAAATTCCCCATAAAAAAATACAAAGAAAACACTTAAAAAACATTAATAAAAAAGTGAAAATCTTAAAAAGGGAATGGAAGCTTGAACATCCCTTGCTTTAGGGAATGTTCGAGTGCTTGGATCTCCCTTGCTTTAGGGAACCATTCGAGCGTAAGTTCCCACTTCTAAAAAACACAAACCATAGAGTAACTCGAGTTTCCCTTGCTTTAGGGATTTCCTCGAAACACTCAAACTCTCTCTCTTTCTCTCCTTTCTTAAGGGCATTGTTATCTCCGCTCTATTGCATCCTAGGCTGTCCCCTTATGCAAGAGCGCGAGCGTTAACTCCGCCCAACTAAAAAACACAAAAACAAACAGAAAATCGTGAGCCGAACTACGGCGCTCTGATTCCTGAAAGGGATACGTAGGCATCAAGTCGCGGGGCTTGAACGAGCACACTTGTAAATATTCCTTCTTTTCCCCGTATTTCTTTTGCATTCATTCGCATGCAGACATAGACATAGTACACACCCTTTAGATAGAAACAAACATAGGTGGATACCATCGAGTACGATGGGCGCGAGGGGTGCTAATACCTTCCCCTTGCGTAACCGACTCCCGTACCTTGATTCTCTGGTCGCAAGACCCTGGTCCTTCCCTTGTTAGGTTTTCTGATATTCCTTTCCCTTACGGATAACCAAATATTTTTTTTATTAAAAAGTATACATATGAAACAAATGCGCGTCCCGTACCAGAACCCGTGCGAACGCACGGGTTTATTACTAGTTTGACCACTTAATTGAAAGATTTCAGCCAATGCCTTTCCACGTGTTGCACCATAAAGCCAATATTTGTCATACTCACAGTCCAACCATTGCCGCACCGTGAAAATCTCCCAAACTATTAGCATTTGCAAACCAATTAACATTGCAATATATGGCTTAGGTTGCTGATTAAAAAGTAAGCCAACACAAGTTGTTGTAGTGGATGGCAACCAAATCACACCAAGAAAAAGAATATTGGTTTCATTAATTGAATTCACCATTTCTTTCACTGGTTTCCCTAGCAGAAAAATTAGCAAACCATTTGAAAGAGTGGAACCAAGAGTCCAATATTGGAATTTGTTCAAGAGACACTTAAAAACCATTGTTAATAATGGAGTTGAAGGAGATTCTTTTAGATTAGAATCTTTTTCCGAACGATAGTCTCGGTCGGATTATCAACTTGTTGGCTTTCATCAAGAGGAGAAGAATCTGACACTTCACTTTGATTGAGCTTAGGAACAATGTTGCATGTTGAATTTGAGATTTGAAATTTGAGCATCCATGGTTGAATCAAGCCAACATAATGTTCACATGATTTGTTAGTGATCTTGCCAATGTTCACAGATGAACAAACAAAATCATGTGAGTAAGACCGCATCATCACCATGACACCAACAACTAGCCAAGGAACATGGTAATTATAACGCACATCTGCCACAACACAGTCGAATGAATTAAACTTCCCTTTGACTTCAGTTACTGGGCTCTTTGACGTGTCTTGTATTGAAGGGGACTGATCAGCCTTTTGCAGGATTCTATGTGTGTTATCAGTTAATAGACAAAGTGAGGGGGCTATTGGGCTAGAAAAGTTGACGCGCTGTACACTATTTGTCTTATAGTGGCAAGGAGTTGGTTCTAGCTGTAAAGTTATTTGTGTGTTGGGGGGCCACTTATTCTCCATAGTATGCAAACTTGGTGGAATAAGAAAATTAAAACAAAACACGTATTGTGTAGTGGGTGGATGGTAAATTTTGACACGGATCGTGTTTTCACCAAACCATTGAGATTTACTTTTGCAAAAGATATTCCGATCTAACGGTGAAAAGTAAATCAAATTTTCTGGAGTCATAACAGCTTGTAATACGATATGAAACGTTGAATTGTTTGGGTACAAGGACAACCTTAACGCCTGAGATGATGGATAAGCAATGTAAAAATTACTATAAGACAATGAAAAATCATTTAAAATGGTTTTAGTAATTTTCATGCTTAACGAATTTATTGGTGGTGGTGACAAAGAAGAAGTAATACTTATCGGCTTCAATAGTGGTGGCTGAGATGAATCTCTATTTGAAGGTTTTAATGGTGGTTTCAAAGGTGGCAAATCTTTTTCTGCTAGAGTGTGTGGCAGAGTTACCTGGTCAGGTATTGATCTTAGTGGTGGTAGATTAGAAATCGATGAGTTCAAACCAAGATCTCCTACATCTGATGATTCTTGTTCATCAATTGGATTTTCTGGATGGAAAGCTAGTAGTTCTGCTTGCAGATCTGGTGGTTCCGGTATTAGTGTCTGAGGTGACCTCGGAAGTGGCATTAAAATTGTTAACGAAGTCGAAAATATCGTTGGAGAAGCTGCTGGAAATGTTGCCAGCGTCGGAAATATCATCCGAGAACATGTCGGGGTTGTCGTCGGAGCCAGCAACGTCACCGGAGAAGACGTTGGAGTTGTCTTTGTTTCTTCATCAATGTCTTCTTCTTTGTCTTCTGTAGTTCTCTTAACCACATAATTTATTTTCAATTTTTGTTGTGTTCCATGCAAATTAGGTTTTCTTGGTTGTGGTTTGTATAGATTTGTTGATTTTTTCTTGTAAGCAAGTTGTGATGCTTTGAGAGAAAGACCCAAATTTTGAATCTGTTCTTTCAATTCTTCTCTAGATTTTTGTTGGATTTCATGAGTTTCAATCAAATATTGTTTTAGGGTTTCTAGTTGTGAATAGAAATCTTGAGATTGAGGTTGGTGACCATGGTAACTTGAATGTTCATGGAAGGTGGAAAATGATTGTTGAGGTGAAATAGAAATTATGTGTTGTTGTTGATATGGAATGTATGGGGTGTAGGAATGATAATATGGATATGCCATGAGAGGTTTTGATGTTCAAGAATGAGAGCACCAATGTTAGGAAGCAAAATCTAAACCCTAACAAACTAATGGATATGCCATTAGTGTTGTTGTTGAAGAAACCCCAAGAGTAAAACCAGTAAAACAATCGAAGCAGCTCATTCTGAATGAATTAGGGGGATACAACGATTCTTCATCATTGTCCATTCCGACACAGAAGAATAATCACTCCCTTTCTTGGTTCAATTTTGCGATTCCTCGGAAACCACCAGATCAAATTGGTTTTGGGTCTTTGTATTATGCAATAGGTGAGTCAAGAAAATCTAATGGAATTGGACTCTCATATGTTGCCCACAATGTGTTTGATGAAATACCTCTGCCAACCATTTCCAAGGCTGCTAAGCTTGTCAAGTCAAAGGAACTTTCAAATGTCAAAGAGGAAGTTTATGGAGCTTTTGATACATTTGTCGCTCGGGAACTAGAATTTCTTTTAATTTCCTTTGATTATGAACAAGGTAGTAATTGCAAGAGCAAGTTAAATCATGAGTTCACTATGGTTCCAAATGACCGTTCGTCGAATGTCGATGGTGATTTTCCTCTTTATGGATTTACAAATCTGCCTGACTTCCATGAATTTGATCCATCGGAATTGGATTTAGATTGTTATACAGAGGAGCTGTATTTACGTGTGCTCGAGGTTGAGGATTGGAAGGATCCTATGGCGACTAAACTTGAGGAGTTACTGGTGAGTAATTTGGATTCGATTTTCAGAAATGCAATCGGCAAGATTGTTTATTCATTTTACAGTCAAGAAATGGTTGAAGTGGCACTTTCAAGGAAGGCCTTGTATGCAGAAGGAAACCTTCTCATGAATACTGTTTTGAATGCTATTCATGCTAATGTTGATTTTACAGCCTCAACCGGAAAGACTCTTCCTGGAATTCATCAAATCCTAAATTGGTTTTTCACATCAGGGTCATTGCCTGTTCTTTCTGTTAAACACAGTGTTATTGGAAAAATCAAGTTTGTATTGATAATTGTTTTACCGGTTCTTGTGTTAGTTAGTTTACTTTCGGTTATTTGGGAAACTTCTAAGAAAAGATACGAGAAGGGTGACCGGAATGAAGGCATTGAAAGCCTATCGAGGATGGTTGCCGATGCGCCTACGATGTTCGGTTACAAGGTACTGTCAAAAGCTACTTGTAAGTTCAGCAGAGAAAATCTTGTGGGAAGAGGTGGGTTTGGAAGTGTTTATAAAGGGTTCATGGTAGAAAATGGAAAAACCATTGCAATAAAGAAAATTTCAGCAACCTCTAAGCAAGGTGAAGAAGATCTTAATTCATATTTGATATTCCTTAATATAGAGGAAAATTTGAAGGTGCATACTGAAGTTCCTTTTATTAATGGTACTATTCTGAGATGTTGCAATACTAAGGGGCTTCTTGATACACACTTGAAAGTAACATGTGGGAAAGTTTTGATTCAATTCTCTCCTGAGCCTAATGGATATTTGCATATTGGTCATGCCAAGGCAATGTTTATTTATTTTGGGCTGGCAAAAGATAGAGATAGAGGTTGCTACCTGAGATATGATGATACAAACCTGAAGCAGCAAAGAAAGAGTATATTTATCATAGTGAAGAAATTGAAGAAATTGTCCAGTGGATGGGTTCAATTAGTGGAGTTTTTTTTTCTCTTCATTGTGTGGGATTCAAGAAAGATTAATATAGCAATAACAATTTAGCATCTTCAGTTTTATTTTAGAACCTTGAGGACAAGGTTCAAGTGAACCCCGCGGCAATGATAGAGGAGTATATTCATATTTATAATATTAGTTATTAGTGTTGTTGTTGAATTCTAGTTATCCTTGGACTTTTAATAGTTGTTGGGCTTTTAGGTCTATTGTCCATTAAGGGTATTATATAATGTAGTCTCATAGAGACATTGAGAATCAATCAATGAAATCAAAAGTTATCTTTATTTTAATTTCCTATACTTTTAATGTTCTTCCCCTTTTAATTAGAGAACCCTAATTTTATAGTCTTGATAGGAATCTTCCTATCATAGTGCTGGTATGGCTAGTGTCGCAGGAAGGAGTTTGCGGTGCTTTCAGAAGAGTGGAAATTGGTGTGTTGCTAAAGAATATTTGCTGGGTTTTTTGAGCTTTATGGAATCGTTGGTGTGGATTTTGTATCGATGCTCTTATTAGAAATCACATTCAGCGGTGTTATTTATGTTATTAGCCTTAATCAGTTTTGGTCCTTATGGTGATTTAGGAGTATAATTTTGTTTGATTTTGTGTCCGGTTAATTCTCTGGTTTTTGGAGAGGTTGATAGATAGTGTTCGGGGTCTTTGTTATTTGGTAGTTTAGGTACCTTCTGCATTTTTACTGGAATCTGACAATTTATTATGTGTGATTGTTTGACTTTAGGCATTGCCATATGCCTCTCTTTTTTAATTAATTCATTTTGCTTTTTCAAAAAAAAAAGTTGCAATAAAAAAATTACATTTACAGTCAATTTGCGAAGAAGAAACTTAAGGCGACCTACATATTATCAACCTAAATTTAAGACGAAAGAATATAGATCGTCTAGAATTTTTATAAAACCACCATGTTACTTTTTAAAATGACCGTGTATCTATGGTAATGCTTAACATTGTTTATTTAATTATTTACTTGAAACTACTGGTACGTGCCGCTACACCTATCCTTAATGTCTATGCAGATTGGTAAATTTAATGATCTGAATAGTAGTAATGAATAACAAACTTTCATTCTTTCAGTTTTCCAAAACAAATACTCCATAGCATATGAAAATAGATCAACAGCAAAACTTGGGAAACAGAAATACACCAGAACAAGTAACTCAATACAAGATGTACCGAGTTATCTCCACACATAAACCATAATAACAAAAATTACCTAAGGTCACACCAAACTTTAAAATGACAAAAGAAAACATAATGAGTAAACTAAAATCCTTAGAATAAAAATAGCACCAGAAAACGATGACTAAACAGGATAAAAGAACTTGAGGGGCTTCCTGGCAACAGAAAGAGCTTTCCTCTTTTCCAAAACATCTGCTAACTCAGATTTCAACGACTCGATCCGACGACGCAGAATCTCAGCCTCCTCACTAGAAAGGCCATCTTTGGGCAACGTCAACTCTCCCCACGTATTACTAATGCCATTCCTTATGGTTGTCTCCTGGGCCAAAAGCTTTAGCTTATGGTTAATGTTGTTTTCTGCGTTATCAACTAAGAGACTCTCAAGAGAATCAAACCATGAGCCACCAAAATTACGTGCCTTCAGCCCTCTTACTAAGCCAATCTCTGTGCCGCTATCATAATCAATAATATCCTTGATTGAAAGATCCTTTAGCATACTTAAGAGAAAGGCTAGGTTTTCATAACACTCAACATCTGGTTCGGTGATTTCATTAGTAGGAAGAGTTATTTGATCACGATAAGTGGTAATGAACTTTGCCAACAGACGAACATATTCCTTGCACATGGATTTGACTGGTAAAGGAGCTTCCCCGTCTCGCAAGGGGTACGAATAGGACTGCAAATCCTCATCGTTGAGCTGTAAATTTTGAAATTCCACTTCCATACTTTCGCAAACCCTAAAATTTGTAGTCATGCGGTTGCTATTATATAGACGTGCATTGGTGCAGTCAGGACTCAGGAATATTAGCGTTTCAAGAGTGAGGTTTAAAATAAAAAACCCTCTTCAATACCAAAAACAAAAATGCTTTATAAAAACAATTTATTTCTAACTTTTTTTATATCACATATTTACTTTTAAAATATATACTCTTTCCTTCTCACAAAAATTGTCATTGTATATTATTTTAACTTAATTAAAGAGATATTATAAATAAAGCAATAAAAACTAATTTTTTATATTACATTAAGTTAGTATATTTATTAGTTTATTTTTATTATCACACGAATTTAATTGTGAGAACTTTAAAAGGGGGCGATCATGGAAGAAGGGTGGCAAATTGTGTCAATGAAGTGGAGAAATCTTAGGAGAAGAAATCTATGGGATAACTAAGGCTCACAAATTCAAAGGAGGAACTCAAGCTTAACTACAATGTTCTTTTTTATATCATGTTCGAAGGAATGTAAAGCAAAAATATGTACGAAGAATTCAAAAGGTTTGGAGACATTGATGATGTTATCATCTCTTTCAAAAGAGGTATTTGGGGGAAGCGGTACAAATTCGTGATATTCTTTGGAGTTAAGGACGCAAGAATTGGTTAGCATTTTTAACCTTCCAAGGTTTTTTTATGCGCAATAAGAAATTATTTGTCAACCTTCCAAGGTTTTAAGGAAAGCTAGTGTCGGGTGCTTGGAAGCAGCAAGAAACGAGCAGAAATCTTCCAAAAGCCCATAAGGAAAAGGTTAGAGGTTCGCTATATAGTAAGGCTAATGGTGAAATAAGCGACCTTAATTCTTATGCCAACTTTTTGAAAGAAAAGAAATCTTACCAGTCTTTCAAAGAAAAAGCATGACATATCTTTTATGAAAGGGAAGAAATTTACCGACCAAATAAGTTGTCATCTGCGCATCTGAAGTTTAACTTGGTTAATGAAGAAGATTAGAATAGGTTTAATAAAGTTTGTGGGTGTGGTAGAAAATTCAAGAATGACATATAACATTCAAGAAGCTTTCAATACTAAGGTGATTTTTCCATCAAAGTCACTCCTTTATGGGCAAACATCTTCTTACTAGAAGAATGGGAGAAGGATGCATTACTTGACTTAGTTGAATCTGGGAGGGATTGACTACAACAATGGTTCAAGGAAATTTGAAGATGGAACCCTTGGGATATGTGGATAAATAAAGAGTCACTTGGCTAAATATTTATGGAGTTTATTGTCATGTTTGGAACCCTAAATTATTTGAGTTCATATCAAACCCGATTGTTGTGTACATGAGTTGATGATGTTATATAAAGATCAATCCAAAATGGATGTGGCCATGATATTGGTTAGAACCAGATGCTTTATGGTGTTGAATGATACAATTAACGTAAAAATAAATAGAAATTAACTTCTTCAATATGAAAGTGGTGGAGGATGTGCATGGGCCACTGAGAATTTATTTTACATATCTAGTGTGGAAAGACCAAGACTCATCGGACTCTGAAACCAGCTCTAGGTACGGGATGAACGAAGGACGGTAGGAACGAAGACAAAGTTTTAGCAAATTCAAAGGAAGATGAAGATGAATCTATGGTTTGGTATAGAGGTGGTGTAACAGGTATGAAAAATGACGAAGGAAACACTTTAGTCATGTTTTTAGACTTGGTTAGCAACAAAGCAGTAGGAAAGGAAGTGAGGCGGCAAGTAGGGTCAGAGGTTGATGGAATTGAACTTTTAAAAGTCAAGTAAACCTATGATGTCGAGAGAGGGAGAGAGAAAGGTAGTGGGACATCGCCTTCTAGAAAGCTCAAATCTGTCAATGTTGCACAAAATATATTTGAGGCTTCAAAGAATGATTTGGATGGCTATATATATTAACCCCTCAACAGATCAACTTTTGAAGATTTAGATTCACTTATCTTAAAGCATGGGCCGGGAAAATTAAAGTCCATTTTTTCTATTGTTAAGTCCATTAAAAATAACCCTATTGACACCTCTTAAGCACGGGAGAAGAACAAGGGTCCCATCTTATTCAAGACTTCTTATTTTTCCTCTCTCAAAACTCTTAAGAAAGCTAAACAAATTGTGGCAAGGTCTTCACCGATTTCTTCGAACCATGCACCATCAAATTTATATTACTTTTCTAGAGGGTCCACATAATGATGTGATTCAACTACTAATTTAGACGTGGCTCAGGGTAATATAAGGTTTTTGGAATCCAAGAAGGTCGAAGCTCTAATTGAAATCTGAGAAAAGGCAATCAAATTCAGTGTCAGCGGAGTTGAAGCTTATACTATTCACCTGGAGGAGAATAAATGCTTGGAACAAAGATCAAGAGTGTAAATCTCTGAGGGATGCATCTGATGTTAGGCCATTATTAATTTAATTTCTTATAATGTTAAAGGACATGAAAGCTCTACCAAAAGAAGGAGCATGTGTCAGTTAATTTTAAAAGGGAACTTTGACATTTGCTTTCTTCTTAAGAAACCTAATTGAAGTATGTTATAGAGGAAGTGGTTTAGTCTCTTTGGGATGGTAAGGAGGTGGAGTGAACTTCAAAAGAGTTTCAAGGTAAGCCAGGTCACTACTATTATAGTGTTATATTTACAAAGGACCTAGCAAGAGCGGGATCCTTGCATCCCTAGGAGGGGAGACAATCATATGTCGCCTTCCAGGAGGTATCACCTAGCCCTAAGTACCTTCTACTCACCCATATATGGGAAACGTGGCAAAAGAAATTTCTTGGGTAGAGATTAGTCAAGGTCAATAAATGTTTCACATCTCCCTAAGAAATAAGGATTCAATGGTCCACCATTGACTGAGTGGGAGGTGACCCTTCCCAAGAAAACTATAGGCCCAAAGGCCTTTATAAATACTTTTTCCTTAATGGGAGAAAAAAGACATATCCTAACTTACACACTACTACGAAAATACCTATAATCATGGTTGCAAAAGACCTATAATTACAATTGAACAACCGTTGTTAGGTAGAGTGTGATAGTATGTGGCTTATTTACAACCATAGTCCAATGCCCGTGGTAGAAAATTGGAAAGTGCGCTTCCTATAACAACAGTTGTTTTAAATATCCATGGTAAAAGGTCAGACAACAATTTTTTTATTTTTTCCATATGTTTTGCTTGATTACATTGATAGATTTCGTCATAATATGTAATATTAAATATTTTTTAACACAACTACAACAACAAGAACAATAACAAGAACACAAGCACAACAACAATAACAACAACAAGAGCACAAGAACACTAACAACAACAACAACAAAAACAACAAGAACAACATTGACAACAACAACAACAATAACAACAACAAGAGCACAAGAACACCAAAAACAACAACAAAAACAACAAGAACAACATTGACAACAACAACAACTACAACGAAAACAAAAAAACAACAACAATAACAATAACTAAAACAAAAACAACAAAATAAATAAGTAGAATCGTTAAACAATAATATTTTGCCTGACACAAGCGCAATAATTAACATTTCTAAGTTAAATCCATGCTTTCCATGCCTCGTTCAATTTGGAGAAGATATATTGGAGTTTCGAAAGATTAGAAAGCTTAAAGAGATAATGTCAAACCTACAAAACTAACCCAGGAGGCGAGAAACATACCAAGCACATTTGACACATGATAAACAATAAGTATTTTGTAACACGTCCAAATGGAATGAATAAGTCGAAAGAATGACATATCTTGTAAGTTATTCAATGGTGATGAATATCAAAACTTATACAAAGAAAATGGAAGAAAGTATATGAATAACATAGAAGAAAGTGTAAGAAGAAGAAGAAGTATAAAGAAGAAATAATGTTGAAAATTATTACCTTTTATTAAGAAGAAGAAGAAACAGTTATGTGGTAGTAGAAGAAATGTGTAAAAGATATGTTAGGGTTTTGCTTTGAGAGAGACACATGTTCTCTGTTGAAGCGAGATAATTTCGGTTAAATATAAGTAACACCTTTCACCACGGGTGATACTAAAAATCCTGATAAAAAATATAAGTACTTTTCACAACGATTTCTGGTAATAACCGTGGTGATAGATTTTTTAATTTATATATATATATATATATATATATATATATATATATATGTATATATATATATATATGTATATATATATATATATGTATATATATATATATATGTATATATATATATATATATGGACAACCCCTTTTTCTAATGAAAAAATAAAAAGTACTGTTGGTGTTGGGATTCGAAGCGTGTAACCTTTCATATATCATCACGCTTGGTATAACTAACCGTGATGAAATGTCTTGTAATAATATAATAAAAAATTCAGGAGCGTAAAAATTAGTTATTATTATGATTGATTAAACAGTCGTAGTAATGTAGTGTTTCCAAATGTATATTTTGTAGTAGTGACATACTCATACATAAACATCACACTTGCATACGAATTATATCACCTCACTAAGCAGATTCTCTAAACCATTGTAAACACTGTAACACCATCATACAAGGCCTCTCGCTGCCGTGGGCAAGCCCTAAACACCCTAAACTATTACAAACCTACAATAGCCTATGAGTATCTTATACCTTCGTAGGGATAACATGTCGTGAAGGATGTCTGCCCCATCCTTATCATTATCAGGATTTATCAAGTTTGTTTTTTGGGAATCTTCATCACGATGATTTCTCACATATCCAAACTTAGTGGAACAACACTTATACTTTCACCAACATCTAGATCAGAATTTTCAACCATGGGAATGTGTAGAAAATTATATCTTGTGGCTGGACTTCAAAACATCAGCTTCTACTTCATCAATCATCCTATAATGTCTTTTGGTTAATCACACTTTCAAACATTTGAGAAGTCGTTATATTAGGATAAATTATGCCATAACCACTCTTCTTCACATTTTTCTTCCTAAACAAAGTAGATTGTTCAAAGTTGGGAGGACCTCCATCCTGACCATAAACTTCCCCTTCAATGACCCATTCTTACTTGAGTCTTAAACCATTCTCAAGAGGTGATTCAGACTCCTAAGACAGATGTTGGAGCATCTGTTCTAACACTTTGGCTGGCCTTTCCTTTTTATCAATCTTAAGGTCTTGCAAATCCTTGATGTCTTCCTTAGATGCAAATCTTTGATGTCTTCCTTTTTATCAATCTTAAGATCTTATCAATCTGTTCGAACCACTAAGTCACTGGTCGAACCACATGACTAAACCGAGTTAAGCTGGATAACTCGGTTGAATAGACCAGTCGTTATAACAAAATTATTTAGGTATAAAATCTATCGAACCGGATTATCCAGTCTCTACAAAATATAGCTAGCACTTAAATTTTTTGAAAATATCATTTTATAAATAAATTCACAAGTTCAAAATTTAAATTTAAATTTTACACATAGGTATCACACACAATAAAATAGTACATAATTATAAAATATAATTGCAAACAAAAGTTTAATCGCAATATAATCTAATTGAATAACTTATAACAAAATAATTTCATTGTCTACTAAATTTAATTTCAAAAAAAGAAAAATTATTTTAATGTTGGGATCTTCTTCTTCAATATCAAAATCATCGTAACAAAATCAACCGCATCTGCAACAATTTTTTATTTTTTTATCTTATATTTATTTTAATTATATTATTAAAATAGTCAAAACGGCGTTGTTCTAATTTTTTAAAAATTAAAAAATTAAAAAATGTATTTAAACCGCGGTTCACAAAAACCGTTGGTTTTCTCGATTTTAGCGGTTTACACCGGTTTTGACCGGTTCACACCGGTTCAATGACATTCCTGATCCAATTATTGAACCAGACCGGTTACCTGGCCGGTTCCTAATTCGACCGGTCCGACCAACCGATCTGGTCTGATTTTTAAAACACCGCTGAGAAACACTATCGGAAATAGCCAATACGAATTAATCGCAACGCTCTATCCATGGTGTCACGTAGTAGTACTTTGAAATTTGAACTCAAACTTGCAAAAATCAATTTCACTCGTGCGTTTTGAGGCATTATGGTTTAGATAGCTTCTAAACATCATATAGAAGCTATCCAAACACCTGCATTTGATCTGTAACACCATTTTTATAGTGCACTCACCATAACATTTTCAGGTCCAAGGTGAAATCGTGTTCTTAGTTGCAGGCATTTTCAAGAACTTTTGAGCATTGCAATAGCTTCCTGGAGGATCATAGAAGGTGTCCAGGTCCTTGATACACTCCCAGGTCCTCTAAGTTGTGCTACACAAATCCATTTTTAGAGGTAAGAAACTGAACTTTGAGCTTACGCATTTTTGCATCATTTTAATCAGTTATTGTTATCAATCCACTTAAAAACATGTAGGGAACAATAGCCCTAAGGTTTTAGGGCTTGATTAGTTGTTTACAGAATTTAATTTTAAAAATGAATTTTAGGGTTCATAGTTAAATTCCAGAAATTCACGTGTTTGATTGTGAATAAATGTGTGTTAATTATGTGGTTGAATTCGTATGTTGATGCGGATCATGTTAGGCTTTTATTTTGTCAAAATTGGTTGAGATTTGATGAAGTTTGAAAAATCACCATGGATGTTGTTGTTCTTCTTCTTCAACGAAGAATATGAAGTTGCTGGGAATTTCAAATTCCATTTAGCGCGCTTTTTTAAAATATATTGAATTGAAGTTGTTTGCTAAACGACTACATCGTTACAGCACAACTCAACTGGTTACACACTTTCCCTTTAAAGCGCCTTTGACCTCCAGGTCTGGGGTTTGAATCCCCCTCGCCCCAGACCTTTTGCTATTTTTTTCCTGATTTTTACTCTTTGATTGTGTCTTATGTTGAATTGGGCTCACTTCTTTTTCACTTGTAGCACACTGGCCCAATGGTAATGTTTTGGGTTTGTGATCTGAAGGTCCTGGGTTCAAACCTCTACAAAGACATTCTTAATTTTTTTATCACTAGTTTATTTCACTTTTATTAAACTTTGAAAAATCATAAAAAAATAGGTAAATTAATATTTTTGATCCCTTCTTTTTTGTGTGATTAATTTATATTGTCTATTTTTATGTTATGTTAAAAAATCACAAAAATATTTATTTTATCATTATTTAAAAATTAATCAAAAACAAGTCTTTTAATATATAAAAAATTAACAAAAATATGGTTCTTTGAATGTTTTTCTAAAGTGACTTAGTACAACTTTGTGAATACTTGTTTAGGGTTAGGTTAGAGTATCTTTTACTTATCTATGTTCCCTTAGAACATTTCTCTTAAAGAAATTGGTATTTAACAATTAAAATTAATTAGGTTTAGGTGTATGTTTCAAAACCCTAATTTCTAAACCCTAATTTGAAAATCCCTTAGGATTAAAACCCTAACCAGAAAAATTTGTAACATGTTGACCGTTGTTTATCCATGTCTATTTGTATTTGTACATACTTGTTTATTTCTTTTAATTCATGTCTTGTACTTAATTGTTATTTTGATCATATCTTGTTAATTCATCTTATGTATTGTTTATCTAACCCCATGTTTATGCATCATGCTTATCATTCATCATTCATACATGAATTTGAATCCAAGGGTTTAGATACATCCACCTCTCTTACTTGTTAATTATCATACTCACTTGTTTGTTCTTGTACATATATGAGGTATTTATTGTTAATTGTTTAAACTTGATGTTTTGTCCAAAAGGATGGGAATGATATTGACTAAATTGTCAAGGTACTTAAATTCTTTTCCAATCTCTTTTATGTTTGTGTTAAGTATCGTTAAAGCTTTTCACTTGTTTATGGTTTAGTATTGTTAAAGCTTAACCAAACTCTGTTGTTTTGAAACCTAGGTTTTAAGAATAGAATTATTCCCGGTTAAACTATTCTTAATCCATTGATCTTGTTAAAACTTGATCCTTTGTTTTTAAACCTTGGTGTTAAGAGATGAATTATTCCTGGTGAAACTTCTCTTAACCCATTGACTTTGTATTTTAAAGTTTGGTCTCTTCTTTTTAGTTTTAAAATTTGTTAAGTATTTTAAAGCCTAATTCCTTTTCCAAAATTGTTAAGTATTTTAAAGCTTAAACTTTTAAACTTATTAGGTATTTTAAAGCCTAATCTTCTTTTAAACTAGTTAAGTATTTTAAAGCTTAACCCTATTTTAAAACTTGTGAGTATTTTAAAGCTCACAACCAAAAAGATTTTGGCCACTTTGGCCCTTTTTTTTCCTTTTAAAAGGAACTACAAAGCCATGCGATATCTTATCGAGCTCACTTTCAAAAACTTCTCTTCCCATCCCCACCCTCTATTTCAAACAAGTTTTTCACATAGGTTTTTCACAAAAAAGGGTTTTACAAACAAAAGACAATAACATTAAAACAAAGAGATTCCCATGGAGTACCATGAATATGAGGGGTGCTTAAAATCTTCCCCTTGTATAACAAACCCTCCGTAGCCAAAACTCTGATTTAAAAGAATTAAAACTATTTTTTTAATTACACAGTTGGTTCATAAATAAAAGAATTAAAACTATTTTTTATTAAATCAACTTAGTACATATATTGGTTTATTCTAATTTAATTATTGTTGTGCAAATGTCCATAATTGTGTACACTTTCTTCAATCACAATTAGTTTTGATAAAAGTCAAACATGTTAAAAAAAATAAATTGAGATTGATATAGTCATTCTGAGAAGCACTGTATCCATGGTGTCACGTAGTAGTACTTTGAAATTTGAATGCTTCGGTCTACCGAAGTTATCACATCCATCACTGTTTCAGATTCCTTATTAAGAAAACAGTCTTATTAAATGAAGTTACTGGTATTCAAGACTCAGATTTTTTTATGCATATATCCTTAAGTATAGATAACCACATTGCTTTTTAAATTGGCCCCGTATTATATATGGCTGTTGATATTGTTTATTTATTTATTTAATTATTTACTTGAACTCTACTGGTACGCGCCGCTACACCTATCCTAAATGTCTATGCAATTGGTTAATTTAATGACCTGAATAGTAGTAACGAATAACAAACTTTAGTTCTTTCATTGTTTTCCAAAACAAATACTCCATAAAATAGATAACAGCACACTGCCGCAAAACAGAAAAACACCGGAACAAGCAACCGATACAAGATGTACCAAGTAATCTCCACATAAACTACAGTACCTGAAAAGACGAGCACTAAACAGGATAAAAGAGATCAAGGGACTTCCTGGCAACAGAAAGAGCATTCCTCTTTTCCATAACATCTGCTAACTCAGATTTCAACGACTTCTCATGCTCACTCACAATCCGAGCTTCCTCACTAGCAAGGTCACCTTTGTACCGCCTCAACAGTCTACACACTCTCCGCATGCTACTCTCCAAGCTTGCCGTCTCAGCCATAAGCTTTAGCTCATAATTACTATTGTTTCCCGCATTATCAACTATGAGACTCTCGAGTGAATCAATCCAAGAGCCACCAAAATTACGCGCCTTCAGCCATCTTACTAACTCAATCACTGTGGTATTGGAGCCCATAATATCAATAATACCCACGATTGATATAACCTTAAGCATGCGTAAGAGAAGGGCTAGGTTATCGTAACACTTAACATCTGGTTCGAAGAACTCATTAGTAGGAAGAGTTATTTGATCACGATAAGTAGTAATGAACTTTGCCAACAAAGGAACGTCGTCCTTGCGCATGAATTCCACTGGCAAAGGAGCTTCTCCGTCTCGCAAGGGGTACTCCACTGGCAATGGAGCTTCCCAGAATCCCAAGGGGTACGGATAGGACTGCAAATCGTCATCGTAGAGCCGCAAATTTTGGAATTCCATCTCCATGCTTTCACAAACCCTAAAATTTGTAGTCATGCGGTTGCTATTATATAGCCGTGCATTGGTGTAGTCAGGACTCGGGAAATTACCGTTTAAAATTCAAAGCCCTCTTCAATATCTCGTAAAAATAAAAACAAAAAAGTCCTATGAAAACAATTTATTTGTAACTTTTTTATATCGCATATCTCGTAAAAATAAAAACAAAAAAGTCCTATGAAAACAATTTATTTGTAACTTTTTTATATCGCATATCTACTTTTAAAATTTACTCTTTCCTTCTCACAAAAATTGTCATTGTATATTATTTTAACCAAATTAAAGAGATATTATAAATAAAAGAATAAAAACTATTTTTTTATTAAATTAAGTTGGTATATTTATTAGTTTATTTTTATTATCACACGAATTTAATTGTTGGAACTTTAAAAGAGGGCGTTCATGGGATAAGGGTGGCAAACAAAAGGAGAAATTTTAGGAGAAGCAATATTTGGGACAACTAAGATACGGTTTGGCCGCCAAACAATATTTAGAAAAAAATCCTAATAAAAAAATATTTTAAGAATAAAAATACAATTTTAGTAGCTTTTATTAAAAAAAACAGATGAAAGTAATCTTATAATAACTTTTTGAAACATTTACTTATACGTAATTATATATTTTTTAATATCAGTAAACTTAATATTGAAGTATGTAAATGAAGATGGAAAAGATAGAAAGAAACCACACTAACTGCATTCTGTTATTTCAGTTAGTTAGTTACTCTAGGGTTTTATCCTATGTAGCACATGTTCACCTTCTTATGATGCAACTCAAGTCTTGTATAAATGCACATTGTGCTCACCATAATGAGTAATGAGAATCACCTTTATCCACTTTCATGTTCATGTTGAAATCTCTTAATATTGTATCAGTTTTCCATCCATGAACAAGTTCTCATTCTCCTTCTTCTTTCTTGATCGCTTCATTTCACTGATTCACATTTTATCTTCATCTCCATAGCGATCTTCTTCATTCTTTTCTGTATTTCTCACTGCCTCGCACTCTTGCGAAGCCATATCCTCATCCGTTTTCTGTTACGTTCTTCGTTGTTGAAGATCTTCATCTTCTTTCTGTCACCTCTTATTGCAGTTTCTTGCTGCTCTTTGTCATCGATCCAACCATGCCGCCGCGCGTAGCTCCCAATCATCAACTTGATCTTGATTCTATCTACTATGTTCATCCAAGTGAAGGTCCGAATTCGGTTAACATCAGTCCCAAGCTTGATGGCTCCAACTACTTATCATGGAGCAAATCCATGCAACGTGCCTTGGGAGCCAAGAACAAAGCAAAGTTTGTTGATGGATCCATGGAGATTCCTCCCGATGATGACCTTAATTTTTCTCAATGGGAACGCTGTAACCACCTCATTCTCTCATGGATAATCAACTCGGTTAGTGATCAAATTGCACCTACCATTCTTTATCATGATTATGCATTGACTGCTTGGAATGATTTACGTGAGCGTTTTTCTAAAGCTGATCGTATTCGCATTCTCACATTACGATCCAAAATTAACAATTTGAAGCAAGATACCAAAACTGTCATGGAATATTTTCTTGAGCTGAAAGCACTGTGGGAAGAACTTTATTCTCATAGGCCATTACCTATATGCACTTGTTCCCTTAGATGTAGATGCAATGCTGTGAGAAAAGCTCAAGAACACAAACTTGAGGAACAAGCCATACAGTTCCTCACTGGTTTGAATGACTCTTTCTCTGTTGTTAAGACTCAGGTCTTGCTCATGGACCCTCTTCCTTCCATAAATCGCATTTACTCTCTTGTTGTTCAAGAAGAGAGCCATCACAAGAAATTAGATGTTGTGGATGATACTTCTATCTTGGTCAATGCTGCACATAAAGACTCAAGATACAAAGGTGGCTACACTAACAACAAGAACACTCCTCGAGTTTGCACCTTTTACAATCGATATGGCCATACAGTTGACTTTTGTTACCAAAAGCATGGCCACCCCAATTTCAACAAGAATAAAGCATCTGTTAATGTGAATCAGTCTGATGCTTCTTCATCTTCTCAATTGCCTGATGAGTCCGCTGTTACTTCCAACACAAGCCAGCAGATGCCCATCACTCAAGCTCAATATGATCAACTCATTAGCCTCTTACAACAATCCAGCACTCCTTCTTTTACTCATACTTCTACTACCAATCAGGTTTCTTCAAGTGCTCCACATGATTCCTCAGGTAGTACTTGTAATGCTGCTTTCCAGAAATCATTTCCTTCATGGATCTTAGACTCAGGTGCTAACGATCATGTGTGTGCTTCTTTAGAATCATTTGAATCCTACTACAAAATCCAACCTGTCAAAATTACCTTACCAAATGGAAATTGCACTATGGTTCAATATGCTGGCAACATCATTTTCTCTCCTATCCTTTATCTCAATCATGTTTTATATGTTCCTGATTTCAATTTGAATCTTATTTCAGTTTCCAAACTTTGTCGTGACTTGAAATGCTCAGCTATTTTTTCTGTTGACCATTGTATTTTACAGGAATTGAATACCAAGAGGACGATTGGTTTGGGTAGCAAAGAGAATGGCTTATATAACTTGCAATTAAAGGAACCTCACATTGAAGCCAAAGTCTTTCCTTACTCATCAGTCTCCCAACCAAGCTTTTCATCCTTAGCCAATAACTGTCTTGCTGACAAGCCTCAAAATACTACCATTCCCAAGTCTGCCTTATGGCATTTTAGGCTAGGACATGTTTCCTCTAGTAGAATAGCTCTTATGTCCAAATTGTATTCTTCTGTTGTACATGATAATGATGCTACTTGTGATATATGCCATTTGGCCAAACAAAAGAAATTACCGTATCATTTGAGTTCTTCTATTGCTGCACACAAATTTGAACTCTTACATTTTGATATTTGGGGTCCCATAGCCACACCATCCATTCATAACCATAAATATTTCCTCACTGTTTTAGATGATCACACTAGATTTGTGTGGATCATTCTTATGAAATCCAAATCTGAGGCATCTTCTCAGGTTCAAAATTTCATCACTATGGTCCACAACCAATTTCACATCACACCCAAAACCGTACGAACTGACAATGGCCCAAAATTTCTGCTCCACCATTTTTATGCTTCTAAAGGCATCATTCACCAAAGATCATGCGTTGAAAACCCTCAGCAGAATGGCAGAATTGAAAGGAAGCACCAACACTTATTAAATGTTGGTCGTGCCATTCTCTATCAGTCCAAACTTCCCAAATTTTTTTGGTCTTATGCCCTTCAGTTTGCAACTTTTATCATTAATAGAGTCCCTACTCCTATTCTCCAAAACCAATCTCCATATCAAGTCCTCCATAACCAACTCCCTGATATTTCCTCATTCAAAGTTTTTGGATCTCTATGCTATGCATCTTCCCTTCAAGCCCATCGAACCAAACTTGATCCAAAAGCTAGAAAATCTTTATTCCTTGGTTACAAATCAGGTATGAAAGGATACATCCTCCTTGACTTTCATACCAATGACATCTTTGTCTCTAGAAATGTCACTTTTCACGAGCATATTCTTCCCTACATCCCCACTTCTCCTATGTCATCCACATCTTGGTCTTACTTTCCTTCTACCAAAGACAAAACCATCCCACACATTGATCCTACTTCTCTCAATAATTCCACTGACCTAACCACAACATCCATCCCCACCAATGATTCCTTCCCATCCATTTCCCTTCCTCATACCTCTGACAACACTACTGACCCTGCAACACTCAATCATCTTCCCTCAACCAGAACCTCTTCAAGAGTGAGTCATCAACCCTCTTATTTGCAAGATTATATTTGCAATTCTCTGGCTACTCCAAATCATTCTTCCGAAGGTACTCTCTATCCTCTCTCTAATTTCATTTCACATAAACACTTATCACCCTCTCACTCTCATTATGCATTGTCCTTAGTTACTAACCCTGAACCTAAGACATATGCTGAGGCTTCTAAGTATGAGTGTTGGAAACAGGCTATGCAACTTGAATTGTCAGCCCTTGAGAAAACGGGTACATGGAGAATTGTGGACCTGCCCCCTGGAATTACACCAATTGGCTGCAGATGGGTCTACAAAATCAAGTACCTAGCTAATGGCTCGATTGACAGATTCAAAGCACGATTGGTTGCCAAAGGTTATAACCAGATTGAGGGTCTTGATTACTTTGATACCTATTCACCCGTTGCCAAGCTCACCACAGTCAGAACCGTTATTGCCCTAGCTTCTTGCAAGCGTTGGTTTTTACATCAGCTGGATGTAAACAATGCATTCTTACATGGCAACATTGAGGAAGATGTTTACATGGTCATTCCACCAGGTGTGCATTCTCCCAAACCAAATCAGGTATGCAAGCTTATTAAGTCCCTCTATGGCCTTAAACAAGCTAGTAGGAGATGGTATGAGAGACTTACATCATTTCTCCTTGCTCATAATTACACTCAGGCTGCATCAGATCATTCTTTGTTTGTGAAATGCGCATCATCCTCCATTACTATTTTAATAGTATATGTTGATGATGTCATTTTAGCTGGTAATGACATGAATGAGTTTAATTCTATTAAACTTGCCCTAGACAATGCCTTCAAAATCAAGGATTTGGGTCCTCTCAAATATTTTCTTGGCATTGAAGTAGCTCAATCTAAAACAGGCATTATTCTCAATCAACGAAAGTATTGTCTAGAACTATTGGAAGATTCTGGTTTCCTTGAGTCCAAGCCAGTTGTCACTCCCTCTGATCCTGCAGTCAAGTTGCACCAAGACTCAAGTCTCCCCTATCATGATATCCCTTCTTACAGACGACTTGTTGGTCGACTTTTGTATCTTAATGCAACTCGACCTGATATCACCTTCAGCACCCAACAACTCAGCCAATTCCTTGCTTCCCCTACAGTCACTCACTTCAATGCTGCATGCAGAGTTTTACGCTACCTCAAAACATGTCCGGCTCGAGGCATTTTCTTTCCACGTGACTCATGTCTCCAGCTGAATGGTTACTCTGATGCTGACTGGGCAGGATGTTTGGATACCCGTAGATCTGTCTCAGGACAATGTTTTTTCCTTGGTAGATCTCTCATTTCATGGCGTACTAAGAAACAACTAACGGTCTCTCGTTCTTCTTCAGAGGCAGAATATCGCGCCCTTGCTGCAGCTACATGCGAGCTCCAATGGCTTCTCTACCTTATGAAGGACCTTCACATTACTTGTCTTAGAACTCCTGTGATCTACTGTGACAACAATAGTGCTATCCACATTGCTTCCAACCCCGTTTTCCATGAGAGAACGAAACATTTGGAGATAGATTGTCATATCGTTCGGGAAAAACAAAGCAAAGGCATTTTGAAGCTGCTGCCAGTGAAATCCAAGGAACAACTTGCTGACTTGTTCACCAAGTCACTACATTCACAGCCTTTCCATGATCTACTGTGCAAGTTGAAGATGCTAGATATCTACCATCCTTCACCTTGTGGGGGGATATTGAAGTATGTAAATGAAGATGGAAAAGATAGAAAGAAACCACACTAACTGCATTCTGTTATTTCAGTTAGTTAGTTACTCTAGGGTTTTATCCTATGTAGCACATGTTCACCTTCTTATGATGCAACTCAAGTCTTGTATAAATGCACATTGTGCTCACCATAATGAGTAATGAGAATCACCTTTATCCACTTTCATGTTCATGTTGAAATCTCTTAATACTTAATTTATACTATCACATTATTATAAATTACTTTTTAATTCTTCATTCCAACATACATTTTTATAATTCTTTCCGTATTATTTTATTTGATCTAATTCAAAAAAAATATGATTCATTCACGTGTCAACATTATCTTCACATATTTTTAAATATTTATAATTTTTTTAATTTTCTTAACATATTTCATATATTTTAGTAATATAGGAGTATTTTATAATATTTTAATTTGTATCCTTTTTGTGTAAAACATATATATATATATATATATATATATATATATATATATATAAAATATTTTATTATTTATAAAAGCTCGGTGATACGGTACCTATGACTCACAAATTCATAGGAGGAACTCAAGCTTAATTACAATGTTCTTCTTAGATCGTTTTCGAAGGAATGCAAAGCAAAAGATATGTCAGGAGAATTCAAAAAAATTGGAGACATTGATGATGTTATCATCTCTTTCAAATGAGATATTCGAGGCAATAGGTACAAATTCGTGAGATTCGTTGGAGTCAAGGATGCAAGAATGCTCGCTACGAAATTGGATAACTTTTTTATGGGCAATAAGAAATTATTTATCAACCTTCTGAGGTTTTAAAGAAAGCAAGTGTCGGATGCTTCGAAGCAGCAAAAAGCGAGTATAAGTCTTCCAAAAGCCCATAAGGAAAAGGTTAAAGGTTCGCTCTGTAGTAAGGCTAATGAAAAAATATGCGACCTTGACTCTTATGCCAACTTTTTGAAAATAAAAAATCTAATCAGTCTTTCCAAGCAAAAGCACGACATATCTTTGATGAAAGGAAAGAAAGCTTTCGATCGAATAAGTTGTCTTCTGTGCATCTGAAGTTCAACTTGGTTGATGAAAAAGATTGGAAAAGATTTAATAAATCTTATGTGGGTGTGATGGAAAATCCAATAATGACGTATAACATTCAAGAAGCTTTCAATACTAAGGCAATTCTTCCATCAAAGTCACTCCTTTAGGGGAAAACATCTTCTTACTAGAAGAAATGGAGGAGGGTGAATTAGTTGACTTGGTTGAATCTGGGAGGGATTGACTGTAGCAATGGTTCAAGGAAATTTGAAGATGGGACCCTAGGGATGTGGATAGTTAAATAGTCACTTAGTTGAAGATCTATGGGGTTCGTTGTCATGTTTGGAACCCTAAATTCTTTGAGTTCATATCAACACTAACTGCTATGCACATGTGTTGATGATGTTATTATTAGAGGTTAATCCAAAATAGATGTGGCGAGGATATTGGTTAGAACTAGATGCTTTATGGTGTTGAATGAGACCACTAACGTAAAAATAAACAGAAACTTCTTCAATATGCAAGTGGTGAAGGATGTGCATGGGCCATTGAGAATTTATTTGCCATCTTCACTGCGGAAAGACCAAGACTCATCAAAAAGGAAGATGATGATGAATATATGGTTTGGTATAAAGGCAACGTAACAGGTATGAAAAGTGACGAAGGAAACACTTTAGTCATGTTTATAGACTTGGTTGATGACAAAGAGGTAGGTAGCGAAGTGAGGCGGAAAGTGGGGTCAGAGGATGATGGGATTGGACTTTTAGAAGTCAAGTCAACGTATGATGTTAAGAGAGAGAAAGGTAGTGACATCGCCTTCTAGAAAGCTGAAATTTGTCAACATGGCCCAAAATTCATTTGAGGCTTCAAAGAATGATTTGGATGGCTCTACATGTTTACCCCTCAACAGATCACCTCTTGAAGTCTTAGGCTCACTTATTTTAAAGCATGGGTCGGGAAAATTAAAGCCCATTTTTTCTAATGTGATTTCCACTAAAGATAATCCTATTGACACCTCTCAAGAAAGGGAGAAGAACAAGGGTCCCATCTTATTCAAGCCTTCATATTTTTCCTCTCTCAGACCTCTTAAGAAATTCAAACAAATCGTGGCAAGGTCTTCACCAGTTTCTTTGAACCATGCACCATCAGATTCATAGTCATTTTCTAGAGGGTCCACTTTGTGAAGTGATTCAACTATTGATTTAGACATGGCTGAAGGCAATAAAAGGTTTTTGGAAGCCAAGAAGGTTCAATCTTTAATTGAAGTATTGGAAAAGGAAACCAAATTCAGAGTCAGCGGAATTGAAGCTTATAGTATTCATTTGGAGGAGAATAAATGCTTGGAAAAAAGATCAAGAGTGTAAATTTCAGAAGGATGCATCTGATGTTAGGCTATTATTAATCTAATTTCGTATAATATTTAGGGATGTGAAAACTCTACCAAGAGAAGGAGCTTGAGTCAGTTAATCTTAAAAGGGAACTTTGACATTTGTTTTCTTCAAGAAACCTAATTGGAGCATGTTAGAGAGGATGTGGTTTAGTCTCTTTGGGGTGGTAGGTGGAATGAACTTCAAAAGAGTCTCAGGGTAAGTCAGGTCACTACTACTGTAGTCTTATATTTGTAAAGGACCTAGTAAGGGTGGGAGCTTTGTAACCCTAGAAAGGGCGACGACCATATGTTGCCTTCCAGGAGGTATCACCTTGCCCCAAATACCTTTTACTCGCCCAGATATGGGAAACATGGAAGAACACATTTCTTGAGTAGAGAGAAGTCAGGGTCAGTAGATGGTCTATGTCTCCCTAGGAAATAGGGATTCAACGGTCCACCATTGACTGAGCAGGCGGTGATCCCTCCTAAAAAAAATCTAGGCCCAAAGGCCTATATAAATACTTCTTCCCTAATGGGAGAAAAGGGACATATCCTAACTTACATACTATTACGAAAAACACATATAATCATGGTTTTGAAAGACCTATAATAACGGTTAAAAAACCGTTGTTAGGTAGGGTGTGATTGTATGTGGGTTATTTACAACCACGGTCTAATTCCCGTGGTAGAAAATTGAAAAGTGTGCTACCTATAACCATATTTGTTTTAAATAACTGTGGTGAAAGGCCAGTCATCATTTTTTTTTTCTTACCACATGTTCTGCCTGATTATATTGATAACTATATATAATATTTAATATTTTTAACACAACAACAATAACAAAACAACAACAACAATAACAAGAACAAAAACAACAAAAATAACAAGAACAACAACAACAACAAGAACAAGAACAACAAGAATAACAAAAACAACAAGAACAACAAGGACAATAACAACAACAATAATAACAACAACGACAACAACAACACCACCAACAAAAACAAGAAAAACAACAAGAACAACAAGAACAACAATAACAATAACAAAAACAAAAACAACTAAAACAAAATAAATGAATAGAATCGTTAAAAAAATAATATTTTACCTAACACAAGAACAAAAACTAACGTTGCTAAGTTGAATCCATGCTTCCAATGCCTCGTTCAATTTTGAGAAGAGATGATGTAGATGTGAAAGCTTAGAGAGCTTAAAGAGATAATGTCAAACCTGCAAAACTAACCCAGGAGGCAGGAAACATACTAAGCACATTTGACACATGATGAACAACACCTATTTTGTAACACCAAATGGAATGAATGGGTCAAAAGAATGACATATCTTAAAATTTCTTTAATGACGATGAATATTAGAATATATAACAATAAAAATGGAAGAATGCATATGAATAACATGGAAGAAAGAATATTAAGAAGAAGAATAAGAAATATGAAGAATAAATAGTGTTGAAATTTATTACCTTTTGATATGAAAATGAAACAATTTTTTGGAAGAAGAAGAAAGGTGTAAAAGAGATGTTAGGGTTTTGCTTTGAGAGTGACAATTGTTCTTTGCTGAAGCGAGATAACTTCAATTATATATAAGTAACACCTTTCACCAGAGTTGATACTAAAAACCGTGATGAAATGTAAGTAATTTTTCACAACGGTTTTTGGTAATAACCATGGTGATAGGTATTTTAATTTTAAAAAATATATAAGGACAAGCCTTTTTTCTAACGAAAGACTAAAATATTGTTGGTGCTGGGATTCAAAACGTGTAACCTTTAAACTATCACCACGATTGGTATAACTAACCGTGATGAAATGTCTTGTAATAAAATAATAAATAATTCAGGAGCGTAAAAATTAGTTATAACTACGGTTGATTAAACAGCCATAATAATATAATGTTCCAAATGTATATTTTGTAGTAATGACATACTCATACCTAAACACCACGCTTGCATACAGAGCGTATCACCTTACTGAGCAGATCCCGTAAACCATTGTAACACCACGATACAAGGCCTCTGACTTCTGTGGGCAAGCCCTAAACACCCTAAACAGTTATGAACCTACTAGGGCCTATGAGCATCTTATAACCTCATAGGGATAACCTGTCGTGCATGATGTCTCCCACATGCTTATCATTATCAGGATTTATCAAGTTTGTTTCATGGGAATCTTAATCATGATGATTTCTCACAGATCCAAACCTTAGTGGAACAACACTCATACTTCCACCAGCAGCTAGATCGGACTTATCAACCATGGGAATGTTGAGAAAATCATCTGATACGTATATCTTGTGGCTGGACTTCAACACACTAGTGTTTGCTTCACCAATCATCCTATCATGTATTTGGTTAATCACACTTTCAAACATATGAGAAGTCATTATATTAGGATAAATTATGCCATAACCATTCTTGTTCACCTTTTTCTTCCTAAAAAAAGTATGTTATTCAAAGTTTGGAAGATCTCCAACCTGACCATCAGCCTTCCCTTCAATGACCCTTTCTTGCTTGAGTCTCAAACCATTATCAAAATATGATTCAGACTCTTAAGACAGATGTTGGAGCGTCTGTTCTTACACCTTGGCTGGCCTTTCCTTTTTATCAATCTTGAGGTCTTGTAAACCCTTGATGTCTTCCTTAGATAAGGCCTTCTTCATAAGAACTTCTTGGCCTTTATTAGGGACATACTTTTTAGAATTGTTAAAGTTCATATTCCACCTTTGATCATACAATTTGTTCATATTGGTAGTTAAGCCTTTTCTCAGTGGAACCTTTTCTTGACCATGATTAACCAATTTCCATGACCTCTTGATTCTCCCCTTTGCTTTATTAGTGGCCCAAGCATTCATACTAGGTGTTGGATTAGTTATCCACATATAGTAGTTGTATTTGGATCTTGATCCCTTCACTACAACTTCTTGATTGTTGTTGATAACAATACACTCACGCTTGTTGAAGTTCACATTAAACCCTTAATCACTTAGTTGACTAATACCGATTAAGTTAGTCATTAAGCCTTCTATCAACATCACATCATTAAGATAGGGAAGTTTCTGGTCTGGCCATCTTACCAATGCCTTTGATCCTTCATTTTCTGTCATCTCCAAATGTAACACATGCTTGTTTGAAAGGTTTGACTTCTTCAAGAAAATACTCTTCCCCTGTCATATGAATGGAGCATCCACTTTTAAAAAACCAATCATTCTTAGAGATCCCTCTACAAGATGTTTGAGTTATGAGACCTTTGACTTCAACCTTGGGTTTCCAGATTTTCTTTGCTTGAGCTTGCTTCCCTGTATTGTAGAGTTGACGATAACCGTACAATCTAAAGCATTAAGGCCTTATGTGTCCATATCTTCCACAATGATGATATCTTCTGTTGGAGTTCCTTTTCTTTCCATTATATGGATAAACATGTCATGCAGGGTGATAAGATATGTGGTCCACCATATTGAACTCAGTTTTGTTTTCAGGAAGAACAAACTTCTTAGGCTGAGTTGTGTCCTTCTTACTCATGAGCTTAGGGTCAAACCCAATTCCCTTAACGTTTCTGGACATTTTCTTAACTTCTGATATTTAATATACCATGTCAAACCATTGATTCAACATACAAACAAATTTTTTCATATGTTCCAGTTTGGATTTTAACAATGTGACTTCCTCTTTCAGATCTACAATGGTTGAACTTTGCTTCTCTTTTTCCAAGAGTAGAGCCCTTATGGTCTTCTTCTCCTTCTCTTCTCTCAAGAAATATTCCTTCCATTCAGTGAGCAGCTCTCTATATGTTTCAACAAGTTTTTTTTGCTGAGATTTCTTCAACACTAGACTCACTACAAGAGTCATACTTTCTAGCGAAATCCATCACTTTGTCATCTATTTCTTCTACATCTTCAAATTCAGACCAGATGATAGACAATCCCCTTTTCTGATTCTTTAGAAAAGTGGGAAATTCAACTTTTATGTGATCAAACCCTTCACATTCATAATAATGTGTTATTCTGCCTTTGTAATTTTTGAACTTGGCCAGGGGACTGATGTCTAACACTTTTTCTAGGACATTTGTCTTCCACCTTCTATACAGATTATGAAAATCGTTGTTGAACTTTCTACCAGCTAGGGTTATAGCATCTACCAAGCTCTCTTATTTAACATCTTGAATTCCTTCTTCCTCAATGTTGGAAACAAAATCCATACCTTTGTTCTTCTTTTCACCCATTTAATTGATGGATATCTCAAAGGTTTATAATGAGCCAATGAGTTTATCAACCTTCATGCTGCTCAGGTCTTGAGCTTCTTCAACAACAATCACTTTCATATAAAACCTCTTAGGTAATTATCTAAGAATTTTTGTGGCAAGATTTTCTTTAAACATCTTTTCTCCCAAGGCAAAAGAGGTATTGGCAATATCACATAATATGATGTGGAATTCACTAATAAACTCATCTTCATTCATCCTCAGATTCTCAAATTGGGTGGTAAGGATCTGTAGCCTTAACATACGAACTTGAGACATGCCTTCTTGTGCATTTTTTATAATCTCCCATGCTTATTTGGCCTCTGAACATGTGTTAGTAATAAGAATATATTCTTGTCCATACCATTGTAAATAACATTCAAAGCCTTGGCATTTCCAAGAGCTTCAACATCTTTTGCATTTATCCAATTAGCTTCTGGTTACAAACAAGTAGTATCATCTTAAGAAGTAACCACTGAATTTTTCCATCCTTCTATCACGACTTTTCATTACAGACTTTCAACAATCATAGTTGGTGCCATCCAAAAAAGGTGGTTTATTGACTGATCCTACATCTTTCATTGTGTCCATTTGAGTAGAATTTATCTTCCTTGGAGCTTACCCAATAGGATAGGGTAACTGCTCTGATGCCAATTTAAATTTTGTTCCTCATGAGACATATGTTGTACATGATGTCCTAGCACCATGTTAGATAAGTTAAACTAGAGCCACCATAATAAATAGTACAAGATGATGGAGTAGAATATCAATAAATAACTTAAGCAATTGGTAACCCAATTCGATGCAACCTGAACTAACGTCTAAAAGGTTGGCTTTCAATCCAAGAAATGAAATTCACTATTAGTAGCTTAGTACAAAGAGTCTTACAAGCAACAAAAAAAATCCTATGGTGTCCTATGCCTTTCCTAACACTACCCAATGACATTCTATTTAGGTCTCCTCCTAAATATGAGAACCCCTCTCACTTTCTCTCAAACACTAACCCAAGTGTTTGGACTTTCCATTCATTAAACCCTAGTGATCAACCTCAATAACAACTATGAGCGATTTTGATTCGTACAACTCAACTAGACAAACCTAATATGTCAAGTTACTGAAACATAGTGGTGTACATAAAAATGACAAAGACTCATTTGAAACCTAAACTCTATAGATCTTCAATGTAGAATATGTGTCTTCCAAGTTAAGAAAGAGCTCCTTATATAACATAATTCTTCTAGGCTTTTCTTCATGGATATTTGATTTGATTTCGTTCAGAATGTAAAATCCATTGGATATTATTTGTTCCTTAAATCTCTCCAGCAAGATATGATTTGGTTCAATTTAAATTCAAATTTAAATCTGAATTAATTTTTATCCAGCTTTCAAGCAAATCACCTAATCATATTATCAATAACAATAAAATCTTTAACAAATTTTCTGCAGAACATACTCCAAAATATAGCAGTCTGGCCTGTCAAGCAAAGGTCCAGATATCATACCACATGGTGAGACATCGTTTCCAACATGTGTCCCTTCTGCCGTTCCATACAGCTTAAGCAAGCTAAATCAATCTTAAACACTTTGATCACTTCTCTGTGTTGTTATTTTGCAAAATGCAACCAATATAAAGGTTCAATTTAAAGAGAACTTCAGAGATAAACTTGGTGCGACTCAGTCACCACCAGTTTGAGAGGAGGAGTAAGAGACAAGATCCCTTAATACTTAGATAATTCCACATAGCAATCATTTATATCAATAGCATTTATATTCCAATTACATGCTAGGTTATTAGTAAATAGTCCTGAATACTAGCATGATTCTACAATCATGTCTTATTAGTCTTTGTTGTATATATGTGTATGGTATTAATCCAATACAACACAATTTACAAGTAATACAAAAATGAGTTTCTAATCACCTTCAATGGAGGATGACTTATTTATTTATTAGGGTTTTGTACTCAACAATAAAGGTTGCCTCGTAATTGAGAGACAATGGTGTTTGTGGTATAGAATCTACTTATGATAGAGTTTTGGATTATCTTAATGGTATAAGTCTTGCATTTGACCTTAGCAGCTTAACTAGAGAGGACATCGTCCTCCTAAAACCCAACATTTTTTTTTGGCAAATGCCATTTTTTAAGGACATATCTCAATGCACCCCTCGATACTATTAGGCACCTGAAGAAATTCCATTTATGCACATTGTCATACCCTAAAATTTGCCTTCATATAATTACAAATATCATTTTATATCGATTAAGTGAAATGGCACAATTAGTAAGGCTTTGAGAGTAAGAGGTACAAGAGCGAGAAGTCCCGAGTTCGAATCCAACTTCTGACATTTTTACTTTTTATTTTCTAACTTTAGTACTAACTTCACTTTCATTAAAAAATCACAAAAAATAGTTTTTCATCATTTTTATTCTTAATTTTCGTATTCATTATTTAAGCATTTTTTTAAAAAATATTAATTTTTCATTTTATTCATAAAAATAACCAAAATATCATAAATAAAAAGATTTGAGATTATTTGTTTACATTTTTATAAATAATGCATTCTTATGATAGTATTTTCATTCTTAGAGAAAAATTAATGTAATTGATTAATTATGTCAAGAATCAAAATCAAATACTATATTTGATTTAGAATTTTGACCTTTCTATTAACCTATTTTTTCTTTTATAAATACTAACCAAATCCTAACATTCACGACCACTAATCCTAACCTAGCCTCTGGCTTTCGCGTACAGTACAATAACAATTCCCTTCACAAAAACTCTCTACACGTACAAACTTTTTTTTCCAGAATTCTTCTAGCCCTTTTTTCATGTTTTGGTAGCTTTCCCACCAACGTCTAACATCATACAAATCTGACGCAACCAAAACGAAACCCTTCAACGGTTCTGAGGCCGATTTTCGGTTGCAACAAACTTCGTAAACCGCTGACGTAATCACATCAACAAACTGAAGCAACAGAACACACCGAATTGCATCAATTCGTTCAGCAGAAAAGAGAAAAAAAATAAGTGAAGAGGAGAACAAACAACAAAACCATCACTACCACACAACCGAATCGACAGTGTCGCGTCGACAATCACCGATCCACCTCCGAAGCAACGAGCCGCTTGCATCTTACCCCGCACAAAACACGGCCAACAATACGCCCCGACCACGTCGGACGACTTCGACGGCAACAACCACGGACAAAGACCGTCACGGTACCGTCCGTTTGCGGTGAGGTTAGTGTCACTCTCCAACCACAGCTCTGAGTCGGTATCTCTCATGTTTGTGTTGTTTTATTTTCAAGTTATATTGAAATCATGATGCATATGCTATTATATTTCCTTGGTCTTATGTTTGAAAAAAACAGAGTTCACAAAAGAGAAAGAAGAAGAGAATTATGAGAGAGAGGATTGCTTTTTCTAATTTTGACTTGGCAATTTAATTTTGACCATAAGAAATCAATTCAAATAGTGGTGAGAGATAAAAGTGGGAGGTGGCTAAATTCTAACGGGTCCCTGGTTTAGTTTCTTAGCATTTTTTTTAATTAATTGTTTAGTTTTCTTAGCAATTTTTAATTAATTGTGACTGGGTAGTAATTTAGGTTTAATACAAATTGTTGGTCTAAATGGGTCATGTGTACATTTTCCTCTAATTGTACCCTCTAATTTATTTTCTTCTAGCCCAATTTTGTGATTGTATTTTATTTGTTTTACTAATTATTTACTATTTTCATTTTTATTTCTTTAATAAAATCAAAAACACAAAAAATGTTAATTAGTTAGCTTTTATCTAAAAAATTACAAAAAATATTTGGTTCTATTAAATTTTAATTTTCGTATTAATACCAAAAAAAACATGCTTGTTTCTATATTTTTCTTTGTTAATTATGATTAATTGTTAATATTTCTTTATCATTTTTCATACCTCATTTATATATCCATGGCTAACATTTTTTTTTTATTGCGAGGTACAATTTCATCTATTCTCGTGGATATTCGTGATTTCATCCTCAATCTCCTCCACTGGATCTCGCTAATTCCAGATCTAAAGGACCAGAACGCGCTGCTCCACCATAGGCATCCAAAATCTCACAACACTTAAACAGAGCTAAGTTATTTCTAATTTTTCTTATTTTAGTTACATAAACATTCTTTTATCTATTTTCTTTTCTCTATTTTTTATATTATTTTTAAAAATTACTTTTAAAACATGTTACTCATTAATTAAATAAATATTTTCATGACTCTAATTTATTTAATCAAAAACTCGATTTTTCTCCTAAACATTAAAATCTCTTTTATAATAACTGTCTTTCATATTTGTTTTTAATTAATTAATCAAATTAGTTTTTTTAAAACTAATAATTATTTTAGGGTGATAATTTAATGTTTTTATGTTTTCAAACCCTGATTTTATTTTAGATAACTATTTCTCCCTTAACCCTAAAGATTTCATTACTGGGAGGTGTTGCCCATTAACCATAGTCTAGGTTTTTTAATATTGGTTAACTTTTGGCCTATTCAGCGTTAGCTTTTTGCCTTGCCTTTTATTTGCCTAAATTATTACCATTTTACCTTTAATGCACTAACATATCTCTTCTTCGTGGCTAATTTTCAGGGTTAATCAAAGATTCTTCGACCACGCGTCATGCCAATCAAAAAAGCTAAGTCCCTAGTTAATTATTATTTTAAATATTATTTATTTTTGCCTTATAAAATGTAAATTAGGGTTTACTTTCCAATGTTAAAGAACTCCGCCTACACTCACCCCTCGTTTATTTTCCTTTTAATTTTCAGAGTCGATTGAGAGTTTGAGGAAGATCAAGGCATTCAAGGGTTTATCTTAATTATTGTTCCTCTTATTTTCTGTCTTTTATTTCCCCTTCCCCGCAGGTGTTTATTGTAAAAGGACATTATGTTTTTCTGCCTTTATTTTTTAACTGCGTGGTTAGTAATCCTAGGGAGTGCAAACCTTGTTTAAAACAAATTAGCTCACTAATTATAAGATAAATAACTGAATTGAACCACGTGATTGTGCACCCACACACCTTTAGAGTGATCCCTCTTGTTGCCTGTTGCCTTATATTGTTGCCTTGTTGCCTTAATTTTGTTGCCTAAAAATAGTCAAGTCCCTCGATTCCGAGGATACCTAAAGCAATGTTGCATGTTGCCTTCAAAGTTATTGAAACTCCCTCGAGGTTGCCTTATAAAGAATAATTGTCCCAATTGCTAAGGTATCCTCGCCTGTTACCTAAAAGATAAAATGACTATTATATCCTTCCCTTAGACTACCTGCCCTCTTTATGGAAGGGACAGTTTTATGGCGAACGATAACCTTCGATGACCCTTCCAATCCAATTGAAAGACTTCCTGCCCTCTTATGGTATGGATAGACTCTGTCGCCCGAAAGACTAAAAGAACAATTTTAAAACTTAGGGTAGTTGCTATTAATTGTTTGCTCCTTTTCAAACTCAAATTCAAATTCAAATTCTCTTTCCCACTAATTTTCAAATGCTTTCAAAACAAGGCCACACTTATTTACAAGCTAAAGTCCTTAACGAATCTTTTTCTTATTCACACCCTACTTTTCAAACAAATCAAAACAAAGTGAGCTAAGCAATTAAGAGCCCTTGAAAAACCATGGATGCAAAGGGTGCCTTACACCTTCCCTTTGTATAACTTACCCCCGAACTCAAAATCTTTTTAAAAAAGGTCTTTTCCTGTTTTTTTAGCCTTTCTTTAAATTGGATAAAATAAAAGTCGGTGGCGACTCTTGCTTAACCGCGACATTTTCGATAAAAAGTCAGTTCACCGTATTACACACATGATGTAGATGCACATCAAGAAGCACCTTTTTTTTCCAAAATTTGTTTTTTTAGGAGGTGCATCTACGGAAGCATTTTAAACTAGTAAATGTTGGGAAATCTTCAGATTAATTCATTTCAGGGATTTTTCCGTAGGTACATCTACGAAATGTGTTAGCGCCATAATTTTCCGAAGTTGTACCTACAGAACTATCTAATATAGTTTGAACCAGCATGATCACTCTCCCATTGTTGGTTTTCTTCTTCAATACCCACTTCCACAACCTAAAAACCCTACATCATCAATATCATTTTTCACTCAAAAACTCCAACTTTTTGGTGCAACATGTCAAAGGGAGCAAGAGGAGACAAAATTTCAGGTAAAGATTCATCTTTATCCATTGCATTACTCACATTATGGATCAATTTTCTATCAAAAAATTTAGCGTTCCTTCCGTATATACAACTCTGGAACGTGTTGAAGATGAACACGTTTCGTAGGTACATCTATGGAACATGTATGTGTTGTTTTTCAACACTCTTGTGATTTTGTATTATTTTTGTTATTGTTTACAAATAGGTATGGTGCACCCGGATAATATCTCAAAAGAATTAGTTCCTACAAACGATGTTTCTCCGAATGTTGAAGGGGTTATTAAGGCGGTAGATGTTGGTGGTGACTTTAATAACAGGCAAGAGTTTGATGATTATGATAGCATGCTCACATGGATTCTTAGGAGTGCAACTAACTTTGGTTTTGGTGTGGTAATAGGAAGATCAGATAATGGCTCGGAAAGAAGAAACGCTTTCATAACAATGTTGTGCGAAAGAAGCGCAAAATACCATACTCGTCTAAGGAAGTTTAAAAGATACAGGACGGGTAGTAGAAAATGTGAGTGTCAATTTAAACTCTGTGGTTATATATTGGCTAGCAAGAAGTGGAAATTTAGTGTTATTTAAGGGTTGCATAACCATGATTTATACTCAAGGTTACAAGGTCATCCCAGTGTATGTCGGCTCAAACCCGAAGAGAAGACATGTATTAGTGACATGTCCGTGAATCTTGTCCTTGAATCTAGGCCCGTCTCCAACAAAGGTCCCTACCTCGGCAAGGGCAAATTTCTTGGTATTCTAGTGTTCAATCCTCTTCCACCTTCAGATTTCGACAGGCACACAGGCCAATCTACATCTTCAGGTTTAAGAAGATTGAACAGGGGCAGCTGTCATACCCCAAAATTTTCCTATCTCATTTCATCTTTCAAAGCTCATACCAAAGTTCAAGACTTAAGGACATACTCTCCTAAACAATGACCTCCTAAACCAGGATTTTGATTTCTCTGAAGAAAATTAATAAATAAAGGTCCCCAATGGATTTCAGATGACTTATGATGCTTCAAACTATCTCCATGACAAAATTCAGGCTTCAATTCTAAGGATTGCCCAGTCAATTGCTCAGAAAGTCAACAGTCGACTAGTTTCACCTAAAAGTCAACTGTGGTCAAAGTACAATCAAAATTCCTGATTTTTTTGTCAACATCCTTATTTTGAAATATCATTCATCATTTGATCAAAGATTGATCATTATTCATCAAGGAAAGTTCAGAAATCAACAAAACCTAAAGTTTCTAAATTAGGGTTTTTTTTACCTAAAGTCAGCTGAACTTTGACCAGCCATAACTTTCACACAGAACATCGGAAATTTCCCATCCAAAGCTCATTTTGAAGGAAATTGAATTATATACAACTTTGTCTCTCACATGCCAAGGCTAGAAATGCTTCATTTGAGAGATATGGATCAAAAGATTACAGGTCCTTTTTGAAAGTCAACTAAAAGCAGTTTTTTGTCAAAGCCAATATCATCAAGATAAATTCCTCAAATGGAAAAAATCTTCCAAAGTGGCTTGTAGAGGACATCTTGAGGTTTCCAAAATGTCCTAGAACTCCTCCATATCTTAAAAAATGAAGGAGATATGCCTTGTCAAAGTTGGACAATTTTGAGAGGAAAAATGTGAAACAAAAGGCTCCAAAATGAATCTTTTTGCAAACAAGTCCAATCTTTTTTGGCCCAATCTTCATCCTCATGATATCCAAGATTCAAAATTCAATTACCACGAAATTACATGATTTATTTGGTTTATTATGAATTTTTATTCATTTAAAAGATGATTAAAATTAAGTAAATCAAAAGAAAATCAAAGATATGGTTTAAGGGACTAATTTGAATCAAATCCAATCATCATTTACTCCCATATTCAATATAATTTCGTGCATGCATGAATTGGATATGATTGGGACCAATTAAAGACCAAATTAGAAAGAGTGAAAAATCAAGTTTCATCAAATTTCAATCTTTGATTCTACGAAGATTTGATCAAATTTTATAACCCTAATCCATTCACCTATAAATTCAGAACAAGTGCAGACCCCTAATGGACGTTTTTACAGCCTTAGAAGCACTAACTAAGTGCATACAAAGTGAAGAAAAAAACCAAAATCATTCTGGAGGTTATAGCTCGATTCAAGACGTTTGGAAGATTCTAACGCGTTCCTGAAGGATCATTGAACGATTTACAATCATCTTCAAGCTTTGGAGCATCAAGAACACACTCCCATATCTCACGGTTTGAGCAATTTTTCTTGATTTTGATTTCGTGATTTCGTGCATCATACATGAATTTAGGTTGCATATTATGGATTGTTTTGATGTTTAGAATGATTCTGAGTTACTAATTTGCTTGTTACGTGCTTATATCATGGATTGCCATTAGCAAACATTAGGGTTTCAAATTGGGTTTTTGTGAGATAGGGACGATTAGGCCAAATCGAGGCCATGGCTGAATTCGCAAGGACTAATTGAATCGAACCATGGTCTTCCTTTTGATTTTTTAGGCGTGTATGAACGTTTTTGTGATGAACAGGTGTAATAGATATATGTTTTTACAGTGGATATGTAAAAAGCGCTGCAAAATATCTTTCTGCAGGTTGTCACGAAGAAGACGATGTGCTGTCCTCACATCATTGGTTCATTCAAATTCACGCGCGCTAGTTTCCATTGGCTTGCTTGTTTCTTTTATAATTTATTAGAGGTACATGTTAAACGAGCAAATGGATCTGGTTGGGTTGGTGAAGAGCGATTGTTGGTTCACCCAAGGGTCAAGGGATCGATCCCTGGCCCTTGCATTATTTTTTTCATAATTCTTCTTTGCAGATCCCGTGCGCCACATGTTTGAGGGAGTACCGCGCATCCTCGCCTTAGCACTGTTGGATGATAATCATCCAAGATCCAACGCATCTGAACGGAATGGCGTATACTATGGTCTCCAGGCTTACCACACCCAATCAAAATCCTGGTTTTGTTTTTACATTACTTTATTTAAGTATTTGTTTTATAGTTTTAAATTAAAAACTTAGAACCTTTTTAACCTATTTTAATTTAGGTTTTAATTAATAATTTTAATTTAGGTTTTAAATTAATAATTTTAATTTAGGTTTTAAATTAATAATTTTAATTTAGGTTTTAGCTAATAATTGTAACTTAGGTTAAATATTTAGGATTATTAGGTTAAATAATTGTTTTAGGTTAATAATTTAGGATTAGTTAATTAACTTAATAATTAAGTTAACTTAATTAGATTTAGGTTTATTTAATCAATTGACTCTTCCTTGTAACCTTAACTTAGTGCATTTAGGCTAATTAATTATTTTTAGGTTTTTAAACCCTGATTTTATTTTTGGCTAACTATTTTTCATCATGACTATTAATCACTGTTTTCCCTCACCCTTTTAATTTTTGATCTGTTACCTTATAATTGGTGAGGTTTTTATTTTCGCGCCCAATTCTTCCTCTATATTGTAACTGCCCCAAAGCCTTGTAATAACTTAGGCTTGTTTTCTATTTTGCCTGCAGGTGTTTATTGTAATAGTTGTAGGGTTTTAATTTCTGTCTTTATTTTTCTGCCCTACAGGTGTTTATTGTAATAGCGTAGGATCTTTTAATTCTGCCTTTATTTAACTGCTATGGTTAGTAATCCTAGGGAGTGCAAGCCTTGAATTAAATTAGAATCACTAATTACAAGATAAATATCTGAACTTAACCACATGATTGTACCACACACACACCTTAAGGGTGACCTCTCTTGTTGCCTTGTTGCCTTATTATCTGTTGCCTTTTTATTATTATTATAAAATAGTCAAGTCCCTCGATTCCGAGGATACCTAAAGCAAATGTTGCCCTCAATTCATTCATCATCCATTTTGTCCCTCGAGGTTGCCTTATAAAGGATGATTGTCCCCATTGCGAAGGTATCCTCGCCTGATGCCTAAAGATTAAATGACTATTCTATCCTTCCCTATAGACTACCTGCCCTCTTTATGGCAGGGTCAGTCTTATGGCGAACGATAAACCTCGATGACCCTTTTAATCCAATAAAAGGACTTCCTACCCTCCTATGGTATAGATAGCCCTGAAAATGCACATAACACAAATTTCATAATTAAACGAGTTCCATAACAAATGCACATAACACAAATTTCTTAATCATGTTTCTATTCATGGGTTAGCATTATAACAACATAAAACATGTTCAAATCCCAACAAATGCACATAACACAACCTAAGCATACAACTATCCATTGCATACATATATACCCACAATAATGAGGATTCTCCCCCTTACCTCTTGAAGATTCTCCTTCTTCTAGGTTTTCTCCACTCTCCCTCTTCTTTCCTCTTTTCTCTTTTCTTCTCTTTTCTTCTCTCAAAAGTGAAAGTTATGAGAACTAACCTAATTCCTCTTACTATCTTTCTTTAATCTAATGGGCTTAGCTACCCACTTTCTTATTATTTCTATTTTAATTAATTAGGTCCAATAGCTATTATCTCATTATTCTACTAATAATTCTAATAACCAATTAGCATAATATCACACAAATAAGTAATTATCACACCAAGTAATAATTAAATAATCATACTAATAATAAAATAACTATTTAAATAAATGAAATAGAAAATCGGGATGTTACACATTGACTTGACGGGATACGAGTTTTTGGAAACCTTTTTCCCGCTCCGCACCACCTATAAATCCAAATGATCACATCATGTGTATTGGATGGCTTGCAAAATTGAGTCATTTTGTACAAGTTTACTTAAAACCGGGGTGCCTAATACAACCTACGTCACCGAAATGAGCGCTTCATCATTCACATACCTTATGGAGACAAACATAATGTTGTGTAGCTCGAGTATCGTTCACCTTCATTTGACAACGAATGGAACGTCGTTTACAACAACTTTGAGCTCAAGAACTGAGAGGATGTTTTGGCGATGTGGCGAATGTATTACGATTTCGAAGAGAAAATCATGCTCGAGTTCGTAGTGACAGTGCAAAGAACGATTGAGCAAATCTTAGAGATGTGCAAGCGTCCACCGGTCTATTGAAATGAAATATTTAATTTGCTGTTTAAATCATCAATGTAATGCCGATTTTAATCTATGAATGTTGTTTTATCGTTGCAATGTTGATTTTATGTTATTCTGTATCTAGTTTATTCCGCATATATACATATAGACATATTCCATAGATGTATCTACAGAACGTTTTCACGCTAAGCAAAAAAAATACTTCCGAAAATACACCTCTGAAAACAGAAGGACAATTTCAAAAATACACGGTGTCTAAAAACCACAAAGGATGTAATAAGAGTTCTCCTTTTCTAAAAGTGTTTAAATTATGAAAATAAAGTTTAACATAACCGCAATATATAAAACAAATTTTAAGTGTTTGGAAGTAGCACATGCTCATAATTTTATCCTTCTATTTATGGTTTTTTTCCTTGCTATTCTTACTTCCGGATAAGGCCAACATATGTGCTCAAGAAAATTTATTGTATACTTACCCTCCATTATTAAGTAATAATCATTCCACCTTCATTTAAGGAAACGACTTATCAAAACAAATTTTGGAATATTTTAGTATATAGTCTCTATAGCTCATCATACTCAAAACCAAATAATTAAATGACTTAGTTTCCCCCACACACTACGTTATTTACTTTTAACTTCAAATAACAAAACTCTTTAATAAAGTACCAACTTGCATTCATTGTAACAAAAAAAAACTACTTTAAATTTTAATGAAATGATGAAAAAAAGATGAACCTCTTAAATTGAGTACAATATCCATGAAATGGAATATCCATAGAATCAAAAGTAGTTTTTGGAATCACATGCAGACTGTGACAGATAGTTACAAGAGAGGTTACAATAATTACCTTTTTACACCGCACAACGCTACTGCAGTGTGAAAAAGTGACACAAAGCACTGCTTTTTCCGAAACTGAATGACAAAAATACAAACTATACATCCACGTGTTGCTTCATTGTAGGATAATAATCATTTTCACTTGCTCCATGAGTGATGATTATCATCGTTTATCCGTGTCTTGATTGATTCATTTCAGTTTCACTGTTGAAAGATTGTATACTACTCGGTGTTCTTGCTCAGAGTTGTTCTTGTGTGAATTCATACAATGACTGATACTACAGATGATATTGCTGAGGAAATCTCCTTTCAGAACTTCGATGATGATTGCAGGTTGCTTGGTAATCTTCTCAACGACATTCTTCACCGTGAAGTTGGTACTACTTTCGTTGATAAACTCGAAAGGATTCGAGTTCTTGCTCAGGTTTCTTTAAAAAAAACTCAACTTTTTATCTGTTTGTTCATACCCCGTTTTGGTTTTTTCCTTGGGGTTTTCTTGTTTTGGTTTTTCTTTCAATTTTCTTGTGTTGGGTTTGATGGGGTTTTGGGGTTTTCTGTTTTTGGCAGAGTGCATGTAATATGAGGCAAGCGGGTATTGTGAACATGGGTGAGATACTTGAGAAGCAGTTGGCTTCAGAGTTGTCAAAGATGACGTTACAAGAAGCTTTCACTCTTGCTCGAGCTTTCAGCCATTATCTTACTATGATGGGTATTGCTGAAACTCACCATAGGTAAGGGATACAGTAAGGCTTTGTTTGAATCAACTTATTTGATAAGCTGTTTTCAGCTTATTTTCATAGTTTATTTGATAAGCTCTTATACATAAATTGTGTCTTTGTAGGGTTCGTAAGGGAGGGAATATGGCACAAATTTCAAAATCTTGTGATGATGTCTTTAACCAGCTTGTGCAGGGTGGAGTTTCCCCTGATGATCTTTATAACACAGTCTGCAAGCAGGTTCTTTTTTTGTTCTTTTCATGTTTATATTGCTGGTGTTTCAATCAGTAATGCAGTTCTTGATTTCAAGTTTCTTTTTCATTTTTGAATTTCTGTTTCTTCAGGAGGTTGAAATTGTTCTCACAGCTCACCCCACACAAATTAATCGCCGTACACTTCAGTACAAACACATTCGAATTGCTGTGAGTTTTTTTACTTTGTTTGGCCTTTGTAAAGATTTCAGTGGTTTGAAGTTTTTCAAATTCAATTAGCATATAAGCATTTGTCTAACTACTTTTTCTTCTCATTGTGTAGCATCTCTTGGATTATAATGACCGCCCTGATCTTAGCCCTGAAGATCGAGAAATGCTTATCGAAGATCTGGTACGTCTGCTCTACTGGATTTTCACCCTAGAAACTATCTGTTTAACTATTAAGTGGAAATGTTTCTTATATTCTCATGTGCTATATCGATTTGGCAGGTGAGAGAGATAACTTCAATATGGCAGACAGATGAGCTTAGGCGCCAAAAGCCCACTCCAGTTGATGAAGCTAGAGCTGGTAAGCTTCTCGAGTATCAAGTAGTATTATAAATGTCATGTCTTCTGGTTCACGGTAAAAGAAAAATAACAATTTGGCATGTAATAACATTTTTCATTTTATCTTCCCAGGTTTGAATATAGTGGAGCAATCACTCTGGAAAGCTGTTCCTCATTATTTGCGTCGAGTCAGCAATGCTTTAAAGAAGGTCTATCATCTTTACTTCTCGGTCAATTAGCTGTATTTGAAAAAAAAAAGATTTTTAATACAATCGATCCTCCTTTGTGTTGCAGCATACGGGAAAGCCACTTCCATTGACTTGCACTCCCATAAAGTTTGGAACTTGGATGGGAGGAGATAGAGATGGAAACCCAAACGTGACGGCAAAGGTGAGCGTTTTTTTATCATCCATCCAAGTGCAAACTATTGGTGATTTTTCTTATGAATAATAATGAATATGGTTAATTTTAATGTTTGAGAATTTTTTGTTCCTCAGGTCACAAAAGATGTTTCACTTCTATCAAGATGGATGGCAATCGATCTCTATATTCGGGAAGTGGATAGCCTCAGATTTGAGCTATCTATGAATCGGTGCAGCGATACTTTGTCAAGATTGGCACATGAAATCCTAGAAGGTTTGTCTGTTGAATTTTATTTTTGTCGAAATAATTCCTTAAGTCAATAGACTTAGCAGTCACTTTTGTCTACTATCACGTGACTACCAAACTCTGTCCGGCAAAAGTAACACAGATTTGATTGCTTCAATATCAGTCCAGTTCAATTTTGTTACTTTGATGTGTTAGATATCATATAAGCAACAGCCATAAATATTCTCTTTAAAGCCAGGCCACTAACTTCTTCTTTGACAGGAGCTAAAGATGAGAATCGTCGTGAGAGTTGGAATCAATCCATGAATAGAAGTCAGTCACTTCCAACACAACTTCCAGCTAGAGCTCATTTACCCTCTTTTGCTGGTACATATGAAAGTTTTTATTATTTCTCTCTAGTTATTTGAGCGTACCGTATGAATATTTTGATTTTCTGATGTTCGTTTGACACTTGAATCCTAAGCATAACTTGTGTTTTGTTATGTATGAGAAATGATGAGGGAGTATTTAATTCATTATATTCTTTGATGTAGCAAACGGTGAATCGCAGCATCCTAGACTAGACATTCCAGGACCTGATCACAAGGTAGATCAATTTAGTGATTGTGGCTGGCAGCTCTGAATTCTTCTACTACGCTAGATAACGTATATTTTTTTATTGGCAGGATGTTGGGATTTCTCCAAACTTAGCTGCAATCAGAACTGGCAATCCTAGTATTCAAGTATCACAAAAAAGTTCAGAAAATTCCAATGCTTCTTCAGCTTCAATTCCATCTTCTCCTTCTTTCATCTCCGGTCAACCACTTTCTCAGAGGAAATTGTTGGCAGAATCCCAAACAGGAAAGTCCGGTTTTCATAAGCTTTTAGAGCCACAGCTCCCTCAACTTGCTGGAATTGCTCCTTACAGAGTTGTCCTGGGAAACGTAAAGGATAAGGTATTGCTTCTGATTGATTCCAGCGATGAGTACTTAAAAAGTGACTGTTTCATCATTCAAATAAACGCATGAAATTTGTGTGTTCAGCTTGAGAGAAGCCGTAGACGGTTAGAACTTCTTCTTGAGGATGTTTCATGTGACTACGATCCTTCGGAATATTATGAAACAGCTGACCAGCTTTTGGAACCTCTGCTCCTCTGTCATGAATCTCTGGTACTCTTTCTCATCCCCTCTTTTTCGTTAAGGGTTTGTCATACTCCACAATTGCTTTTTAACCTTCTGTGTCTTCAGCAATCATACGGATCCGGGGTGCTAGCTGATGGTCGACTTGCTGATCTCATTCGTAGAGTTGCTACCTTCGGAATGGTTCTAATGAAGCTTGACTTGCGCCAGGTCTGATTTATATTTCATATTTATCATTGCTTGAGCGATCAACTATGTCCTGAAACTAGCTGTATTTCAGGAATCGGGGAGACATGCTGACACGCTTGATGCAATTACAACGTATTTGGATATGGGTACTTACAGTGAGTGGGATGAAGAAAAGAAATTAGATTTCTTAACAAGAGAGCTGAAAGGGAAGAGGCCACTAGTTCCTGTTAGTATAGAGGTGAGACAATTAAGAGTTTTCACTTTTTATACAATTTACCGAGTCTTGACTAGTTATATTACCGCCGTTGTGATTTTTTTAATTGAAGGGTGAAATAGGAGGTTTGTGATCTATTCATAAATTCTGGCTATTTCTGATTGGTATCTTGATTATTTTTAGGTTCCGGCGGATGTTAAAGAAGTCTTGGATACATTTCAAATTGCTGCTGAACTAGGGAGTGATTCACTTGGAGCCTATGTGATCTCTATGGCCTCTAGTGTATGACTAATTGCTTATGGCTACAATTTGTGCTAAATCATTAATCAATTACAGAAAGTTTATGCATTTTTGCTTGATTATCAGGCAAGTGATGTCCTTGCAGTAGAGCTTTTACAAAAGGATGCGCGGCTTGCTGCTGCTACTGGAGAGTTGGGAAGAGCAAGTCCCGGTGGAACGTAAGTAGGAAACCTTTAGTCGAACTTATCTATCTTTCAATTTTTCTTATCCAAATGGCGCTTAAGATGAAAACATTACTTGTCTAGTACATTTGTATTATGAATATTTGAATCTTATGGCATGTTTACAACAGGTTGCGGGTTGTCCCTCTATTTGAAACCGTGAAGGACTTAAGAGGAGCTGGTGCAGTTATCCGGAAACTTTTATCAATAGACTGGTACCTCGAACACATCATTAAGAATCACAACGGTCATCAAGAGGTACCTTTTTAATTCGAGGTGCATTGGATTTTATGTTATGGCTATCACGTGAAATTCATATGATAGTGTTATAAACTTTTATATGCAGGTTATGGTTGGATATTCTGATTCTGGTAAAGATGCTGGCCGCTTCACTGCTGCTTGGGAACTTTACAAAGCTCAGGAGGATGTTGTAGCTGCTTGCAATGATTACGGTATTAAAGTTACACTGTTCCATGGCCGTGGAGGCAGTATTGGCCGGGGTGGTGGCCCTACGTATTTGGCTATTCAATCCCAACCACCCGGATCTGTGATGGTAGGTTATGCATTTAGCTTTATCATTGTTAGTTTTTTTTTTCTTTCTAAAAATGTTCTGCTTGATGCAAAGGGTATGAGGGGACGGCGGTTATAAAATTTTCCGATGGTGCATTGCAGGGAACACTTCGGTCTACTGAGCAGGGAGAAATGGTAGAGGCTAAATTTGGGTTACCACAGATAGCGGTTAGACAACTTGAAATATACACAACTGCAGTACTACTCGCAACTCTTCGTCCACCTCTCCCACCCCGCGACGAAAATTGGCGTAATCTCATGGAAGAAATCTCAGAGATCAGTTGCCAGTGTTACCGCAACGTAGTCTACGAAAATCCAGAGTTCCTTTCCTACTTCCACGAAGCCACGCCCGAAGCAGAACTCGGCTTCCTCAACATAGGTAGCCGTCCTGCAAAAAGGAAGAACACAAGAGGAATCGGAAACCTACGTGCTATTCCCTGGGTATTTGCATGGACTCAAACCAGATTCGTTCTTCCAGCTTGGCTCGGAGTCGGAGCAGGTTTGAAAGGAGCTTGTGAGAAAGGTCATAGCGAGGAACTAAAAGCAATGTACAAAGAATGGCCTTTCTTCCAAAGTACAATAGACCTTATTGAGATGGTTTTGGGGAAAGCAGACACTACTATAGCCAAGTACTACGATGAAGCCCTTGTGTCCAAGGAAAGGCAAGAACTCGGTCGCGAGCTACGAGACGAGCTCTTGACAGCTGAGAAGTTCGTGCTTGTGATTAGTGGCCATGAGAAACTTCAGCAGAATAATAGGAGCTTGAGGAGGTTGGTTGAGAATAGACTTCCATTTCTCAATCCAATGAACCTGTTGCAGGTCGAGATTCTCAAGAGGTTAAGGCGCGATGACGACAACCTTAAACTCAGAGATGCTTTGCTTATCACAGTAAATGGAATTGCTGCTGGGATGAGGAATACCGGTTAAGGTTGCTTCTCGAGAACTATAATAATGTACACAACTTTCTGAACTAATGCTGAGTAGTTTGTTTCATGCTAGGTTTGTTTAGTAAATATTGGTATTAGCCATAATGGTGAATGGTTTGCACAATGTCTTGAGATAATGTGTTGCACAATGTCTTGCCTTGTTAAGAATTTGATCATTGTGCCAGAGTATTGAAATTTGCTGAGATACCTGGTCAATCCCTGTAATTCTATAAAACAAGCATGTGTTTCTATTCCCCTTCAAGCAGCATTGAACCCTAGACTCATCTCTCTAATGTTTTCCTACAAACTAAGGGTCTCGTTGAGATTAATTTTGCAGTTTTTTTCTATAGCGACAAGTTCATCAAAGTATCCAAAATTCGAGACACTCCTTTGAATAGTTTCTACAACCTTCAAAGTTTGGTTGTCCTTTGACACGGGAACTCGTGTCGGACAAAATCATTGCCAACTTTTTTCTCATTATTAGCTTCATGATCATGAGATCCATTGTTCTCATTATTAGACTCGTGGTCATTATCATTGTTATCAGACACATGATCAATATGTGAAAATTGATTAATCAAACACACCAAAAACTTAACCTGTACCCATTTTTCTCCATTCTTCTTCAGGTATTAACACAATTATTCCATCTTTATCTTTCTTCGTAGGATATACCCATCCTTTGTTCACAGCTCTCCAAGTCTTGCTGTCCATGGACTTCAGAAAGACTACCATACAAGGTTTCTAATAGTCATAGTTAGATCCATCCAAAATGGATGGTCTATTCCCAAATACTATTACATCCTTGTCCATAGTACCAGAATTTATTGTCCCTAGATCTCACCCAGAAATAAACAGGCAGGGCGCCTGCTCTGATACCAATTGAAAATTCTAGTAACACTCGATCGATGTCGTATTGAATGTTATGACATCTAGTTCAGAAATGATTATGCAATTTTGCAGAGAGTAAACAAAAACAGTAAAAAACACAGATGATTGTTTACCCAGTTCGGTGTACAACAACATCTACTCTGGGGGCTACCAAGTCAGGGAGGAAATCCACTATAAGCAGTATTAATTCAGAGCTAAACTCCTCGTTTACAACTCTTCACTTAAGACCTACCCAATGCAATTTCAATCTAGTGTTAGACCTGAGTCCCTACTCACTCCCCCTCAATCACAACAGTGATATCAACAACAAGCACAATTAAAACTAGAATGAAGACACACTTCAAAACAAATCTTGATCTTGCTTAAAAGCTTCAATCAAGAGACACAACACTCGTGCTTAAAAGCTTAGAGGGACACAACAATTACAACTCAAAACACCCTATTCAATACAATCATCAAAGTGACAATTGCTTGGATTACAAGTAACACTAGCACAAACACACGTGAACACAAACACATAATTCTTCACGTAAAAACATCTGCTTCTGAAAGTAGGATTATCAGTCTTCTTATAGGCAGTACTTAGGCCTTGGGCCTTCCAAACATAAATTAGGGTTAACCAAGTTAACCTAATTTCCACATATCTAGGGTGTTCACACATATGCTGTAGACGAGATATTTTAGCGCAAACTATACAACACAAAATATATAGTTTACTAAATTGTAGCCTGAGATAAATAAGGAAACATAACAACTAAATATAATAGTCACTGCTGTCAGATATTGATGTCATGACATCGAGCATGACATACAACCAAAACCTGTATTAGCTCAAACAGTCACATCCTGCATAACACTACACATAGCATGTCATGACATTAGTCAAGACATCACACATACATGAATGTTTTACCACAAAATGCATCCAATATAAAAGCATCTACAATAATTAATGTAAATTAAAAACAAAATAAAATATATCGCGCCAGTTTTGGTGAAATAAATATTTGGCGCCAAAATGTTTATTAAAAAAGCATAGAAGACTAAAAGTTAGAGTAAGAAATGCTCTAAGATTACGGGAGTTACAAACCTCCGCAAATTAATCGCCACAATCGAGGGCGTTTTTTGTAGTGTGTATAATAAACTCAAAAATAAATAATAAATTCTGTTTAGCTATCTATAGTTGCTATGAGAGAATTCACTGTAGGTAGAGTTTACTATACATAGTTGAATAGATGTAATGATTATGAGTTGAGTTATTAAATATTTATCAGAGTTTACTATCCATAGCTAAACAAAGTTGTCTTATACTTCTTGTTTTAAAATGAGTGTCGTTTAAGGTTTTTGTATATAGATTAAATAATATAATTATAGTGTCATTAAACATTACACTTTTATTATATTAACCTTATAAATATATTGGGAGTAGTATACATGGTAATAATTAAAGGATACAATGGTAAAAGTTGTAATCATTACTACATTAGAAAGTGAAAATGACATTCATTTTAAAACAAAATTTATTTGCTAAAACGACACTTATTTTAAAATAGAAGGAGTAACAATTAGGTAAAAAGTCATTTGGAAGATGAAACAAAACCAAGTTGGTTCTTAGCAGTGCCGGCCCTGCACAGGTGCAGGCTGCGCTACCGCACTGGGCCTCGAAACTTGGGGCCCATTTTTTTTATCATCAAACAAAAAAATATGAAGAAAGGGGAATGAAAGGTTTGATTTTTGTAGCAATGATAAATGAATTGAAATACATACAGAATTGAAGAAGAAACAAAAAGTGGGAGATAGATGAAATGCAACTTTAGTCTGCAATTCTGTATACAACACTGCAATTTACGAATAAAATAATATATATTGTTGGCGGTGTTCACGCGAAACTGCTCTAGGCTTTTAACCCTTCAATGTTAATGTCTCTAAAAAACTGCCACAATTTGTGTAGTAGAGTACTAGTACATCTTACATAATTACATAATAGTATCATTTATATATTATATTGTCAACTTTGTTTATGTGATGCTGATTTGTCTTTTTCTCTTTTAAGTCAATATTGTTAGTTTATAATTTTGTTTACTTTAGTTTTTTTAAGCTAATTTCTAATTCTTAATTTTGAATTCTAATTGGCAATGTTTTTTTTTATTACTAATTTCAAAATTGTTTTATTTAATAACATTGAGTTTTGTTTATACTAATATAATAATTTAATGTAGGCCCATTTTATCTTTGGTATTTCATTTAATTAAAATATAATTTTTTATTTAATATATTAATTTTAATTAAATTTTATTAATTTTAAACTATTTTTTCAGATTAGAACAGGGCCTCATGACTGATTGGACCGGCCCTGGTTCTTAGTCCTCAAGTCCTGTCCTATTTCTATGTAGCCTTCAATGGATTCACTTCAACTTGACCCAATTTAATTCTCATTAGGGATCTAGGGTTCAATAGTGTTGGTGCACAATGAATAAAGATGGTGACAAAGAGAATAATAGAATAACGGCGCAAAAGAGATGAGAGAATAAATGTTGTATTCTACTTGCGTTGTTAATAAATGATAGCTACTACAATGCTATTTATAAAAAGAATCTTGCCACATAAGCCCTAAAACAGTAAACTTAGTGAACAAGTCTAAGGTACAAACAGTACTACAAAATACTAAAGTACCCTTACTACTAAACAGCTAAGCTAATGGGACCCAAAAGATAACATCTTCTGGTCAACGACATCTTCTGAGTAGCCATCAGAAGATCAGCCCACATCACAACTTCTGAATATTGAATTACTCTTCAATACCATCCCTTAATTCATATTCTTCACTCAAAGCTGACAACGCCAATTCCATCCCTCAAGAGCAGAAATTGATCCGTCTTGATTGCCTTCGTCAGAACATCAGCCATCTGCTTCTGGGTGCTACAGTGCACAACTTCTAATGTTCCATTCTGGACTTGGCTTCTCAAGAAATGATACTTAGTCTCAATATGCTTGCTTCTTCCGTGTAACACCGGATTCTTGGCAAGATTGATTGCAGACTTGTTATCAATCATCAGCTTCAGAGGCTTCTTCACCCTAATCTTCAGGTCTTCTAATAGATTCAGAAGCCACACAGCTTGACATGCAGCTACAGCGCCTGCAATGTACTCAGCTTCACAGGTTGATAGAGCAACAACAGGTTGCTTCTTGGAACTCCAAGAGATAGGGCCTCCCAGAAACATGAACAAATATCCAGAAGTACTCCTTCTATCAACTCTGTCTCCACACCAATCAGAATCAGAATAACTCAATAACTCTGATTCTTCCTTTCTCCCAGAGGGAAACAATATGCCATATTTCAGAGTTCCCTTGACATATCTCAAAATTCTGACAGCAGCTTGGTAATGGGACCACTTAGGTTTACTCATGAACCTACTAACCAATCCAACTGCATAGCATATATCAGGCCTGGTATTACACAAATACCTTAGAGAACCAACCAGCTGTTTGAATACTGTAGCATCAACATCTTCACCATCAGAATCAGAGTCCAACTTCTGATTCACTTCTGACGGTGTAACAGCAGCTTTGCAATTCTCCAACTTGAATTTCTTCAGAAGTTCTAACTCATACTTCAACTGATGCAGAATGATACCATCTTATGAGTACAGAATTTCCATCCCTAGAAAATATGACATTTTCCCAAGGTCTGTAATCTCAAACTCATTCATCAGCACCTTCTTGAACTTCATCAGATCTTCTGGACAACTCCCCGTAAGCAATATGTCATCAACATAAAGACACAACAGAATCATATTGCATCCAGAATGTTGCACATAAACTCCATATTCTATCTCACACTTCTGAAACCCTTGCTTCTTGAAAAATGAATCAATCTTCAAATTCCAAGCTCTGGGCGCTTGCTTCAATCCATACAGAGCTTTGTGTAATTTGTACACCATCCCTTCCTTATTCTTTTTCACAAAGCCAGGGGGTTGTGACACGTATACCTCCTCTTGTAATGGACCATTCAGAAATGCAGACTTTGAAGGATAGAAAAACACTTAGAAAGGGGGGGTTTGAATAAGTGTAGCTTTAAAACTTGACTGATAAAAATAAATTGCACAGTTATTTTTATCCTGGTTCGTTGTTAACTAAACTACTCCAGTCCACCCCCGCAGAGATGATTTACCTCAACCGAGGATTTAATCCACTAATCGCACGGATTACAATGGTTTTCCACTTAGTCCGCAACTAAGTCTTCTAGAGTATCCTGATCACAACCTGATCACTCCAGGAACAACTGCTTAGACACAAGCTAAGACTTTCTTAGAGTATCCTGACCACCACGTGATCACTCTAATTACAACTGCTTAGACACAAGCTAAGACTTCCTAGAGTATTCTGATCAACACTTGATCACTCTAGTTACTTACAACTTAATGTAATCAAATAAGAGTTTTACAATGCTTCTTAAAAGCTATAATCACAAACTGTGATATTTCTCTTAATGTTTAAGCTTAATCTCACTAATATATTACAACAGCAATGTAGTGAGCTTTGATGAAGATGAAGATTCTGAGCTTTGATTTTAACAGCGTTTCAGCAAGTTAATATTCACAGAATTTGGTTCAGAGTCGTTAACCTTGCTTCTCATCAGAACTTCATATTTATAGGCGTTTGAGAAGATGACCGTTGAGCCCATTTAATGCTTTGCGTGTTCCGTACAGCTTTGCATTTAATGTTTCACGCTTTCGTCAACTACCTCGAGCCTTGTTCACGCTGTGTCTACTGACGTTGCCTTTAATAGCTTCTAACATTCCTTTTGTCAGTCAGCGTAGCCTGCCACTTGTACTTTCTTCTGATCTGATGTTTGTGAATACAACGTTTGAATATCATCAGAGTCAAACAGCTTGGTGCAAAGCATCTTCTGATCTTCTGACCTTGAAGTGCTTCTGAGCGTGATACCATCAGAACTTCAGTGCTTCTGATCTCATGTTCTTCTGATGCTTTCATAGACCCATGTTCTGATTCTGCTTCGACCATCTTCTGATGTCTTGCCAGACCATGTTCTGATGTTGCATGCTGAACCTTCTGAGTCAAAGCTTCTGAGCGCTGAATTATGCATACTCTTTATATATTTCCTGAAAAGGAAATTGCATTGGATTAGAGTACCATATTATCTTAAGCAAAATTCATATTATTGTTATCATCAAAACTAAGATAATTGATCAGAACAAATCTTGTTCTAACAATCTCCCCCTTTTTGATGATGACAAAAACATATATAAATGATATGAATTTGCGATCAGAAAGAGCAGACGGCAAAAGACAAATTACACAGCTATAGCATAAGCATGTGAATATGTCTCCCCCTGAGATTAACAATCTCCCCCTGAGATAAATAATCTCCCCCTGAAATAAATACTCGAAGAACTTTAATAAAAGACTTCCCTGATTATTTCGGTAGAGACGATCACATAAGCTTCTGTCTTCAGAGAATTCATAGCTTCTGACTTCTGCTTCCATTGGACAGCTTCAGAACTTGAATTTCTTTAGATCCTTAGACCACTCACAGCTTCTGATTCCTGCTTCCATTTAGGACAGCTTCAGAACTTGAATTTCTTTGATCTTCAGAACATTCACAACTTCTGATTCCTGCTTCCATCTAGGACAGCTTCAGAACTTGAATTTCTTTGATCTTCAGAACATTCACAGCTTCTGATTTCTGCTTCCATTTAGGACAGCTTCAGAACTTGAGTTTTCTGGATCTTTAGAACATTCACAGCTTCTGATTTCTGCTTCCCTCGGATAGCTTCAGAGCTTTGAATTTCTACCAACATCACTTCATGCTAGATTTGTATCAGAACATTGTTGAATGTACCAGAGCATCATCAGAGCATCTCTACATCCTGAAATGTTACAGAACAAAAACTAAACGACAAAAGTCAGCATGAACGAGTCAGAACATAAAATGTATATTAGAACACATGATATGTATCAGAGCCATATAGGCTAAAATAATGTATCAGAGCAAATAGAATTTTGTCAAAGCAAATAGACAAATTTTGGATCAAATTCTATTATCAGTGCTTCTGATTCTGAAGCTTGACAGCACTCAGCTTGCTTCAGTTTCCATAAGCTTATTCTTTTTACAGAATAACGCTTCTTATGGTTTTGCTTTGAAGATTCTCTTCACTTCTTTATACCTGCAAAACACTTAAACCATATAGAACTTGCAGTTCTTGTTAGTGAATGTGTGGGAGTTTTACCCAGCAACTGATAGATTAATCAAATCATTTATCATTTATCTTCTCCCCCTTTTTGTCATAACATCAAAAAGAATATTCCAAAAGATTCAGATGTATAAAACGACAAATAAAATCACTGGAATGTAAAAAACAAAGAAACTTTTCATTGATAATCAAAAGATTTTACAAAGGTTCTTATGTTTAACAAGCAGATGCAACAAGGAAAGAAAACTACTAAGACCAAAGACTAAGACCCTAGCTAAGACAAAATCTGCGCCAGCATGTCTAGAACCCTGTCATAATTTGCAGTTTTCCTTGCCATGAAGGAGTGAAACGCATCATTGACTGCTTCTTGGGCTTCCAGGCGAGGGGTCACGGTGACTTGATTCTGATGCAGATTTTCCACAATATCTTTCAGAAACAACATTCTCAGCAGGTGAAGATGAAGAGATTTCTTTGGAATGGGTTGAGGGAGAGGAAAGGTTAGATGAAGAGGAAGTTGAGTCTTGAAGGTAAAAAGATGAGGAAGAAGATGGAGATGATGGAGGACTTTCACCAGGGGGTTGAAACACACGTCTAGAATAGTTTCCAGACAACTTTGCTTCGAATGGATTCACCTTGAGAGGGTCATAGGTGATCTTTATCTTTTTGGGTTTGGAAGAAGATGTTTCAACAGCTTTTCTCTTTTTGTTTTCATCATTTTCATGGTTTCCTGGGCTTGATGAAGAGTTCATGATGGATTTGCAGATAATGAACAGCTAGGGTTTGATATGAATGCAGAGAGATAGAGAAGGAAAGCAAAGACAAAGTGTAATAGAGAAAATATAAGAGGGAAGGAGAAGCGTTTGAAGAGTATTTAAAATAAAATGAAACAAATGATGAATAGCATTTAATGTTACGTGACATGAGGAGAGATAATAAAGACAAATGAGGTGACTTGCACAGTTACCTATGGTCGGCGTCCCTTCAACTGCACGCGCGCTTATCCATGAACAGTAAAGACAGGTTTACCATCCCGAGATAAAACGTTACAGCTGTTTTGCTTTTAAAGAGGTTCTGAATCAACTTAGACACTGAAACGTTAGTAATAACTGAATCATAATTTCTAAAAGATTTTAATCAGAACTTCTGATTAAAAAATAATCCACTGTCATTTCAGAAGATACTCATACATAAGAACTTCTCATCTTCTCATTCTGGGCATAAATCCATACTGATGTTCTTCAGAATGAACTTAAACCTATCTTCAGCCAGGGGTTTTGTAAAGATATCAGCCCATTGATGGTCTGTATCCACAAAGTTTAAAGATAGAACACCCTTCTGAACATAGTCCCTTATGAAATGATGTTTAATCTCAATATGTTTAGCTTTTTGAATGAAGAATAGGATTCTTAGATAAACATATAGCAGAAGTATTATCACAGAATATAGGAATGTTACTCTCATATATCTGATAATCTTCTAGCTGACTCTTCATCCAGAGCATCTGTGTACTGCAACCAGCAGCAGCGACATATTCTGCTTCTGTTGTTGATAGAGCAATAGTTGCTTGCTTCTTGCTGTACCAGGAGATCAAATGACTTCCAAGAAATTGGCAACTTCCTGAAGTACTCTTTCTGTCAATTCTGTCTCCAGCATAGTCAGCATCGCAGAATCCTACTAAGTTGTATTCTTTAGATTTTCTGTAAACTAAGCCAACATTAGTAGTACCTTTCAGATACCTTAGAATTCTCTTAACAGCAGTTAAATGAGATTCTCTAGGGTCTGATTGGAATCTAGCACACAGACAAACACTGAACAGGATGTCAGGTCTAGAAGCAGTCAAATATAGAAGAGATCCAATCATACCTCTGTATAACTTCTGATCTACCTTCTTACTTACCTCATCCTTACCTAGGATGCATGTTGGATGCATAGGAGTTTTGGCTTCTTTGCAGTCTAGAAGATTAAACTTCTTCAGAAGTTCCTTCACATACTTGGTTTGGTGAACATACGTTCCATCTGATGTTTGATTTATTTGTATTCCAAGGAAGTACTTGAGTTCTCCCATCATGCTCATTTCAAACTCAGCCTGCATAGACTCAGCAAACTCCTTTCCAAGTGTAGCATTAGATGTTCCAAAAATAATATCATCTACATATATTTGACAAATTAAAATATCCCTTTTAAAGGTTTTACAAAAGAGAGTAGTGTCCACTTTTCCTCTAGTGAAACCATTATCCAGAAGGAAAGAACTTAAGCGTTCATACCAAGCTCTGGGAGCTTGTTTCAATCCATACAACTATTTCTTTAGTTTAAAAACATGATTAAGAGACATAGAGTCTTCAAAACCAGGAGGTTGATGGACATAAACTTCTTCATCTATATAACCATTTAAGAAGGCACTCTTAACATCCATCTGATAGAGAGTGATGTCATGTTGAGTGGCAAATGAAATTAATAGACGAATAGATTCTAACCTGGCCACTGGTGCAAAGGTTTCTGTATAGTCAATCCCTTCTTGCTGACTGTAACCCTGAGCCACCAGTCTGGCTTTGTTCCTTACTACTTCACCTTTCTCACTGAGCTTGTTTCTGAAGACCCATTTTGTACCGATTATATTGAATCCATCTGGTCTAGGAACAAGATCCCAAACATCATTCCTTGTAAACTGATTCAGTTCTTCTTGCATAGCAATTATCCAGTCTGGATCTTCTAGAGCATGATCAACAGAAGTTGGCTCAATTAAAGATACAAGACCTAATTGACAGTCTGCATTATTCTTAAGGAATGCTCTTGTTCTGATTGGATCATCCTTCTTTCCAAGAATGACATCTTCTGAATGACCAGAAATGAGTCTGGATGATCTTCTGACAGATGGTTCTTCAGAAATGCTTAGATTCTCCAGAGAAGCTGATACTTGATCTTCAGATTCTTTGCTTCTGAGAAGTTCTGCTTCTGATGCGTTGCTTCTTGGCTCAACAACTTCTGATACATCAATATCACAATCTGCAAAATTATCAAACTGCTTTGGTTTTTCAGAACCAAGCTTATCATCAAACCTGATATTGATTGATTCTTCTACAACCAATGTTTCAGTATTGTATACTCTGTAGCCTTTTGAGCGTTCAGAATATCCAAGAAGGAAACATTTTTGTGCTTTGGAATCAAATTTACCAAGATGATCTTTAGTGTTCAGAATAAAACATACACATCCAAAAGGATGGAAATATGAAATGTTGGGCTTTCTGTTCTTCCACAATTCATAAGGAGTCTTATTTAGAATAGGTCTGATAGAGATTCTATTCTGAATATAGCATGCAGTGTTTATTGCTTCTGCCCAGAAATGCTTAGCCATATTGGTTTCATTGATCATGGTTCTAGCCATTTCTTGCAGAGTCCTATTCTTTCGTTCTCCAACTCCATTTTGCTGTGGAGTTCTAGGACAAGAGAAATCATGGGCAATACCATTTTCTTTGAAGAACTCCTCAAAGAATCTGTTCTCAAATTCGCCACCATGATCACTTCTGACCTTTATGATTTTACACTCTTTCTCAGATTGAATCTGAGTGCAGAATTCAAAGAACACTGAATGAGACTCATCCTTGTGTTTCAAGAACTTTACCCATGTCCAGCGGCTATAATCATCAACGATGACTAATCCATATTTCTTCCCTCTGACAGATGCTGTTTTTACTGGGCCAAACAGATCAATGTGCAAGAGTTCTAATGGCCTTGAGGTAGAAACAACATTCTTGGACTTGAATGCAGGTTTGGAGAACTTGCCCTTCTGACATGCTTCACAAAGAGCATCTGATTTGAATTTCAGATTAGGGAGTCCTCTGACAAGATCCAGTTTGTTAATCTGAGAAATCTTTCTCAAACTAGCATGACCTAATCTTCTGTGCCAGACCCACTGCTCTTCAGAAACAGACATAAGACAAGTCACCTTCTGACTCAAAAGATCTTGCAGATCTGTCTTATAAATGTTGTTCTTCCTCTTGCCAGTAAATAGGATTGAGCCATCCTTCTGATTTACAGCCTTGCAAGACTTTTGATTAAAGATTATATCATAACCATTGTCACTCAATTGACTGATAGATAAGAGGTTATGTGTTAATCCTTCTACAAGAAGTACATTTGAAATGGAAGGAGAGTTACCAGACTTTATAGTTCCAGAGCCAATTATCTTGCCCTTCTGATCTCCTCCAAACTTGACTTCTCCTCCAGACTTAAGCACCAGGTCTTGGAACATAGACCTTCTTCCTGTCATGTGTCGTGAGCATCCAGAGTCCAGGTACCATGACATGTTGTGCTTTGTCCTTTTTGCAGCCAAGGATATCTGCAATAAGAATAATCTTATCCTTAGGTACCCACATTTTCTTGGGTCCTTTCTTGTTAGTTTTTCTCAAGTTCTGATTGAACTTGGGTTTAACATTGTAAGCAATAGGAGGAACAACATGATAATTCTTAATGTGAGTTTCATGATATTTCCTAGGTTGTGTCACATGCTTCTTAGTGTGTGTAACGTGAAAGCTTTGTGCATGTGATGTGTGCCTAATATCATGGGAGTGGCCAAATTTAAATTGGTTATACAGAGGCTTGTATGATATTTTCATATCATCCACAGATTCAAGCTTGTACGGGATTTCACCCTCATAACCAATGCCAACTCTTTTGTTTCTAGACACAGCATATATCATAGAAGCAAGTTGACTTCTGCCTATGCTTCTAGATAAAAAATTTCTGAAGCTCAAGTCATATTCTTTCAGAATATGATTCATGCTAGGAATGGCTTTTTCTGTTTCAGAAGGAGATCCACTGTTTTTGGATAAATTTAAAACTTTTTCCTTTAGTTCAGAATTTTCCAATTCCAGCTTCTTAGTTTCAAATTCAAATTGCTTCTTCAGCTTTTTGTATTTGATACTAAGATGAGCTTTGAGTTCCAGAAGTTCTGTTAGACTGGAAACTAACTCATCTCTAGTAAGTTTAGAAAATACCTCTTCAGAATCTGATTCTGATGTAGATTCTGATCCGTCATCTTCTGTCGCCATCAGCGCACAGTTAGCCTGCTCATCTTCAGAGTCTGAATCATCTTCTGACTCATCCCAGGTTGCCATAAGACCTTTCTTCTTATGAAACTTCTTCTTGGAATTCTCTTTCAGAAGTTTTGGACACTCATTCTTGTAATGTCCAGGCTCATTGCACTCATAGCAGACAGCCTTCTTCTTGTCAGATCTTCTGTCATCAGAAGATTCTCCACGTTCAAATTTCTTTGAACTTCTGACGCCTCTGAACTTCCTTTGCTTGTTCTTCCAGAGTTGATTTAGTCTTCTGGAGATCAAGGACAGTTCATCTTCTTCTTCAGATTCTGATTCTTCAGAATCTTCTTCTCTAGCCTGAAAAGCGTTAGTGCATTTCTTGATATTGGATTTTAATGCAATAGACTTACCTTTCTTCTGAGGCTCGTTTGCGTCCAGCTCAATTTCATGGCTTCTCAAGGCACTGATAAGCTCTTCCAAAGAAACTTCATTCAGATTCTTTGCAATCTTGAATGCAGTTACCATTGGACCCCATCTTCTGGGTAAGCTTCTGATAATCTTCTTTACATGATCAGCCTTGGTGTAGCCTTTATCCAGAACTCTCAATCCAGCAGTAAGAGTTTGAAATCTTGAAAACATCCTTTCAATGTCTTCATCATCCTCCATCTTGAAGGCTTCATACTTCTGGATTAGTGCAAGAGCTTTGGTCTCCTTGACTTGAGCATTTCCTTCATGAGTCATCTTCAAGGACTCATATATGTCATGGGCCGTTTCCCTGTTAGATATCTTCTCATACTCAGCATGAGAGATAGCATTCAGCAAAACAGTCCTGCATTTGTGATGATTCTTGAAATCTTTCTTTTGATCATCACTCATTTCGCTTCTCGTGAGCCTTACACCAGTAGCTTTAACAGGATGTTTGTAACCATCCAACAGAAGATCCCATAGATCACCATCTAGACCAAGAAAGTAACTTTCCAGTTTATCTTTCCAGTATTCAAAGTTTTCACCATCAAATACTGGTGGTCTAGTATAACCATTGTATTTCTCAGCAGAGCCAGATGTAGATGGAGTTGGATTTGCTTGAGATTCACCAGCCATCTTTAATTGAAGCGTTTTTCTCTTCCTGAATCTTTTCTAAACACGGTTAAGTGTTTGCACCTTAGAACCGGCGCTCTGATGCCAATTGAAGGATAGAAAAACACTTAGAAAGGGGGGGGGGGGGTTGAATAAGTGTAGCTTTAAAACTTGACTGATAAAAATAAATTGCACAGTTATTTTTATCCTGGTTCGTTGTTAACTAAACTACTCCAGTCCACCCCCGCAGAGATGATTTACCTCAACCGAGGATTTAATCCACTAATCGCACGGATTACAATGGTTTTCCACTTAGTCCGCAACTAAGTCTTCTATAGTATCCTGATCACAACCTGATCACTCCAGGAACAACTGCTTAGACACAAGCTAAGACTTTCTTAGAGTATCCTGACCACCACGTGATCACTCTAATTACAACTGCTTAGACACAAGCTAAGACTTCCTAGAGTATTCTGATCAACACTTGATCACTCTAGTTACTTACAACTTAATGTAATCAAATAAGAGTTTTACAATGCTTCTTAAAAGCTATAATCACAAACTGTGATATTTCTCTTAATGTTTAAGCTTAATCTCACTAATATATTACAACAGCAATGTAGTGAGCTTTGATGAAGATGAAGATTCTGAGCTTTGATTTTAACAGCGTTTCAGCAAGTTAATATTCACAGAATTTGGTTCAGAGTCGTTAACCTTGCTTCTCATCAGAACTTCATATTTATAGGCGTTTGAGAAGATGACCGTTGAGCGCATTTAATGCTTTGCGTGTTCCGTACAGCTTTGCATTTAATGTTTCACGCTTTCGTCAACTACCTCGAGCCTTGTTCACGCTGTGTCTACTGACGTTGCCTTTAATAGCTTCTAACGTTCCTTTTGTCAGTCAGCGTAGCCTGCCACTTGTACTTTCTTCTGATCTGATGTTTGTGAATACAACGTTTGAATATCATCAGAGTCAAACAGCTTGGTGCAAAGCATCTTCTGATCTTCTGACCTTGAAGTGCTTCTGAGCGTGATACCATCAGAACTTCAGTGCTTCTGATCTCATGTTCTTCTGATGCTTTCATAGACCCATGTTCTGATTCTGCTTCGACCATCTTCTGATGTCTTGCCAGACCATGTTCTGATGTTGCATGCTGAACCTTCTGAGTCAAAGCTTCTGAGCGCTGAATTATGCATACTCTTTATATATTTCCTGAAAAGGAAATTGCATTGGATTAGAGTACCATATTATCTTAAGCAAAATTCATATTATTGTTATCATCAAAACTAAGATAATTGATCAGAACAAATCTTGTTCTAAGAGACTTTACATCCAGATGCATCAAGGACCAACCTCTGTTCGCAGCTAACGCAATCACCAGCCTGATTGTTTTATGTCTAGCTACAGGAGCAAACACCTCAAAGTAATCTAGTCCAGGTTTCTGAAGAAAACCTCTAGCCACTAGCCTTGCTTTGTGTTTACCAACTGATCCATCTGGCTTTAGTTTTACCTTGAAAACCCATCTGACGCTGATGGCTTTCTTTTTCTTTGGAAGTTCTGTCAGCTTCCAAGTTTTGTTTCTTTCTATAGCCTCAAGTTCTTCTTTCATGGCATTCAACCAGACCTTCTTCTTGAGCGCTTCTTCTATACTCACTGGTTCAGAATCTACTAACATGGCGCACTGAATGACCTCTCCTTCTGAGTCAACTTCTGTGTCTTGCAACATGTCAAAATCTGCAAACCTTCTTGGTATAGTTCTGACTCTTTGTGGTCGCTGAGCTACTTCAGAGTCAGCTACTCCTGAGTCACCACCTTCATGATCATCTCCAGAAGCTTGTCCTCCAGACCCTATGTCTTTAGAGTTTTCCCTTCCAGAATTATGACTACCACCAGAATCTGGATCATCATCAGAATCTGGATCAGAATCAGATTGTCCTTCTGACTCATCTTCAGAAGATACTTCATCTTCTGACTCGTCTTCAGAAGATTCATCTTCTGACTCTAACTTTTCTTCAAAACTTATCTCTACATCAGAAGTTGGTTGAGACTCTCTCATATCCCAAACTTCTGATTCCTTCACAATGACGTCTCTGCTGACTTCAACTTTGTTAGTCTCTGGACAATAGAGCTTGTATGCACCTGTACTGTGGTACCCCACCAATAACATCACTTTGCTTCTATCATCCAGCTTCTTCCTTCTAGCTTCTGGAACGTGTTTGTAACACACAGAACCAAAAACCTTCAGATGACTAACACTTTGCTTCTCTTTAGTCCACTTCTCTAAAGGAACAATTTCCTTCAGCCTCTTCGTTGGACACCTGTTGAGCATATATGCTGCAGTAGCAACAGCTTCTCCCCATAGATTATGAGGAAGCTTCTTCTCTTTAAGCATACTTCTCGTCATATCGAGCAAAGTACGGTTTCTACGTTCAGCAAGACCATTGTGTTGAGGAGTATAAGGAGCAGTAACTTCATGCTCAATTCCATTATCATCACAGAACTTCTGGAATTCTGTAGAGTTATACTCGCCTCCACCATCCGTTCTGAGAATCTTTATCTTCTGACCACTCTGCTTCTCAGCCTTCACCTTGAACTTCTGGAATTCTGTAAACACCTCATTCTTAAACTTAATGAGAGTTACCCACGTCATTCTTGTGAACTCATCCACAAAAGACACAAAATACCTATTTCCTCCAAGTGAAGGTTCTGGAAATGGTCCACACACATCAGAGTGCACTACTCCCAGAGCATGCTTTGCTCTTGGAGCAACTTCTGATACAAATGGCAATCTGGGTTGCTTGCCTTTCATGCATACCTCACATGACTTCTCAGGCTTTACAATCTTAGGAATGCCACGTACGAGCTTCTTAGAACTTAGATGCCCCAGACTTCTATAGTTCAAGTGCCCCAACCTCTTGTGCCACAACTTACTATCACCTTCTGAGCCTTCAGCACTCAGACACTCTATTTCAGCTGTTTCTACATTCACCTTGAATGTTCTGTTGCTTCCCTGTTCAGATTGCATAATCAACTTCTGATTGGAATCATACAACTTCAAGAGGTTGTTCTTCATAACAACTGAGAAACCTTTCTCAATGAGCTGACCCACACTCATCAGATTGCTTCTGATTCCAGGAACATACCAAACATCCTTGATCAGAACAGTCTTTCCATTCTTCACTTTGACTTTGACATTTCCCATACCTTCTGCATATAGGTACTTATCATCAGCACATCTGATCTTTGTCCTCCTTTCAGAGTCAAAGTCTATCAGCCATTGTTTGTTTCCAGTCAAGTGATTTGAACACCCAGTGTCCATATACCACCATTCTGACGAACATTTTTTGTCCGACTCTGAAGCCATCAATAGCACAGGTTCATCATCTGATCCTCCTCTGGCTATATTTGCTTCTTCTGATCTCCTTCCTTTGTTTGCCAAACAGTCTCTAGCAAAATGGCCAAACTGTTTGCAACAGTAACATTGAACTTTCTTCTTATCCTTTACCTTCTGATATCTCTTCTCATCAGAAGTTGAGGCTTCCTTCTGGAATCTATCACCACGTCTATGCTTCTGGTCCTTCTTGACAAAAGAAGCCTTCAGAGCTTGCTCAACTTCTCTCTCAGAAGTTCTCTCAGTCAGACGCAACTCTTGTGCTTCTAAACTGCTTTTCAACTCTTCTATTCTCATGGTTTCCAGATCTTTAGAATGTTCAATGGATACAACAATATAATCAAATTGAGGAGTAAGTGACCTCAATATCTTCTCTATGATTACTTGTTCAGAAAGAGTTTCTCCACAAGCCTTCATCTCATTAGTGATCACAATCACTCTAGAGATATACTCAGAGACTTTCTCATTGTTCTTCATGTTGAGATTCTCATATTGCTTTCTCAGGGATTGAAGCTTCACCTTCTTCACTGATACGTCACCACCGTAACATCTGACCAGTATATCCCACGCCTCCTTTGACGTCATAGAATCAGCAATCTTCTCAAACACATTCACATCCACACACTGATGGATGAAGAACAACGCCTTTTGGTCTCTCTTCTTCGTCTCTCTCTGCGCTTCTCTTTGTTCTTCCGTTGCATCCGCTGCAACCGGAATATATCCTCCAGTGACAAGATCTAGAACATCTTGAGCACCAAATAATACACGCATTTGAATCATCCATCTATTCCAGTTTTTACCATCAAGAACTGGAAGTTTGGTATTCAAGTTGCTTCCACTCATCTTTAAACTTGTGCAGACAAAAACAGATTTCACTCACACTCACACAGTGTTTCCCAACCCACAAACAATCAAGAAAAATGTGATTCAACACAACTTTGTTTCCCAGAAACAAAATCAATCACACAGTCACACAAACTCACGTTCACTCGTGTTTCCCTGTGTTTGGAACCGGAGCTCTAGATACCAATTGTTGGTGCACAATGAATAAAGATGGTGACAAAGAGAATAATAGAATAACGGCGCAAAAGAGATGAGAGAATAAATGTTGTATTCTACTTGCGTTGTTAATAAATGATAGCTACTACAAGGCTATTTATAAAAAGAATCTTGCCACATAAGCCCTAAAACAGTAAACTTAGTGAACAAGTCTAAGGTACAAACAGTACTACAAAATACTAAAGTACCCTTACTACTAAACAGCTAAGCTAATGGGACCCAAAAGATAACATCTTCTGGTCAACGACATCTTCTGAGTAACCATCAGAAGATCAGCCCACATCACAACTTCTGAATATTGAATTACTCTTCAATAAATAGTTGTACTCAATATCTTACTGCACTATTAATATAATTATCACCACAAACTTAATGGTAATGGGATCCTGTCAAGTGTCATCTCAAAATCATGACATACTAGGATTTAATTTCTTAGCTCATCAACTCTAAAAAAGAATGGGCCATTTGTCTCCACTACATGTAGAGTTATTAACCATTTGTGTCAATCCACTAAGTTATTATTTATTTTTTACTTGTTCTCATTCTTATTAAAGAAGGAATTAATGTTCCCCCACAGAAATAGAATCTGATCACCAATTTTACAGTCCTCTATATCTCCAACTTTTTTCATTTCACAGTATGTTCCTCTGAAAGATGCTATATGTTGTCTAAAGGAGATACCATGCCACCATTCAAGACACTGAGGTTCAATCAAAGAAGACTCCAATGACCAACTGGTTCTATAAATTAAAACTTACCACAAAATTATATAGTGCTGTCCAACCTATACCTTGAATCTTTAGTACAAATTAACTTATGCCAATTTAATAAGGACTTCTTTTTCATGTACTCTAAGTGAAGTCATTTCATTATTTTTTTCCCCTTCTTTTATCTAGATTCTCACTTCCATTATCAAATTGTAAAGAGTTTCAGTAAAATATACTATTTGAAACTATATTTTATTTTTCAAATGCTAACTTGCCTAACTAAGATATATAAAAAGAGAATGACACGTTTCTTAGGTGGAAGATGGCATAATCTACCATACTTTTTAATGTCTTTTTGAAAAAATGTAAATTATGAGATGTGAGAGCATCAATTTCCTTTCCTATAAATTTTAAAGTAGAATATGTAGAATCTATTTGATATCAATATTATTGAGAGCCTATGTCATCAAAGCCTATGACACTGAATGAGATGACACTAAATTGGGTCAATTTTTTTAAACTAAGAGTAAAAGTATAAGTATTACATCAAATGGTCAAAGTCAGTAGCTTGTGCACATATTTAGTGCATGTAATCAAAATCCCTTAATTGTCTGCCTTCCACCACAATGTTGAAGAGTCCAAAATTATAAGGGGGTGAAAGGTGGAATTTGAATGAATTTTTTGTCTCCTCCCCAAATATAATGGTCCAAAAATGACTCGAAACGACCAAACCCACTACAAGTGATTAATTTGTATACCCTACTCAATATATCATAGATGCTTCCCAAATTACAATTATTCTAGGCACTCAAGCTTTTGACTAGAGTTTTTGAACAAGAGGGTATGGCTTGTAGGGCTTAATGTTACTAGTTTGTGGAGAATATTATGGTAATTTGAAGTTGGAGTAGTACTACAAAATGCAAGTTGATGAAAAATGACAATTATAATGTACCTGGACTATAGTGTTTTGTCTTTTGTCCACTTTCAAAATTGTGATAGATTTCCATTAACTATGATGGGACAAACATTATTTTTTGACATGATTCAGAGTTTGTCTCAAAAATCATAAAAGATATATCAGTTCATAGACATTAGAATGACATATTGAGCTCACTACTTTGCAAAAAAAAAAAAGTATGAATATTTCTCTTTTACAATAATGTCACACAACTAGAAGATACCTAGACAAGAAACTGTATACTTTATTTTGTTTAATGAGTTAATTATTTCATGGCTGATTATATATGTAAAATTAATTAAGATATAAAGAAAGAAAAAAAAGTCAAAACAAGACTTTGCATTAGCAGTTCAGGTGTTTTCGTCCATACAAGTGGTTAAATCACTTGACTAGTTAATGCAAAATGATATTATTTTGAATAATGATGCTATGCTTTATATAAAATCATGATTAGATGACCTCTAACATTATTAAAAGAAGTCAATAATTATTTTTTTAATCTCTAACAGTTATGCTTCCGTATTGTTTGTTAATTGATGATAAAATAAGCATTAAATCTATGAATTTGAGTGGACAATATATGGGCTTGACCGACAGTTTAATAACAAAATATTGTAGGCAGACATAGTAACCACTACTCTAGTTTAATGTAATTTGATATTAATTTTGACTTGATCTATATCTAGCTTTAGTGGTTTACGACCGGCCCTTCAAATTTACTCCATTGATTCCTTCTATCAAATTTACTCCATTGATTCCTTCTAAGTAGTTTTATGTAGTGTGATTAATTAACTTATAATCTATTCTTGTAATTGTTAACAATAAAAATGACAGTCTTGCTATTACAATGAAAGTTGGTTCCCAAAGAGACACTTATACTTAAAAAAAGTAACCATCATAATCAAACTATATTTCAGTTGTGTTAGTATCATAGCACGATAGTCAATTTCTATAGAAAAAATGAGATACAATATTTTATTTTTTACTTCTTAAAAAAAACAGAATCTTCAAAAAAGATAAAAAAAAAATTGGTGTACATTGACGATTCGTAGATTCACCAACTTAATCACTCTCAGAATATACACATAACTACAATAAGGGCGATGAAGGAAATAAAAGGCTTTGAAATTGGGTTAATTAAAGATAACGAAGAATGTGAAGAACAACTGTCCAATAAACTATAGTGGGGGAGACAACGAATTGGCTAACATGAACATTATAAGTAATATTAGATATCATGATTGTAAGATACACCTAGATGCTAACCATAGTACATCACTAATTGGGATCTTGTCGAGGAACACTATCAGATGGAGCATATTTTACATTTAATTCAAAAGGACTAGTTGTTATCGTATCTGAAAAACGAACTTGTTCAACAATGTTGGCAACATACTTGAATTGACGGAGAAGGTAGGCAACTTCAATATCCAAGAAATAGTGAAGAGTACTTAAATCATTAATATTCATCTCAAACTGCTTGGCTAATTAATTCCAAATCAGCAATATCGCCCACTTCCTCATGTATAATATTCATACAATAAACATATAATGAAAGTAAAATATGGCCCTAAGAGGTGGCCCTAAAACAAAGTATAATCATGATTGCTATAATAGAAACCAATACTATATAGAGAATTCTTCAAACTATATAAAGCATTTTTCAACTTACATACTTCTTGAAATTTTCTCTCATACAAGGTCACTACATGTTAATACCGTTGTTCCAACATAAGAACATGACATCAAGACAAATGTTATGACATCTGATCCTGATACACAATAATAGCATTCACCTAAGACTTTTGCACACAGATAAATCACAGAATGATAATCATCACAAATCACAAGTTGAGAATAATGTCTTGACAAAACACATATTTATCAAACTGAAAGATATGCAGAAAACTATTGCAAAATGATAAATAACACAAAGGAATTGTTAACTCAGTTCAATGCAACAACACCTAATATGGGGGCTACCACGCCAGGAAAGAAATCCATTATTAGCAGTATTAGTTTAAAGCTAAACATTTCCAATTTGCAACTTCTCACCTAATCACTACCCAGTGCTACTTCTACCTAGAAGTCGACATATAGACTTGGGAAGTCGACATGCCACTTCCAATCACCGCAGTGATAAAAGACAGTTACATCCCAGCAACTGTACAAACAACTTATTACAATACCAAGGATTAAAACAAGTCACAAACTTAGTGACAAAATTTGTCACAAACTAGTGACAAAGGAAGACTACACTTCTAGTAAAATATACTTAGTCTTGCTTCACAGCTTCAACTAAGAACATAACTTGATCTTGCTTAAAATTTTTGATCAAGAACAACACTCAACTCTATGCTTAAAATCTTAAAGAGTTAGGACAATACTCAACTCATTACTTTCAACCCATTCAAACCCAAGCTAGAAAACATCGACACCATTGAATGGAATTCTAACAACCATCTTTGTGGACACGATAAATCCTAGAGTAATTATTCCAAATCTTTTGTTGCTTACCGCTATACAGCTTCAACAGTTTCAAAATTTCTTTATCACATATGATGGTTGCTTACCATATATATATATATATATATATATATATATATATATATATATATATATATATATATATATATATATATATATATATATATATATATATATATATATATGACACGAGTTGATTGATCACATAAATGTCTTATGTGCAAGGTATATAAAAATGAAAGATTTGAAAGAAGACATTATTGAAGTAATTACATACCATAATATCAAAAAAGAAGGAGTTATACTTCAACATATCATGGAGATTATATAATTTTGAATAGATATAGGTTATCATTTTTCTCCATATATGTAATTTTGAATTTGTATTATAAAAATTATGAAATTTATGCAAATTCAAGTTAGTTCACTTATGGTTATTATTGATCACGATACAATATTTATCTATGATTATGAGAATTGTAGAATTTAGGACATTTGAATTGAAGAGAAAAATTTGATATTAAACTAAAAAGGACTTACGCCAACACTTTTATCGAAAAGTGTTGTCTAAAGAGGACTTACGTCAGAGTTTTTAAACAAAAAGCATAGTCTAGAGTATACTTAAGCCAACATTTTTAATAGAAAACGCTTCCTAAAGTGCATCTAAGCCATCGCTTCTAACATAAAGCACTCCCTAAAGTAAACTTAAGACAACGCTTTTGTTGTGAATTCGATGCCAAGAACAAAGTATAATGCAAGGGAAGAATAAAGAACAAGGAAGAAGAAGAACACAAGAATTGGTTATAACTGCTATTCTTTTACTTTCTCTTAGAAAACAAGATTACAAGTTTACAAGAATAACAAATAATCTCCCTCACCCTAAATTAGGATTTGCAGCTTAGCAATGATGAGAGACTAGTATGCTATTTATAATAAAACCTAACATACTAACTAATGAACTTTTTCCACAAGGCCCATTACACAAGCCAACTTAATAAATAATCTAACTTAACCAATTAGGATTTAAACACTAAAACCTAATTTAACATGCTAATAACCCTAGCATCTTCGACACAAGCATGTGAGCAACCTTCGACTTCATGCTTAATCCTGTCGAACCAAGAAGCTACACTTCGACCATACTAGAGTTCGATCCAATATCTCACAAATCTTTACCTTGGATCTAACTCTACAACATCAAGGGAACAACTAGCTTTCTTCATGCAGCTTTAGCAACTGCATACAGTGGAAAAACTTGCAACTCGGCAATGTCTTGGTGATCATATCAGCAACATTGTCTTTAGTCGAAACCTTCAGCACTTGGACTTCTTCAAGATCGATTAATCCTCTAACGAAATGCAACCTCACATCGATGTGCTTAGTTCGCTCATGATATGTTGAGTTCTTCGACAGGTGTATTGCACTTTGACTATCACATTTAATAGTGATACCTCGACCTTGAAGTTTCAGCTCCTTTGCAAAACCTCCAAGCCACAATGCTTCTTTCACAGCTTCAGTTAGAGCAATATACTCCTCTTCAGTGGTTGATAGAGCAACAACCTTTTGAAGTGTTGCTTTCCAACTAATTGCAGTGCCAAACATAGTGAAAACATATCCAGAAATAGATTTTCTGGAATCCATACAACCTGCATAATCAGAGTCGACATATCCTTCAATTTCTGCTTGATTATCTTCACCCAAGGCTCCACCATAAATTAGGACTATGTTCAGAGACCCATTTATGTACCTTAAAACCACTTCAATACTTGCCAGTGAGCCTTTCCAGGATTTGCCATGTACCTGCTTACAAGACTTACTGCATATGCTATGTCGGGTCTAGTACAGACCATAGCATACATCAAAGTACCAACTATATTAGCATATGGGATGCTATTCATATAGGCTCTTTCGACATCAGTACTGGGACACTGATCAATACTCAGCTTGAATTGAGGGTTTGTCAAAGTCACAACTGGCATCGAATTCGACATACCAAACTTTTCGAAAATCTTTCATAGATATGCCTCTTGAGATAAACATAACTTCGACTTCTTTCTATCTCTTCGAATGTCAATTCCAAGAATCCTGGAAGCAACTCCCAGATCCTTCATATCGAACTCCTTATTGAGTTCAGCCTTCACCTTCATCACATCTTCGACATTGTTGCTTGCTATGAGAATATTATCCACATATAGCAACAAAATAACAAATGAATTACCAGGTCAAAATCTGAAGTAAACGCAGTGGTCGAACTGACTTATGATGAAACTTATGCGTGCCATGAACTTGTCGAATCTCCTATTCCAATGTCGAGGAGATTGTTTCAACCCATACAAAGATCTCTTTAGCTTGCACATATAATCTTCCTTCCCCTTTTCAACATACCCTTCAGGTTGCCTCATCAGGATCGTTTCATCTAGATCACCATACAAGAATGCAGTCTTCACATCCATTTGTTCCAGTTCAAGATCAAACTGTGCCACCATGGCAAGCAACATTCGAATGGACCTATGCTTCATAACCGAAGAAAACACATCATTGAAGTCGACACCTTCTTTCTGAGTGAAACCCCTTGCGACCAACCTTTCCTTGTATCTTTTCGACGTCACTCCTTCAATTCCTTCCTTAACTTTGAAAATCCATTTACAGCTGACTAACCTTGCCATCTTCTGTTTCTTCTTTGACTTCATATGGGGTATGCAATTCAGCATCAACATGCTCCACCTCAACAGGAATCTCTACCTATTCCAGCTCTTCGTCAGATGTTTCTGTACTTCGACCAACATCATCAATTTTCTTAAAATCCATTTCAGCTTCATTGAAAACTATATCTCGACTGGTGATACACCTCCTGTGACCTGGCTCTAGGCACCATAACCTATAAGCTTTGACTCCTTCAGGGTATCCCATGAACATGCATTTAAGAGCTCTAGGTTCGACCTTGTCTTGCCTAATGTGAGCATAGGCTACGCAGCCAAATACTCTCAGTTTGTCGAGATCTGGTGGATGTCCCGACCAAACTCCTTCAGGTGTCTTCATATCTAACGCTATCAAAGGACATCTGTTTATCAGATATGTTGTTGTCGAAACAGCCTCAGCCCAAAACACCTTCTTTAATCCGGCACTAGTCAACATGCATCTGACTCTCTCCAAAATAGTTTGATTAAACCTTTCAGCCAAACCATTTTGCTGTGGAGTACCTGGAGTAGTTCCATGCCTTGCAATACCAGAGGCAGCCAAAAACTGTCGAACGCCTCATTGCAAAATTCAAGGTCATTATCGGTTCTCAACCTCTTGACCTTCCTGCCAGTCTAATTTTCGACCAGAGTCTTCCAACTTTTGAAATTCTCAAAATTTTCATCCTTAGTCTTCTGGATGAATACCCATAACTTCCTAGAATAATCATCTACTATGGATAGGAAATACCTCGCTCCATAATGTGATGCACACCTTGCAGGCCCCCAAAGATCAGCATGGATGTAATCAAGGGATCCATGTGTTCTTTGTTTGCCATTGTTGAACTTCACTCTGCAAGATCTTCCAAGTACACAGGGTTCACAAAACTTCAGCTTTTTGACTTTGTCTCCACCAAGCATATTTTGTTTTCCTAATTCGACCAGACCCCTTTCACTGACATGGCCCAATCTCATGTGCCAGATTTCTGTCTTCGACAATGGTTTCATGGATGCAACATTTGTCAAACCACTTACAACTTCAGCCTCAAGGGTATACAAGCCTTGTTTCTTCACGCCTCTCAAGACTTCCTTCGACCCCTTCATGACTCTCAGAATACTTTTCTCTCCTTGGAAAACATATCCTTTCTTGTCGAATTCACCAAGAGAAAGCAGATTTCTCTTCAAATCAGGAACATACCTGACTTCAGTCAACAACCTTATTGACTCATCATGGAGCTTGAATCTTACAGATCCAATACCTGCAATCTTGCAAGCCTTGTTGTTTCCCAGCAATACTGATCCACCATCTTGATCACATAATTCCTCGAACAAGTCTTTGTTTGGAGTCATGTGCCAAGTGCAACCTGAATCCATAATCCACTCTCTTCTCGAGTCACTAATTGAAACCACAAGAACATCAGATGATTCAAAATTATCTTGAACAATGGCTGCATTGCCATTATCCTTACCTCCATGATCTTTCAGGCGTTCAGGGCACACCTTTCTCGTGTGACCCTCCTTCTTACAATGATAGCATCGAATACCAGATGCTTCGCCACTATAAGACTTCTGCTGGCCTTTGCCTTTCTTCTTGTCGAACTTATCATCCTTTCGCAAGAATTTGCCTTTAACGACCAAACCTTCACCAACAGTCGAAGTTTTATGCTCCATTCGTTCGTTCAAGTCCTTAGAATACAAGGCTGATTGAACTTCTTCAAACGTCAGGGACTCCCTTCCATACAGGAGAGTTTCTTTGAAGTGAGCATGTGATCGAGGCAAAGAACACAATAGTAATAGTGCTTGATATTCATCATCGATCTTCACATCAATATTTTCAAGATCAAGAATTAGCTTGTTGAACATATCCAACTGCTCAGCCAACACTTTCTCTTCAATCATCTTGAATGAATACAAAGCTTGCTTCAGGTAGAGTCGATTTACCAGCGATTTAGTCATATACAAACTTTCAAGTTTCACCCATAACCCTGATGTCGTCGTCTCCTTTGATACTTGCCGGAGAACCTTATCGCCAAGGCTCAACAGAATTGCGTTGTGTGCTTTCTCGATCATATTCGTCTTCTCTGCTGCCGTCAATTCTGCATTCATGGCTGCCTCTCCCTTCAACGCTTCTAAGCAACCCTGTTGAACCAGTAGGGCTTTCATCTTCAAGCGCCACAGACCGAAATCATTCACTCCAGTGAACTTTTCAATCTCATACTTTGTTGAAGGCATCTTCTCCACGCTCACCGCACCAATTTGTTGTGAATTCGATGCCGAGAACAAAGTATAATGCATGGGAAGAATAATGAACAAGGAAGAAGAAGAACACAAGAATTGGTTATAATTGCTATTCTTTTACCTTCTCTTAGAAAACAAGATTACAAGTTTACAAGAATAACAAATAACCTCTGTCGTGCGCTCGGTTTTTTACTACCTCTCGTGTGAGAGATACGAACTGACTCTTCTTTTGTTTTTGAGTTTTGAAAATCAGAGAGTCGCCACCGACTTTTATTTTATCCAATTAAGGAAAGGTTTATAAAAGAAACAGAAAAAGACCTTTAAGAGATTTTGGGTAAGGGGGTAGGTTATACAAAGGGAAGGTGTTAGCACCCTTTGTATCCATGGTTACCCATGGACTCTTAATTGCTTAGCTCACTTGTTTTGAATCATTTGTCTTGCCTTGAAATGCTTGTATGTGGTCTTAAAATTCATTTTGTAAATTAACTTTATAATGATCCTTGTGCGGATGTATACAAAGTGTTTTACCTTTCGAAGGATGTTTTGAAAAAAAGAACGTTAACTTCGTAATGATCCTTGTTTGGATGTATACCAAGTATTGTCTTTTTTGAAAGTTTTATTTTGAAAAACAATGATATATGAGACATTTGTTTGTTTTGATTTGAGCAAGCAATTAGGAGGTCTACCTTAAGTTTATAAGGTCCTTTCCTATTTCCTTTAAAAAATTCTCCTTTTACCGGATGTAAACAAAGGTTCGATTTTGCATTTGAAACAGTAGAATTTGGATTTGGAAAGAGTAACAGAGGGATTACCCTAAGAGGTGCAAGTGTGATTGTGTTTTGATTCAGATATTTTTTGTCTTTGAAGTTAGTGATCTAACGCTTCGGTTTTTATCTTTGACATACACGCAGTTTTATATGTACTGGAATTAAAATGCGGGAACGTAAAATGCGGAAAGTAAATCTACGCTATTACATCGATTGTGCGGGAAATGTAAACTACGCTATTTACATGAATTTGACAACCTATACACTTATCTAGGAATTTAAATTGCAATAAGATAAAAGGAAGTATTTTTGGGTTTTTAGATGATTGATTTTAATTAGAATTAATGCCTAATTAATTTAATTAAAATGAGAAAAATGAGAAATAAAATTTAAACCTAAAAATTAAGTCTAAAATATGTTCAAAATGTTTGTTAATTAATTTTAAAACAAAACTAATTTTCTTGGATTTTTGAAATTGTTTTTGAGATTATTAAGTTAATTAACATATAATTATACAAATAATTATACACATAATTTAAACTTAAAGAGAAAAATATTCTAATTATGTACAAAATTAGCTTATAATATATATAAACTTAATTTAATAAAAAGAAAATATTTTTTCTGATTTTTTGATTGGTTGAAATAATTAAAAAGTAAATATATAAATATATACTAATTAATTAAACAAAATATTTTAGTTATAAAGGAAAATAACATATTTTTATATCAAAAAATAATATATTATTTTATAAACCTAAAAATATTTTTTGTGTATTTTTTGGATTTTTAAAACTATTTTAAAATAATTTTGCAAAGAAAATTAAATAAAATGAAAAATAAAAAACATTTGATCAGGTGTGGTTGGCTAGTAAGTCTATAGCATGGACTAGCGCATCATATGCATTGGATGGATAACTGGCATGATCTGATGGTTCAGATTTTGAGGAGCGTGATGTGTACAGAACCTGCAAAGCACTGAATCAAAAGTTATTTAAAAAACACGCGCGCGCCCTCCAACCAATGGGATGGAGCCACGCATCATCTTCTTCCTCAGGAAGCACTTTTTACACCTCTTATTTGCAGAGAGCTGTAAAAACTCTAACCTACAACACCTGTGTAACACGAATACAAGCAAAATGTGAAAGAAATTTGGCACGATGCCATGGTTCAATTCGTCTGGTTCATACGAGTTCAATGGTACCACTTTGAACCTGTAATTTTGCTTAATTCGAGAAACCCTAAATTTGAGTTCAAGAACCCTAAAATGGCAATTTCGTGTACAAGCATCCAAACCTCAATTAAACTTCCAGAAATGATCAGAACAATAAACCACACTCAAATATATGTCTACATCTTGTTAAACATGCATGTATGGTTGAATTCGTGTTAGTTTTGGTTTGAACAAACTGTGAGCTCTAGTAGATGATTCTGAGTGTTTCAAGGCTTGCAATTGATATGGATAGATTCAGTGATGTTCAAGGATCGTGTTTGAGTGTTTAGTTTGTATTGAAATGAGCTTAAAATTAAAATTCGAATTTCAATTTTTTTTCAATATTTCAAGTTGTGTACAAGGGTGATACAAGCAAGAGTATGGTTCTGATTTCGTGTCTTCTGATTAATGAAGTGTTCTACTTCATTTATAGGCCATAGAAGTACTTAAAAACTAAGCTAAGAAGCTTTGATGGCTTTGTTGAATTTTTGACTTTTTTAATAATATGTAGCTTTGAATTCAAGCAACCATGGATTAATTTTCTTCAACCTTCTGCTGTACCATCTCTTTGGGGCAGAGCTTTGAATGATTCTTGATGACTCATGCTTAAGATCAAAGCTACATAACATTGTCTTGCACCATTTCTTTTTCAATTTAATTTTAAATGTAATAAAATTAAACCAAAAAAAGAAATAAAATGTTATGGGCCTTAGGTTGGTCGTGGGAGGCCCTTAACATTATTGGGAACATGTTTGGATCATGTAAACTTGGCCCCTTTTGGAAAAAAACATTTTTGTTCAATGTTGTTTTCATGCATTTCCCCAAATATAGCCAACTTCAACAAGGCATAAATCCCTCAATTTTTATCATATGAAGGAGTTCTTGTACTTTTTAGAAACCTCAAGATGTCCTCTACAAGCCACTTTGGAAACGTTTTTTCATTTGGAGAAGTTATCTTGATGTTATGGCCTTTGACAAAAAACCACTTTTTGTTGACTTTGAAAATGACCTGTAATGTCTGAGCTCATATTTTTCAAATGGTGAATCCAATGACCATGGGACCAATTGCATTTGAAAGATAATTGAATTTCCTTCAAAAAAAGCTTTAGTTGGAATTTTTTGAATGAACGATGAGAGAGTTATGGTCAGTCAAAGTTCAGTTGACTTTTTAGGAGAAAACCCTAATTTTGAAACTTAGGGTTTTGTTGATTTTTGATCTTTCCTTGATGAATTATGATCAACCAATGATCAAATGATGAATCTTTTGACAAAATATGGATGTTGACAAAAAATTTCATTTTTGACTGTCTGTTGACTTTTCGGTCAAACTGGTCGTCTGTTGACTGTTTGAGCTGCTGACTGTGCGTCTGAGCGAATTGAAGTTTGAAAATTTGTATGGTGGTACTTTGAGATATATGGAGATCCATGAAATCCATTTGAGGTCTCAAAAACTTGTTCTCCTGAAAAAAACAAAAACCCTAGTTAGGGAATGTTCGTGTAGGAGACAGTTAAGCGTACCTGATTTTTATGCAGTGCTGAGTTTCTGTTGATCATGTGATGTTCAGAAGACTTCTAGAATAAAAATCTTGGAATTTTGCAATGCAAAAGATTGATTTGATTGATGGTAAAAAACACGGAGAATTGCACTGTCAGCGGGTTTGACTGTCAACTGACTATTCAGGCATTAACGTAACAGTTAAAGTGAAAATTCAACAGTTAAAGTTAATTTTTCTTTTTGTTTTTTGTTGTGTTAATGGTGAAAATTTATTTACATGAGTTGTTAGAAAAACACAAACATTACAAATAAATAAAATATACCGTACGCGAACAAAATTACTGATAATAACCTTGAAAATTATTTAATGCACAGTGAAATAAATATTGAACTGGCAGAAAACACACAAAATATTATCTGGATAATTAAACTACAGTACGACAGATAGTACGACATTTAATACTGACAGTACAAATATTACATAATATAATGAACAGTACGACAAATAAACGGTACATTATTTGAAAACAAAAGATACGACAAACTTTAAAAATGACGATTAAAAATCCATGCTATAAACAACATCATATAGATAATCGGAAGTGTAAACATCGCAGGTCCGCATTTCTCAGGACTATGCAGACAGAAGAAAGACATGATCACCGTAGAAACAGTGATGACTATAAGAAACAGTGTATCCACCCACTTTGCCATTTTGCCGGGGAAGAAGAGAAAATAAATAGGAGGTAGAAATTTGAGGGATGCGTTGAAATTTGATGTGAGAATTTATGGAAAAAATGAGAGGTATTTTATAGAGTGAAAAGAAGGATAGAGACGTTGGGGAATGAAGTGATTCCGTACAAAAAAAGGAAAATTTGAGTGATTTGAAAGAAAGTGTGTGGTAGGGTTTGAAAAAGAGAGATGTGTAGAATAAAGTTAGGATTTGATTTTGAAAGAAAAAGATTTGAAAAGAAAGGAAAAGATTTTGAAGATAATAGAATATAGTACAAAAATTAGTGGGAAACAAAAAAACTAATAATAATTTACTTGTTACCAGTACAGTCCGAATCCCGGACTCTGCGCCTGCAAAAAGATTTAATTCTGTACCAATTGCGTCAGTACTATTTATCTGCAAATAAATCTCAAATAAACAGCGTGTGTGAAGTGATAAACAGTAATTGGCGTTTGCGTAAGAATAAATTCAACAGCGAACCAAAATACCGTATAAGAAAAATTCTAAAAATCGAGTATTCATGAAATTAGGATATTTATGAAATAAAATCTAAGATTATATGAAACTCCCAATTTTTAGACAGAAGTCTGTTGCCTTCTTTCTGAAAAAGATGCGGGCAAATTTTGGGGTATAACAACCTCTCTCACCCTAAATTAGGATTTGCAGCTTAGCAATGATGAGAGACTAGTATGCTATTTATAATAAAACCTAACATACTAACTAATGGGCTTTTTCCACAAGGCCCATTACACAAGCCAACTTAGTAAACAAGCTAACTTAACCAATTAGGGTTTAAACACTAAAACCTAATTTAACATGCTAATAACCCTAGCATCTTCGACACAAGCATGTGAGAAACCTTCGACTTCATGCTTAATCCTGTCGAACCAAGAAGCTACACTTAGACCATACTAGAGTTCGATCCAAATATCTCATAGCTTTTAACATAAAGTGTTACCTAAAGTGCACTTAAGCTAGAGTTTTTATCAAAAGTGATGCCTAAAGTGCACTTAAGCCATCACTTTTAAAAGGACGCGCTGCCTAAAGTGAAATTAAGCTACTGCTTTTAGCAGAAAGTGTTGCCTAAAGTGAACTTAAGCTAATGCTTTTAACAAAAAGCATTGCGTAAAGCGCACTTAAGCCAAAGCGATGGCTATACCTATAGCAGTGCTAGAATAGACAACGCTTAAAAGCTCTACCTAAGGTCAAAAAAAGTGTTTCCTAAGGTCTTATTTGGCATAGTGATTAGATAACTTTAATCCATCCAATTATAAGGTTCCATTGATACATGTCTTGTGCCAAGTACCAGATGGATGGAAAACTCAACTTCTCTCAAAATGACATCACTATGTAACACCCTAATTCCCTACGCATAATTTAACGACTATGTTGATTAATAAACACTTAAATATCTAAAATCAATTACTTAAATAAACTGAAAGGCAAATAAGATAAAGCCTCCACAGAACAACAAAAGCATCAACTATCGAGAGTATAATATGCAATTCTCTAAATAATATCAACAAACGTAGACATAAATGAAACACAAATATTGTTCGCCTCCGTCTGGTGTTACAAAATCAGAGCAAAGTAATATAAACTCAAAACATAAATAGTAGAAGAATAGCCTCACACCATCCTTTAGCTGTAAGTAGCTACTCAATTACCTGCTATTATGTACTCTGCTAAGGAGCACATGCCACAAAGACAACAAAGGGGTGAGAATACACCTTACAATTGTTAATGGAGAAAAAATCAACAGTAGGATGATAAAAACAAAATAAAAAATTCAATTCATATTCATTACATTTAATTATAAACATCAGTAATATAATAATGTAATGCTAATGCTCCAACTCCATCACCCAAAATGCATGTGGTACCGATTTTTGGATATCAGAGTTTTATTACTGATTAATCCATGGTCTTTGATCCCTCATCTGAACCAACAATTCTATCAATGAATCTTAGACCCGCCTCTGGTCCCTCACTGAACCAACCATTCCACCAAGAAATCTGAGGTCGTCATTAGACCGAAGTTCCACCTATCTCCAACTATAAGTATGAATGATGCAATAAACATATAACTCAATGAATCGTATCATTCATCTCAAACATAAAAAAATCACCAAAAGCTCTCATCAAATTACCATAAAAAATATCATCATTTAATAGGGTTCCACATTCGAACCTCATTTTCGCCAATTCAGACCAACATGTAACCTTCAAGTTACTGATCACAACAAAAGGATTCATCATAAAATTTGGCAATATTATTTTATCACCCTACAATCCGACGACCTCAAATTTCACCGTTACACTTCAAAATGTTTAATAAAATCTTAAGACATTTAAATCACACCCAAAAAATTCAAAAGAGACTCTAAGGGTAGTAGTCTCAATGAGTAATAACTTTCTTAAGCTAATACTGCGGATTATCCTAATTTCTCGTACAAGTTATAAAAATCTCATCTATGTTAAAAAATTTCAGAAATCATCAAAAAGGACCCAAACACGAAAAATTGCCAAAACGACTGAAAAATCACTCGAAGCTGCTGACGAATAAAAGTCGTCGCTGTCAACGCCAAGATGACGCGGCCGCCATACAAATGAGCTTCCCCGAAAATTCGACGTTGAGTGTCCGACGCCGCACGCGCCCTTTCTGCAACATGGCAGTCGACGCGCGACACGACTTACTATCGCTGGTGTGGCATTGTTCACGGCTGTCGATGCGACACTATAAAATTTCACAATATTAGTATGCTTGAAAAACTAAAAAAATGAAAAGACAAAAATAATCTAACATAAATAATAATAATAATAATATATCTAAGTAAATGTATCATAATAATTAGATGGGATGAAGACTCTAAAAGATAAAATATATTCACCATGCTCAAAGTGTTTCCAGAAGACTTTTCTCTCCCACTCTCAGCCTCCATATAGAGAAATTCTTCCTAATTCATTTAAGATTTAATGTCTATTCAAAATTTGGTTTTTGGAGTATTTTAAAAGACAGGATTTTAGAGAATTGCATCTTTATCTTAAAATGTGTTTGATATTTTTTAAAAAAATTTAAATATAATATTACATTGGCTGATTGGCATATAAAATTATATTGTTTTTTAAATTTTTTAGAATATCAAACATATATTAAGATATAGAGGTTGGAAACTTTTCTCACTAAAAATCAACTTCTAAACAGACCTAAACAGACCTTTAGAGTCTAATATAAGAACATTTTTTTTTTATAGAAAATCTCCACTAACACATAAATATTAACATTCTTAAATAACTTAAATCTCTTATGATTTATGATCGGATTGTTTCTACTTTTCACAATAACACAATTGCACATCTCTATAACAGTCTAAATTCTAACTTCATCTGTTTCACTTAATTTTTTGTCTTGAAATACATTTATATTGCAAAAAGCTTAACCTAACATATACTTAACTAAAGATTGTAATTCACATCCACCTATAAAAAATTGCATTACCCTTAAATTTTTTGAGAGATGACTTTGTTGACTACCCTTCATTTATATTATATCCAATTGAGAGAATATTCTATTTAATTACCTCTTATAGGGATGATATGTTATTCAGACCAATTATTTTAAATTACTAATAGCATATCATTTTCTTAATTTACACATGACACATCAAAATCTAAACCACATGCATGCCAATTTTTATTTGAAAGATCCAAGCACATATCCATTTCATTTGAAAGATCATTCCAATTCCCACCTGACAGAAGAGGAAATTAAAGGACAATTCTTCTCCAAGTGGAAGGTTTTCCACCGTCTAAGAAGATACCAAATTAGGGAATAAATTGAAATGATGAATCAAAAGCACAATGTTTTCAGTATCATTTTCCTCTTCTTTGATTCCAAGTTACCATTGTTATTCAATTCATAGGAGACCATTCTTTACTAAATGATTGTTGTAATATTCATCTTTTTAGTCATAACCATGCTTTGCACGCATACACTGTCTTTTTGAACGCACGCATATCTTCTTAACTTTTTGTCTATTTTCATGTATGGAAATTTTTCATTTTTGAAGTATTTCATCTAAATCGGTGGTTTGGACTAGAACGTTAAGAAGTTCTATACACTAATTAATTTAAGATCCAATCATGTAAATTGTAATTTGATTACTATAAAGGAAAAAAAAATCATATTATTAAAGAAAAAAAATAAGAGAAGAATAGGAAAGTTAATTTAAAAAAGTAAAAATAATTAAACAACCACTACAAGAAAAATCAATTTAAATGCAACTCCGTCACCTAAACAAAGTAAAATATCGAGCGTTTGGAAAGACAAATTCTAAGGTCTTTATCAATTATCAACAACGACAACAACCAAATCGTATTCCACTAAGAGATGTTGATTACATGAATCAACTTTTGTATAATGTTCTATATAGAATTATGTTTCTATACAAATCGTTAATCTTAATTTTTTTTTTAGTTAAATTCTTTTATGATTTTTTATGTCTTCATACAATTTGATTTTCCTCCATCTAATCTACTCTCTTTATGACCGAATCAACAAGGTCGATATCAATCAATGAAAAAAACAAAAACCATATACTTAAATAAAGTGAAGGAAAATTCGTAAGCCATTGTAAAAAATCATTTCTAAAACAAGAAGATAATCGGATATATCAAATTCTTTGTTGTCAATATCATATCAATCTATAAAAATAGAATACAAAATGTTAATTTAGATCATACACTATGAGTTGTACTTCATGACACAATATAACAAGGAGTCTATTTTTCAAATTCTCAGCTCCTTTAACTTTTCTCTTTTTGGTAAAAGAAATTCCTTTTCTAAAAAAGAAAATTGTGTATTAAAATTCTGATAAGTTTTGCACAGCTAAGAACTAAGAAAAATGACACTTGTGCTACCAAAATTAAACCGCCAAAAGGCCATGGCATTTTATATAATTGGCCTAAATTATGGTGAAAAAGAATAGGATGCAAATCAAGGTGGAGAATAGACCAACTATTTTGGCCTCTAGCATTGAGAGAATGACATTTTAGGTGAATGTGAATCTCTCACTACTTGGAAGAATTAACACATACGTAGGCCAATGTGCACTAAAATTACAAGAGCACAAATCCAAAACGTACTCAAAATGACATGATTTAGTGGATGCTTCACTTTAACAGAACAAAAACTAATAAGTCACAAAGTTTAAGTAGCTTTAAGGTTTCCAATGAAATACTAAGGATTTTGATGGAAAAAAAGAAGAAGGATGGACAAGTTTGTAGGTGTCTTTTCGTGTGTCCTTCAATTATTGGGGACTTGCTTCACACTATACCCTGTCCTGGTCATTCATGCCCTTATCATCTTTTTGTGCACGAGGTGGAAAAAAGTATTGTTTTGTGGCTTTGTTTAGGGGATTTAATTTTTTTTAAAAGTTTTATAGATTATGAAGATGGATAAGATACTATTCTATTCACCTTTAATTTATTGGATATTCTATTACATGATATTGATGAAATATTGGAATTAAAAATGCTACCTCCTTTAAAATTAGAAATTATTTTTATAAAAATATTTTTTCTTAAATTTTAAATTACTTTATAATATCAATACAAAATATTTAACATACTTTTCACTATTTTATCATTCTTACTTCTTTAAAATTGTGTAATCATTTTGATAATTTTATAAAATTCTTTTTTTTTTTTGAAGAATTAAACTTTATTAATCCAAAAATGGCATGAAGTACAAGCGATCAAAGATCCAGCTAACTTAGGGGTACAAACTGACAAGGGAAACTAAAAATTACATAGCCATAAGGGTTGCTATATGCTTTTTCAAGGCTTTACAAAACCAACTCCTGTATGTAATTTTCTCAATAATCCCATCAATCACATGTTGAAGGTTACTATCTTTTCCAAAGGCAATGTAGTTTCTGTGGTTCCAAGTCCCATACACTGTTTCCACAATAGCTAGTTTAAATAGCTTAGCTCTCCATCCCTTACCTCTTCCCATGTTGATGCTCCAAGTCAATTCATCATCCCAGCAAGAGGGGCTGTGTGGAATGTGCAGCCAGTCCAAAACTGCATGCCATATCTCACGAGTGCTTATACAGTCAAAAAATAGATGATTATAGGTTTCTTCAAGGTCGCAGAAATTACATTTGCTATCATGGAGGAATCCAAATCTTTTGAGTCTACTCTTAGTGGCCAATTTCTTATGACATAGAAGCCAAAAGATAAAATTAGCACACGGCCTAGCGGGGTTGAACTGAATGAGAGGGCTCCATTGACAGGTTTGGGAAGCAATTAGTTGCTGATAGAAAGTACCACATTTGAATTTCTGTCTGTTCTCCATTTCAGCCCATTGATGTTGAAAAGTTTGGACATACTGCCTTACATCCAAAATTTTACCAAAGATCCAAGAATAACTAGGTTTCTGTTGCAGCTCAAAGACACTATGCCCTTTCAAATAATAGGAGTGAATCCATCTGACCCAAAGACTGTCAGACTTGTTACAAATGTTCCACAACAGTCGGAGCATAGTACATTTATTCCATTCATTGAGGTTAATAATACCTAACCCACCAGATTTGATTGGCTTGCAAATAGCATCCCAGGAAACCAAACTCTTACGGCTAGTCACATCTTTACCTGTCCAAAGATAAGTCCTGCAGGCTGCATCAATTTTGTGGAGTACAGATTTAGGAATAGGAAAACACATTAACCAGTAATTAGCTATGGCAAAGGATATGCTCTTGATCAGCTGGACTCTACCAGCATAAGTCAGAAGTTTAGATGACCAATGCCGAATTCTGTGCAGAATTTTATCCATCAGAGGAAGATAATGATGGATAGCAAGCTTCTTAGAGGTAATGGGCACTCCCAGGTATTTGAAAGGGAAAGATCCTTCCTGAAAACCAGTATGGCCAAGGAGAGCAACTTTCACTTCATTAGAGACAGAACCAAAGTAGACTTTGCTTTTGCTCTTGTTGATTTGCATCCCTGTGGCAGAAAGAAATTTGTAAAAGGCTGAGAATAATAAGCTCACAGAGTTTTGATCCCCTCTAGAGAATAGAAGAACATCATCTGCAAACATAATATTGGTTAGTTGAAGTTTAGCACATTTAGAATGGTGCTTAAACTTAGGATTGGTTTGCATTTGATGAAGAGATCTGTGCAAATATTCCATGAGGATGGCAAAGAGGTAGGGGAGATGGGATCTCCTTGCCTGATTCCTCTCTTAGCTATGAGCAACTTTGATAGACCACCATTAATGTTAAATCTGTAAGAAACATTAGTGAGGCTATTCATAATCCAACTAATAAAGAGAGGAGGAATACCAAGTTCATGCATTATGGTATCAAGTGCCTGCCAACTAATCATATCATAAGCTTTTTTCAGGTCAATCTGGAACATACTTCTGGGAGGTCCATTGTTCTGATTATAGCCTTTAAGGAGTTCAAATGCCAAGAGGATATGACTCTGGATCTGCTGACCTGGAATGAATGCAGCTTGGTTGCAACTAATGATTTTCTCTATCACATGACTCAATCTAGCAGTCAAAATCCTTGAGATAATCTTGTAGAAAGTGGTACAAACTGAGATGGGTCTAAAGTCTTTAATACCTTTTGCAGCAGCACTTTTGGGGATAAGGGAAACAACTGTACAATTAAACGCCTTGCATAATCTGCCTTTTCCAAAGTAGTCTTGAATAGCAGCTATCACATCATTTTTAACAGTATCCCAGCTGGATTTAAAGAACTTAGTAGTGTAGCCATCTAGCCCTGGTGCAGAGTTATCATCTATTCCTTTCAAAGCTGAATAGATTTCTGTCTCAGAGATAGGTCTTTCAAGCAGCAGTCTTTGGTCCCTGTGAAGCTGAGCTCCTTTCCTCATAACATCAATATCAATACAGTCCATGGATGTCTCCATAGATCCCATAAGAGTACCATAAAAAGTCAAGACCTCATCTTCAATTTCAAACTGAGAGGTAATTACCTGTCCATTGTCTTTTTCCAGAATTAAAAGATCTTTAGATGTCTGCTTACTTTTGATAGAAGCATGAAAAAAGGAGTTATTGCCATCTCCTGCTCTCAACCAGTTAATCTTGGCCCTTTGCTTGAGAATGCTATCATCAATGTCATGCCATTTAAAGAGTTCTTTAGAGCATTTTTTGACTTCAGAAATCTTGTGCAGGTTCATTCTATCCTCAATAAGCTGCACTTGAGCCTTTTGAAGATTTTCTTGAGCTAGAACAATTTGTTGCTTAGCAGATAAGAGTGGTTTGTTCATCTTGTAAAGGATTATTTGAAGTCTTTTCAGTTTGTACCAGAGGATGTAACTAGGATTACCTTCAATAGGTTGCTGCCAGCTAGTTTGAAGTACTTGATGATATCCTTCAGTCTCAGTCATACAATTTAAGAATTTGAATCTCTTATGCTGTCTAGGTGGAGCCACATTATGGTGCAAGTAAAGTAGTGAATGATCAGAGACATTGGGAGGGAGGACATTTAAGGAATAATCCATATGGGCCTGGAACCACTCAGTGTTTGCCAGGACCTTGTCAATTTTGGAGTAAATTGTCCCAATGAGATGCTTGTTTGACCAAGTGTAATAATCACCCTTACTACTCATCTCAGTTAAGTTCAGGTTGTTCATCATCTCCTCCATGTCCCTGAATTCTGACTCAGTAACAGGCTTACCTCCCAATCTGTCTTGAGAGCACAACACATTGTTAAAATCCCCAGCTAAGCACCAAGGGCCTTGCATAGTCAGTTTGTTCAGGTCCTGCCATAAAGCTTGCCTTTGGTTGAGCTTATTCAGACCATATATAGCAGATAGCCAGAATTTGAAAATCCCTTGTTTATTGTAGATGCCCATGTGTATCATTTAGCTAGTAGTTTGAATCACCTGAATGTCAATGCAAGCAGAATTCCAATGGACCCAAATTCTACCATTTGGATGGTAGGCATAGTTGTCAACATACTTGCCACCAAGGTGAAGCTTATTTCTGATTGAGTCAGCCTGACCATGCTTTACTCTAGTTTCAATCATAATGGTGATATCTGCTTTCAACCCTAGGAGACGGGAGCTAATCTCCCTGAGTTTAGCAGATTTATTGAGCCCCCTTAGGTTCCAAGCAACTAATATTGACCTGAGTCCCTCAGCACTTGCAAGTCATTCAAAACTTGCAAGGCATCAAACCCATTCACACATGTTAAATTCTCAGCTGGAGTCTCAAGTATTGGTTGTTTACCTCTATCTCTACCACCCTTTTTAACTGCACTCCAATCTGTGTCACCAGGAATGTCCTCAGTAGAAGGTTTTTTCAGAACAGTCAGATCCTTGAGTGATTCAGTAGGGATTACAATGGCTGTTTCAACAGGTTTTTCTTTTGGCTTCCATTGCTTAATTTTAGGCTTAGGTTGCTCACAATTATGACCAGGCTTCTGACATCTTTTGCAATACATGGGCTTCCATTCGTATTCAACAGGTTGCAGAAATTTAGTGCCATCTTTATCCCTGATTGTGAGTTCAGTTGGTAGATCTTTTGTGATATCCATTTCCACAAGAATTCGAGCATAAGAAACCCTAAGTTTGTTGGCAGTACATTCATCAGTTACCAAGGGAATTCCTAGGGCACTGCCTATTTTGTTCAGGCTCATTTCTCCCCAAAGGCATAAGGGTAGTTGAGGCAGCTTAATCCATATGGGAAGGGTACGCAAGAAATCATCCTTCAATCTAAATTCAAGCATCCATTCTCTAATCAACACAGGCATATTCCTATAGGTGTAAGGTCCTTTCATTAAGACATCATCCCTATCACTAAAGGATCTAAATCTGAGAATGAAGTAACCTTCATCATTATAATACATGTCAGGCAGTTGTACAAAATTCCAGGTTTTGGTCATATAATTTTTTAGAGCATTCATACTTAAATCCCCACCAATGATATAAAGAATGAGAGATGAAGCCCAGAAATTAACCTCTGATGTGATATCTTCCTCAGCTATTTCCACTTCAACCATGCCTTCAACCATCTTAGGAGCAACATATTTCATGGATCTACCTTGGGCAGGGTTTCGATTGTCATTCAGAACATCAACCCAGAGCTTTCTATTCTCAGCCTCTAGAACCGTCTCCGTCTTCTTAGGGTTCGCAGGTGTAGCAGGCGGAATCACACCCAATTTTTCCTCCATCGCAATGTTCACATGTGTGGACTGAGGGCTTGCAGCCAACGTTTCCACAGTTGATGAAGCACTGCTAGCTCAGTGATTAACAAAGGTTGGAGTCGTACTACTCGAAGCATCTACGTGAGAAGATACCGACGGCGGCGGAACCGATTTTTTCGGCCTCCCTCGTCCCCCCATCGTCTCCAGAAAATTTTTTCTTCAAAAGTTATTCCACCAAAAATCTTATTTTCTAAATAAAATAACTATATTTTTTAATATGTATACCAAATTATAACTCTACTAATTAATTAATCAAATATATAAAATAAAAAAATTAATCTTTAAATATTATAAAATTAATTTATTAGTTTTATCATCAATATTTTATAGTTTTAATAAATAATAATAATTATAATAGTAATAAAACTGAAGGCTTAAATAATATAATAAATATTTTTAATAATATTATATTAACTTTTGCATTATTTTTCTGTTAATGTAGTTTTACCTTAAAATATGAATATTATTTATGGATACAACTAGATAAATAAATGATCAATATACAATGAAGACCACTGGCACTAGTGAGATTTATAGGAAGATTTCATCAACTATATGCCTTAATAAAACCTTATAAAAACACATATAGTGGAAAATATAATAAAAAAAGTAAAATATTATTTTATAAGAATTAAAATACATTTATTTCTTCCATTCAACAAGACAATCATCTCTTAGATGGTGATTGCTAATCTTTTGAATTAGTTGATCAAAAATTCTATTTAAGAGTGACTTTGTGAAAACGTCAATAAAATTATCATACGAACAAATTTGTTGAATTCTTATATTACCACTCTTCTGAAAATGATAATTGAAAGAATGATTTCAACTGTGCAATATATGCAATCTTATCTTCATAAATAATTATTGCTTATGCTCTTCTAAGAGACAAATCACAAACTTTTTCTATGTATTAAACCATAAATCTTAACGAAACACATTGTCTTCGTGTTTTGACACATTTGATTCTCAATCTAAACATTTTGTTTAACTTTTCTTACTAAAATTATGGTCGAAGTGCTTCTCTGATAAAGTCCTTTTGCGAGTGAGAATAAATTGTAATTCTGGAAGGGTAGAAATGTAAAATTCACTGAGAATTTATACTTATACATTGGTTGAATATTATCCATTTATGGAATTTTATTTGGGTTAGAAGCTAAACTCGTTGAAAGCTTTTGTTCAGGGATTGTGTGTGAAGGATAGAAAAACACTTAGAAAGGGGGGGTTTGAATAAGTGTAGTTTAAAAACTTGAATGATAAAAACAGTTTGCACAGTTATTTTTATCCTGGTTCGTTGTTAACTAAACTACTCCAGTCCACCCCCACGGAGTGATTTACCTCACCTGAGGATTTAATCCACTAATCGCAACAGATTACAATGGTTTTCCACTTAGTCCGCGACTAAGTCTTCTAGAGTATCCTGATCACAACCTGATCACTCTAGGAACAAATGCTTAGACACAAGCTAAGACTTTCTTAGAGTATCCTGACCACCACGTGATCACTCTAATTACAACTGCTTAGACACAAGCTAAGACTTCCTAGAGTATCCTGATCAACACTTGATCACTCTAGTTACTTACAAATTAATGTAATCAATTCTAAGAGTATTACAAATGCTTCTGAAAAGCTATAATCACAACAGTGATATTTCTCTTAACGTTTAAGCTTAATCTCACTAATATATTACAACAGCAATGTAGTGAGCTTTGATGAAGATGAAGTTTCTGAGCTTTGAGTTGAACAGCGTTTCAGCAAGTTTTTCAGAATAAGTTCTTTTAGAATCGTTAACCTTGCTTCTCATCAGAACTTCATATTTATAGGCACTTGAGAAGATGACCGTTGGGAGCATTTAATGCTTTACGTATTCCGTACAGCATTGCATTTAATGTTTTACGCTTTTGTCAACTACCTCGAGCCTTGTTCACGCTGTGTCTACTGACGTTGCCTTTAATAGCTTCCAACGTTCCTTTTGTCAGTCAGCGTAGCCTGCCACCTGTACTTTCTTCTGATCTGATGTTTGTGTATACAACATTTGAATATCATCAGAGTCAAACAGCTTGGTGCATAACATCTTCTTGTCTTCTGACCTTGAAGTGCTTCTGAGCGTGATACCATGAGAACTTCAGTGCTTCTGCTTCTGATCTCAAGTTCTTCTGATGCTTCCATAGACCCATGTTTTGATTCTGCCTTGACCATCTTCTGATGTCTTGCCAGACCATGTTCTGATGTTGCATGCTGAACCTTCTGAATCAAAGCTTTTGAGCGCTGATTTGTGCATACTCTTTATATATTTCCTGAAAAGGAAATTGCAATGTATTAGAGTACCACATTATCTCACACAAAATTCATATCATTGTTATCATCAAAACTAAGAATATTGATCAGAACAAATCTTGTTCTAACAGTGTGATCAAACCCTAATTTAGGTTCAAGATTAGTTTGTCTTAAAATCTCACAGGTTCTTGGTCAGCCCGTGGTAAAACCAAGATTAAGTTAAAGCTTAGTCCGTGATAAAAGCTTGGATGATGTTTAAGATTAGTCCAGTATTAAAATCACACAGATTATTGATTATCCCATGTAAAACCCATATTTAAGGTTCATAAGCTCAGCTCGTTATAAAAGCTTGCAAGGTTTAAGAAGCTTGAAGACTAACCGCTCCAAGATTTTGGTTTATGGAGAGAAGACTAACCACTTTAATCTACCATTTGGAAGAGAAGACTCAAACATCCATATTCTGAAGTCTTGTATTATTTGATTGGAGGTCAACCATCTTTCCTTGTAAAAGGGGTTCGTGAGTACATCCTATTAAAAGCTAGTTTAGTGGAAACTCTCAAGACTAGTTCTTAGGGAGATGAGTAGGTTCTTTTTTTACAGAACCTCTATAATTTGTGGTGTTATTTTTTCCTTAACATTTATTTTCCGCTCTTTATTTTCTGCAACTTATTTTTTTGCTGCTAATTATTTAAAATTCGTTTAAACTCATATTTTATTTCCCAAAGTTTTCCAAAATCCATTTTTTCTAAACAACACAGTTCACCGCCTCTTTTGTATAAAGTCTTAAGTCAACAGATGTAACACTCGTAACAAATGTAACAACCATAACAATAAAATCCATGAACGCATGTCACAGAGTCATCTCCCTAACAAGGAAGGAATAAGAAAATAAAGAACATTAACTATGTAACAGAAGTCTTGGTAGCAAAAGAAAGCCACGACACTTATAAGTATATAAATTAGTGGTCAGAGCGATTCATCACTTATTCAAAAATCACCAGACATTGAGGATTTACTTGTTCAGTCACAGGTAGGGTCACAAACACTGTATTTTTTCGCAAGTACAATGTTATTTCTTGGTTGTCATTTGACCACAGCTATAATTTTTCGTCCGGTTTTAGTGTTTTCACGTTATATTATTGTGTTGTAATTGTAGTTTAACATTTATTATATGAGAGTTCATCTTCGAACTTGTGACACTCCATTTATTTACTTTTAAAAAATGAAACTTTAATTATTAAATTTTATACATTCTTGTTGGGTTCTTATGAAAAAATAGTGACTATAATAATTTAAATACTGTACATGTGGAATTTTTTTAAGGCTAAATATGTCAGGGGTTCTCATAAATATACCATTATTTAAAATTATTTTCTCAGAAAAATTCCTTCGAATAATGGCCTCCTAATATTTTTTATCTACACTAGTCCCTCCCATTAACTTCTTTTAACGCAAATTGATGTGGCATGACACGTGAAAGTTTTTGGTGATTGGGCGTACACGTGTTAATGTCAGTGTGTCAAACATGCAGACATGGCACATCGCGTGACAACTTTGACCATTTTATCTTTTTAATATTAATTAAGTATATAGCGACGGTAATCTGTCACTATATTTGTCACTAAGATGAACATCATACTTAAACCCATAAATTGTATGTAATATGTAGCTAATTAGCTGCAAACTGTCTCTTAAATCTTTAATTTTTTTCTTCTTAAAGAGATGCTTGTAATGAGCTAGACTTAAATTATTTCCATAATTTTCTGCACGCAAGTTTATCGCTTTATAAGAATTTCTCCTACAAAAATTAGAGTTTTTTTTTTTTACATGAAGTGATTTAATGAAAATTTTTAAGCGTCAATTTTCCATGAAACAAAAACAATGAAAACTTTGACCTGTAATTGAATTTTGAGCTAATATTTTGGATGCACTTCTAACATAACAGATTGAATGGACTTGTAAAGTTTTGTGGAAATTCTAAAAAATCTCAATTTATTTTGATTTTTCGATCGAAACACATATAAATGAATTGTTTTAATGAAGAAATAAATCAAACTAAATTAAGGTATCCTTGTAATGCTAAAAAAAATTATTTCCTCTCTATTTTTTGGTATACAAATCCGCGCAAAAACTTAAATAAAAATGTGATGTGTATGCCAATTTTTCTTGTTGTTTCTGCATTTTGAACACTTGACACTCGAAAAATCACAAAAGATTGAGGCATCACCGTAATGATAGGAAATTTTGTAATTCTTCTACTTTTGTTGTCACAGAAATACCTGGAAAAAATTATATCAAAATAGGATGTGCAGACCTATGTTTATGTTGTTTCTGCCTCATGAAACATGTTCATTTACATGTGTTTCGATCAAAAAATCAAAATAAATCGAGACTTGTTAAAAATTCCACAAAACTTTACATATCATTTATATGTGTTATATGGAAAATCTCTACAAAATATTAGTTCAAAATTTAATCATAGGCCAAAGTTTTTATCGTTTTTATTTCATGGGAAATTGATAATTAAAAAATTTATATTTAATTTATCCCATGCCAAAAAAAATCTCAATTTTTGTGGATAAACTTGCATCCAAAAAATTAATTAAAAAAATGCAAGTCTAGGTTATTACAAACCTCTCTTTAGAATGGAAAAATTGAAAATTTAAGAAACCAAGTTTACTATTAATTAGATGCAAATCATACTTAATTAATATTAAGAATATAAAATGGTCAAAATTGTGTATGATATGTCATATCAGCATATTTTTCACAAGGAAATTTTCATGTCTACATACCATCGTGATCAAAAATTTACATGTGATATACCATATCAATTTCCATTAAGGAAAATTGATATGATAAATTAAATAAATTAAAAGTGTGGATGGAAAATATTAAAAAAATCTTTATATGGGAAGAAGTTTTTGAAAATTTCTTTACCCACCTCCCTATGGGGGGTTATCCCCCAGTGAAAACCCAAAACTGCCCCTGCTTCGGAAATGAACTTCCGAAGTTTTTTTTTTTTTTTGAATTTTTTTTTACTTCGGAAATGCATCTCCGAAAACACCACTTTTTTGGTGTTTTCGGAGATGCATCTCCGAAGTCATAAAAAATTCAAAACCGTGAATATTTTCGGAAGTTCATTTCCGAAAATATTTCTGCATATACAAATTTCCCTCCTTCACTATTTCATCATTTTTCTCCAAAACTTCTCAAAACCCTCTCTAAAACCCAATCAATCTCCATCAATTTTTCGCCCTAAAATCAAGTTTCAAACCGTTGATCACGTTAAAGGGAGCATAGAAAGCTACAATTTATGGTAAACATCTCTCATTTCATCCCCTATTTCACTACATTGATTCAACAAATTTATGCTGAAAACTGATACGGTTCGGAAGTTCATTTCCGAAATATATCACCTAATAAATTTCGGAAATGAACTTCCGAAATATGCCCTGGCAGTTAAAAAAAAAACAGTTTTGGCCAATTTTGCTAATTTTTGCATTTGTTAGGTATGGTGCATCCGGACAACATTGTGCAAGACGATGGAGTATTAAATCCGGAAATTGTCAACGTTAATAACGATCCGGTTATTGACGCTACTCCCATGATCAATGCGGTCGATGTTAGGCAACATTTTACAAATGATCGGAGTTTCGGTAGTCGAGAACAATTAATTGATTGGGTTCGGAAGGAAGCTAACAAACATGGATTTGGAATTGTTATTTTAAGGTCGGACAACGGAAATAGTAGGCGGAAAGCTTTCGTTGTTTTGAATTGCGAACGGGGTGGTAGATATGTACAATCAAACCGGGTGCTAAAACACGAGGACACGGGATCGAGAAAGTGCGGGTGTCCGTTTAAGTTGCGTGCCACTCGGAGGGTTGATGATTTGTGGCGGTTAACCGTAATTTGTGGAATGCATAATCATGCCTTGGATGTCAAGTTACACGGGCATCCAATGGCGTGTCGTTTGTCCCGCGAAGAGAGAAATGTGATATTGGACCTAACGATAGTCAAAGTGGCGCCTCGCAACATACTTGCCGATTTGAAGCGTAAGAAACCGGATAGCGTTTCAAATATCAAGCAAGTTTACAATGAACGGCACAATCTCAAGGTTTTGAATATGGGCCCTCGGTCGGAAATGCAACAACTTTTGAAACTTCTAGGCGATAACAATTATGTTTCAAGCTTCCGAACCTCCGAGGACAAAGTTACCGTGCGTGATTTTTTTGGACTCATCCCGAAAGTATCAAATTGTTCAACACATTTCCAACCGTTCTAGTCATGGATTCGACGTACAAGACAAACAAGTATAGGCTTCCTCTTCTAGAGATCATCGGTGTGACCTCGACGGACAAGACTTATTCGGTGGGGTTTGCTTTTTTGGAGTGTGAAAAAGAAGAAAACTTTACGTGGGCCTTGGGAATTTGCAAGTCTTTGTTAGTTGATCAAGAGGTTATGCCAAACGTCATTGTCACCGTCTTCCCGACATCGACCGCGTTACTTTGCCAGTATCACATAACTTGCAACGTGAGAAGCAAGTTGAAACCCGCGGTTGGGACAAAAGATAGGCCGGATGAAAACGGTAAAGTTGTCAAAGCCGGTGTTGTGGTTGAAAGGATAATGTCGGCATGGAAGGAAATTTTGGATGCACACTCCGAAGAGGTGTATACCGAGAAATTGGTACACTTTAGGTCTTTGTGTGGTTCCATTAGGACATTTTGTCATTACGTCGAATCCACCATTCTTGACAAAGTTAGAGAAAAAGTCGTGTGCGCTTGGACAAATCGAGTTAGACATCTTGGTTGCACCACGACTAACCGTGTTGAATCCGCACATGCGGTCTTCAAGAGGTGGTTGGGTGATAGCAAGGGAGATTTGTGTCGGGGATGGGACACCGTGAACCAAATGCTTGAAAATCAACACAATGAAATTCAAACATCGTTCGGTCGGAGCAAGACGGTTATGGAACACCGGTATAAGGGCCAAATTCTATTCTCCCAATTGATTTACAACATATCTCGAACGGGTTTGAATTTTTTGTTTCATGAAGCTAAGCGGTCGGAGACCACGGGGCCCGATAGTTCATTATGTGGGTGCACCATTAGAAAGACATACGGCCTTCCATGTGCTTGTATACTTGCAAAAAAGAAGAAGTTGAATTCACCAATACGCATGGATGAGGTAGCCGACCATTGGAAGAAGCTTCGTTTTGATGATTTTGACCCGCCAAAAGAAAATGACTCCAAAATCACCATCTCTGACGAGTTGGAAGTGATAATGGAGAAGTTTGCTAAAGCGGACGACAAAACAAAAATGCACATAAAAGAACAATTGCGAAAGATCGCATTTCCGGAGACCACCGATTTGAAACCGCCATCTCAACTGGTTAAAACGAAAGGTGCACCGAAAAAGTCCAAAATTACACAAGATGACACGTCAACAAAACGATCTCCTTCCTACTTTGAACATGTTGATGCATCGTTCCCGGAAATTCATGAGACACCGAAGTCTAAGTGTAGTGGTAACAAAGGTGCCCGTATTTCGAAGCCACCTCGTACACCGCCGATCAAAAAATCACCAATTGTCTACATTGATGAGATGCCACTTTTTATGCACAAATATATCGATAACATCGTTGATGTTGGAGGCGACGACAATTGTGGATATCGGGCTGTTGCGGGTTTGCTCGGTAAAGGGGAAAATAATCACACTTTAGTCCGACGGGAATTCATTGCGGAGTTGACTTCGTATCGGGACATTTACGGCCGACTATATGAAAATCAAGAAAAGTTTGCAAAAATTCATGATGCACTTGTTCCATCACTTACCGGTATCGCTCCGGTTTCGAAGTGGATGTCATTCCCCGATATGGGTCATCTAATAGCAAGTGCGTATGATATGGTGTGTATCGATTTGACGAGGTTTGGACTAAGTGAGACTTTCTTTCCACTTCATAGTCGACCGCCGTTGAACGCGTCGGGCCGCATCATATGCATCGGGTATCTACGATCGCGGCACTTCGTTCAAGTGTTTTTGAAACCGGGTTGTCCTATACCGGCTACTTCTTGTCAATGGACGGCACATCGTTCAAATGAGGCGGAGACTTGGCCGGATCCGTTCGTTTCGAGGATGGCGGAGTTTGAAGAAATGATGAGCAAAGAGCGCGAGCAAAATAGAGAGCGGTCGAAGAACGTGTCTATTTTGGACTTAGGATCCACCGATTGGTTCGGTGAATTTTAGTTCGTTTCGGATCGTTTTTGTTTGTAACGATCATTTTTTGTATGTATTGTTGTTTATCATGTAAAATCGGACCGATTCAATACATATATAATATAAGTATGTTTTATGTTGTCATTGCCTATTTTATGCCTATTTTGTATGCTTTTGGTATTGTTTACACAAAACAGAATGCAATGCACAAAATGCAAAATTCACCTCTGTTTCTGCATAATTCGGAAATGAACTTCCGAAATATACATGTCTGGAGCCTATTTTCGGAAGTTCATTTCCGAAATGTCCCCTGAGGCAGGATAAGGTTTGTTGGGCCATCAATGCTCCAATAAGTCTATAAATACTACACACTCTTCTTCATCCTCTTCACACCACAAAACACGAATGACACAAACCTACCCCCACCTAGCATTCGTCTACTTTGAAACCGGCTACCCGATGCCGTTCCAATTTCGCTTCTCGCGCGACACGCCGTTTGCGGAATTGATACCGTCGCACAACACGCTTTTGCGCTATCCCGAGAATCGAAAGGTTGTCAAGCTCGAGTACCGCTCGCCATCGCTTAACGACGAGGGAGGCATTAAGTTCATACCTTTTGAGATCAAGAACGACGAAGATTTAGCGGTTATGTGGACAACGTTTGACCGATTTTCTTCAAAAGGCCCGATCGAGTTGGACGCCAAACTTCAAAGATCGGCGGACGACGTTATCAAAATGTTGACTCATCCCCACCTACCCGTGTTCAACAATATGTAACTTTAATTTTCAGTAATATTATCGTTGTAATCTTCACCCGATTAAATAAAGCGAATCGTTGTTGTTTTTCATTTTTCTTCTGTCCAGACATAAATTCGGAGGTTCATTTCCGAATTCCATCATGGGGGTGCGTTCGGAGATGAACTTCGGAAACACCACATTTTCTGAAAATGTAACTTTATTTCGGAGATGCATCTCCGAAACCAATATTTTATATTAAAAAAACACGTTTTCGGAAGTTCATTTCCGAAAACACCTTTTTTTCAAAAAAAAGTACCGTTTCGGAAATGAACTTCCGAAACAAGGGGTAATGTTGTAAATTCACCAGGGGTGAGCAAGAAGGTTAGGAGGTGGGTGAAGAAATTCTCAAGTTTTTTTAGCGACTAAAATTGAAGTATGATATATTTAGATGGATTAAAAATATATATTTGACCTGCTTTATTTTATTTTTTATTGAGGAAATTTTGTATCTTAAGGCCTCACAAATTGATGATTCTAGCTTTATCTATGATCCTAAAATGATGATATTTTACGTCCAATTTTTAAAACAAAACAGTTAAGAAGTGATATTAAAAACTAGAAAGAAAAAAATTCAACCTAACAAGGAGAAATTAATTTAAAGAAACTAAATTTGATTTTTTTTTAATAAATTGAAAAATCATTGTTTTTTTTTTTATAGAGTGGTATCATTGTTGAGAAATTATATTTACGGTAACTACTATTATAAGGTTATTGCACACCACACGTGCTGTTAGATACAGTGTTTTAAAAACCGGACCGGACCGGCCGGTCGAACCGGGAACCGGCCAGGTAACCGGTCTGGTTCAATAGTTGGATCGGATATGCCATCAAACCGGTGAGAACCGGAAAAACCGGGAAAACCGGAAAACCGGCGGTTTAATTTTTTTTTTTCTTTTTTTTTAAAATTTTTTTTTATTTTTTTTTTAACTTTTTTTTTTAACATTTCTTTTAAACTTTTTTTTTAATATATTTAGTAGTGTACTCCCTCTGTCCCAAATTATAAGAGAAAATCACTTTTTAGATTCATTGAATAATTAATGTATCTGGTCTATATATAGACTAGATACATTAATTATTCAATGAATCTAAAAAGTGATTTTCTCTTATAATTTGGGACGGAGGGAGTATTACTTAAATAGCATTCTCACATAGTTTTTTTCGTTAGTGACAAATTAAAAACTTTATTGTCTATTTGTTATCTTTGCTAATAAATTTTCTTAAGGGTTAAATAAGTTTTTGGTCCCTATAAATATTGCAGTTTCATTTTTAGTCCCTCATGAGTTTTGGCAACGGTTTTAGCTGGTTTTGGCAACGGTTTTTTTGTGAAAACCGTTGCCTAAAGACAGAGAGGGACTAAATCATCCGGTTCGACCGGTTTTATACCTATATAATGACAGGTCTATTCAACCGAGTTATCCGGTTTAATCCGGTTTGGTCGTGCGGTTCGACCAGTGACCCAGTGGTTCGACCGATAAACCAGTGACCCAGTACCCTCACCGGTTCGATGACCGGTCCGGTTTTTAAAAGACTGGTTAGATAATTTATAATTCCGTGTACGCTTTTGTCAAAGCTAGTTTGTGTTAGAAAAAGCAAAATGTAAAGTGATTTTTTGTGTGTGGTGATTATGTAAAGTGAACTCTAATTAATTAGAGCTTAGTCATGACATGATCACTTGGTCTTTAATTTATACGTCTTTTTGGAATTAATCCTTTATTTAGTTATCAAACTCAGGATAAGTTAAATTCCTAATGATGGAGGTGTTTGCTAACAAAGACAATGCGGGGGAGGTGAAAGAGAAATCTACATGCCACCCCTATTTTTACATATGGCAACCTCCCCTCCTCTTCTCCCTTCCCCTCCCTTCCCCTTTTTTTTTTAATTTAATGTTGCCTCTGGTGAGTTACAAGCAATTTTCGATAGATTCAACTAAATTTCTGGTATAAGCTACCAGATTTTTCAGTTATATTGAAATTTCCGGTGAAACATACCGGAAATTTTGTTATAACTGAAATTTTCAGTATGTTTCAATATTAAATTTTTTCAACGGTTGAGATTTTGCCGACACTTTTGGAGGGTCTTGGGGTCGTAGGGTTATTGAATAACACATCATTTTAACAAAATGTCTCTTTCTCAGTATTTGATTAAAGTATATGTGTATTTCAATGGCCACAACCCTGCTGTTCAAACAAAGATTCCAGATGACGCCGAATCCTTTGCCACCTTGAGAGAAAAGTTGAACAATTTGCTTCCTGATTCCGATAACAAAAGGGTGACAAAGATCGAGTTTCAGGAGGACTGGATTGATACAAATGGAAGACTGAAATACAACTTAATCGAGTTGAAGAATGATGAAGATGTGAAGGCCATGTGGAAATCATTTCGCCGTAGGATAACTAAAGGTCTGGTCGAATTAGATGCGCAGATCCAAAGATCCGTGGAAGACATAATGAAGTGTCTGAAACGTCCAAAGTCACCTGTTAGTGGCTAGGTTTTCATGTTTCAGAGTACTATTTATGTTTGTTGTTTTTCATCTTATGTTTGTTAACTGTGTTTGTTTGTTATTGATGTTATTTTCCTTATCTAATCGAAATATGTACTAGCAAAAGAGATTATGTGATAAAAAAGATGTTCGTACAAAATATACAAATAATACAATCATAAAAAATAAATCACATAGGTCCTCCACGAGCAACATCGGCCAACCTAGCTAAAATACTATGAACCTCGCCACCAAGGTTCACCAAACCCATGAGGCTATCTAAGTGAGAGACTATGAACTATAGGCAGCTGTCCTGGTCACCTGTGGGAGGTGGAGGTGGTGGTGGTGGATCAGAAGAAACTCTGGTACATGAAGACCCTAGAACATCAGATGTTGCGGTAGGTGGTATGACCCTAGGGTGTGACATACTGAGAAACCACTCCAGGTATCTATCTTGACACTCCCCAGGCTACTAAACTGCAACGGATGCATCGATGATCTCACGGGGGTAGTTGAGGATGTGACTTTAAAACCATCGGTCAATGCCACCCGCTGGAGCCTCTGGGACCGGATGTGGAATGCCCTGTATATAACCTTACTAGCGTAGACACCTCTCAGGCAAGTCTCTAGCTACATGCTTCTCCAATCTGACATACCCTGAATATAAGGAAGATACCTCAAAAGGACGATAATCTTGGTGAGCTGTATATGGTGTCCATATGACATCATCCAAGGTTAAAACATCCAGCCTCCGTCTGTACTCCATCAACCCTCTTGGAATGGCCTGTCTGGCCTTCCACCTCTTCGTACATGGGTCAGCAGCCGCATGTCGCTGGATCGTCCTCTCACCGATGTGAGGGAAGTGCTTGTAGATCTAACACTGCATAAATAAAAATCATCAAGCTCGTGTAAATTATAATAAAATACAGAAAACCATGTAAATTATAATAAAACACAAAAATTATACCTATAACAAACTCAGGTAACCAGCAAACTGTCTGGTGTTAGAAGGATATGCAACATCAAGCGCGGTGTACAACATCATCAATGTCGCCACTCCCCAAGCCCAACATGGGGTGTCAAGGTCGCTGAATAGAGAAAGATAGTGGACATCAATATATACTCAGACGTATCCGCAAAGAGAGTACATGCCCCTAGATGTAACATGTACGCCCTAGCGGCAGCCTGGTACCTCCCTGCATCGACAAGCTCCTGATAAATCTTCCTCAACCAAGAGATTTTCAGGTGAAAGCCCCGAGTCTCACCAACTATGTAAGGACATCCTCCTCATCAATCTTAAAAGCTTTCATCACCATGCGCACTTTCGTCGCTTGGTCCCTATGAACTGGTGTGAAAAATGTACTAGCAATCAAAAGGCGAAACAGGGAATCCACATCATCCAAATTCACCGTCATCTCCTAAAATGGAAGATGGAAAGATGATGTCTCCGGGTGCCACCTCTCAACAAAAGCTGGTAACAAGGGGGCGTCCAGCATCGTTAAGGAACATCCAATAAAGTCCATCAGATGGAAATCCCGAACTATCCTTGCTACCTGCTCAGGCATCGGTCTCTCCGGGAAGTTCTTCAACTTTGACCCGTGAGAAGCGACCTTCAGTACTGGATGCTCCTGTAACAAAAAATGCAATTAAAACACATTAGTATAAATCAAATTGTGTAATAAAAATTAAGCATTTAAGCAATGATACATACGTCGCCCTACCATATTCTATAAGCGACATGGTCAGCATATCCTGTCAGCACGAACCTGTCAGAAGGTCCTCCAGGGAAAGCACCATCAGTGTGTACTGATGTTTTCCGAAATGCACCTGTGGTGGTGTCTGTATCCTACAACACCCGCTTCTGATCCTCAACAACCCCCTCTTTAACTACAGGCACCGGCTCCTCAACTCTAGGCACCAACTCCTCAGCAACTGGCACAGGCTCCTCAGCAACAGACACCGACTGTAAAAGCCCGATTTTATATCCATATTTAATTATTAAATGTTTTATTTATTTAATTATTATTTATGTGGTAAGAAATTATTTGGTGTGTTTTGTGCTTATTTTAATATGTATAATATTTGAATGAGTGAATAGATGTGTTAAGACTAATAATTAGTTAATGGGCCTAATGAATTAGAATGAGGACTTGGGTGGGTTAAGCCCAAATGACAAATAGAGTTAGTAAGAGTATTATGAGAGAAAACCTAGCTTATAAAGAAAGGAGACTAGAGAGAAGAGAAGAGAAAGAAGAGAAAAGAAAGCGAATAGGGAAGTAAATTCTTGAAGAGGAAGGACTAGAAATTCAAGGTAAGGGTGTGAATCTAAGTGATTATAAGTGGATATAATTGGGTAATGATGATTGGTTTAGAAATGCATGATTAGGGGAAAATTACATTTCTGGAGTTTTTTTATGAAATTGAAGTGTTAATCCATGATTGATAAGAAATCTAACTTGTTAATGGTTCTATGCATGATTCTATGAATGGGTATGGAAATAACATATGATATGATGTATGAATGTTGATTTTGTGAAACCCTAACTTAGAAAATTTGATAGAATCCATGAAATTGAGTTGTGAGTAATGTTTTGATGTTTATAATTGATTCTATGGATTGTATATGTGATATAAGCATGAAATTCGTGATAAAATCTAAACTGGAAACGACTTTGGGTGGAAAATGGGGGAAATGGGTTTGCTGTTGTCATACCCAAAAAATTTGCCCATCATATTTCAATATATTTTGACTCACATGACTTTCAACTGCTCAAGACTATGCAAGAATTGGGCACACTTATCTGTCTCATAAGCAACAAGCCTCCAACTAGGGTTTTGCTTCTCTCAACGTAAAATCAAGTTCTAAGGCTCCAAGTGGACTTCATAGCATCTCATATGTCTCAAAGGATCCTCACACCAAGTTGCAAGCCTCACAGTACAATATTGCTCAGTCAAGTGCTCAAATGATCAAATATCGACTGATTTGACCTAAAAGTCAACTATGGTCAAATTACAGTCAAAACTCATGATTTTTGGTCAACATCCATACTTTGAGGTGATATTTATCATTTGATCAAGGGTTGATCATGATTCCTCAAGAGGAGTTCATAAATCATCAAAGGTCCAAGTTTCTAAATTAGGGTTTTTAAGGAGAAAGTCAATTGAACTTTGACTGGTCATAACTCTCACATACTTTATCATAAATTCTCCAACCAAAGCTCATTCTCAAGGAAATTCAATTCTCTGCAACTTTGATGTTGGGTCCAAGACCAAGAAATGCATCATTTAGGAGATATGAGACAAAACATTACAAGTCCTTCTGTAAGTCAACAAAAAGCCATTTTTTATCAGGAGCCATATCTTCAAGATAAAATCTTCAAATGCAAATTGAGATTTCCAAAAATTCCTAGAACACCTTCATATGGTAAAAATTGAGGGAGATATGAAGCACACGAGTTGGTAAAATTTCAAGAAACATACAAACCCTAATTGACCAATTTTGGACTCTTAAGCTAATGGGCCTATATTTCTTTGATTCAAACTTATTTCTAAAGTAGCCAAGAGTCTCCAAAGCCTAATGGCACACCATTCCTTTATTTATTTTAATTATTTTTGGATTAATTCAATTAAATTCAATTTTAATTAAAATAAAAGGCAAAAATCAAATCAATAAGTGCAAGGCTTTTTATTCAGCATTCTTGAGGTCCAAGATACACATCAATAAAGATCAAATTCAAAAATATATGATTGGCATGAGATTGATACAAAATTAGAAACTTTGGATGAAATTTTTTGAAAGATTGAAAATCTAATATTTTGCACATTTTTGTACACAAGTCTTGACCTAATTCAAGCCCTTATATATACATGAGATCGTTCAGAACAAAGAGGACGAAAATTGGCCAAGGGAGACTAGGGTTTCCGAGTTTAAAATTACACGTAAGCTTGTAATTTTTGAATCCTAGTTTGCAGACCTCTTCAGAGCCTTTTATCCATCCAATCTTGTTCTTAAGGTAACAAAAGGTAATAAGCATCCCCTGTACAGCCCCCATGCTCATCGCATAGCTACATATACATTCATATCTTTCAAACCATGTTCATTATCATTTTTTAGTGTACAACATGTTTCAATTAAAAATAACATCGCTAACGTGTTCATATGATGTTTTAGAAGCATTTTGATCATTCACTCGCAGCTTTTGGTGGCCGGACGAGCACTTGCCATTGTTAGGGCAAGGAAGCTCGTGAGCTTCGTATATGTAGTTACAGTGGGTTTCACCAAAAACAAACACCGTCATCGTGGTCAGGAGAGAATTTCACGAGGATATGGGCATTTACTTTTGTTGATTAACGTTATTTTTGAGATTTTTTAATGTTGCAGATTCGCTACGAAATATTGTAGCTAGATCCATAGCTAAACGGTATCAAAATCGTAGCTAATTCTGGGCAAAAATTTGAAAGAGAAGATGAATAGTGAAGCGCCACACGCGGCGCTGTGTGGTTGGCCGGTCAAAAATCCAAGGTATCCTCGTCACGCACGTTTGATCCTCATTGGTGGGTCAACGATTCAAGTTTCTCCCTCTTCATCCAATTGGCCGGTCAACACAGATGGGGGGGGGGGGTCCACGCGTAGAAAGTTTGAAATCCTTTGGTTTAATCCTTTTATTATTTTCTTTGTATTTTGTATACAACTTGACTTCCTTGTTCAACTGGTGATAGCGAGAGGCGTGCCACTATGGTGACCTGGGTTTGATCCATGTGTGTGCCACTCTTTTATTTTTTTAATATGTTTATAAGCTTGTTTCATAGATCCAGCGTAGCCTGCCAGCATACGAGCACAGTGTTCCCTCGCACCATCAACCATTAGATACTCCTGGCATTAAATCCAAAGACCCAGAAGGCGCTCCCCCATGATGCACCTTCAGGAGCTCTCTCCATTGAATCATACACCCTACGCTTCAGCTTTCAACCTTGGGCTTGCTGTTCACACCCCTCCATGGTCTACAAGAACAGACTCATTAGTTTCTTCTTTTTTTTATTATTTTGTTTTTGTTAATTTATTTGAATCACTTTTTTAATTAAAATCAACCAATAAAAAATATACAAAAACAATTAGTTTAGGATTAATTTGGTAATTAGGTTTTGATTAATAATTTTAGGTTAGTAATTAAAATTAATTAGACATTAGATTTTTTTAATTAAATTTTAATTAATCAATTTAGCATTTGTATATAATTAATTTAATTAGGTTTTAATTAGAATAATTAACTTAGCATTAGGTTAACTTAGTGAATAAATTAATAATTAGGTCCTAATTAATCACTACTCTGAACTTTTACTAACCTCAAACTACTCTCGATTCTTATTCTTTCTCTCAAACCTCCAATGATTGTCGCATGTGTGTTTATTTACTTGTTTCGCATTTTAAATTCTAGAGATTATGTATAGGTCGCAAGTTTTTTTTATTGTAATAGTAATTAGGATTTTATTTCCGCACTTTACTTTCTGCATCCCTCAATTTTCGGTTATGTACTCCCCTAATCCCAAAGCCTTGTAATAGCGTCGGAAATTTACTTTCCGCACATATAAACTGTTGATATAACTGTTTAGATGCATGGATAATAGGATTGTATGGAAAGATTTAAAATCAATCGCTAGCTAACAAATAATTCAAGATAAAATATTTGAATCTAACGCACTTTTCACACACCCACCTTTAGGATAACCCTCTCTTTCGTTGCCTTTTGAAAAATAGTCAAGTCCCTCGAACATAGAGATATCTTAGCCTGTTGCCTTAGACTCAAAAATCATCATAAAAAGATCATAGTCCCTTCGAGTTGCCTACGATAAAATGATCTCGTCCCTCGATGTTGCCTTCGATTACATGATAATAGTCCCTTTCGATTGCTAAGGTATCCTTAGTGGTTGCTTTTATGATTATTCACATCTAATGCATAGGACTTCCTACCCTCCTTATGGTATGGATATCCTTATGACTATGCGATGACCCTCGATGTCCTGAATACATCCAATGAAAGGACTTCCCACTAACTAATGGTGTGGATAGTCTCTTTCCCTTTAAGACTTAAAGAAAAAGAAAGGCTATAAACTTAGGGTAGGTAGTTCTTAATTGCTTGCTCAAATCAAAGTTTCAAAATGCTTTTCACACCTCCTTTTCAAAACTATTTTCAAAGACTACACTTTGTACACATCCATACGAAGATCATTACAAATTAAAGTTCTTTTTCAAAACCTTTTTCTAAACACACACTACACAAATCAAACAGTTCAAATAATCAAAGTGAGCTAAGCAATTAAGAGCCCATGGATAACCATGAATACAAAGGGTGCTTACATCTTCCCTTTGTATAACCTACCCCCCGAACTCAAAATCTTTAAAAGGTCTTTCCTGTTCTTTTTGCCTTTCCTAAATTGGATAAAATAAAAGTCGGTGGCGACTCTTGCTATCTGCACATTTAAAAAAGCCATTTCTCCCACCGTATTACAATTTTCATCGCAGAAGAAATTATGCAGAATTTGCAGAGGGCGTGTCGAGCGGTGTAGCGCGCGTAGCGCGCTATTGAGTCAATGTAGATCCCTTGACAGAATGAAGCGCACGTCGCGCGGGTATGAGGGCGCTTTGTGCCTGACGTTCTGACTCAGCGCGCATAGCGAGCTCCTATGCGCATAGCGCGACCTGTACTACATTTTTTGATTTTTGATTCTTTGTTTTGGGATCCTGTATGCTTATGATATAAGATGGAATTCCATGTATTTTGATAATTATTCAATTGTGTTTGGATAGGTTTCGGATTGAATTTACACATGTTTACAATACTTGAAATATGTATGCGTTGTGATGTGAGTTGATGAATAATGATGCAACACATGTTATGCTATACTTGAATACATGTGATTGAGTTGTTATATGCTAAATGATGTGTTGTTTGAGATCTAAGTCATGTTGTGTAATGTTGTGCAATGTTTGGAAAGATGTGATTATTTCTTAAAATGCACACACTAATTGCTTGGGGCCTAAGGTTGAAGTGAGCTGCCCAAAAATGCCAAGGTTGAAGAGATATAACTTCTGATACAAGAATCCAAATGGGAGCTTTCCAATCTCATTTTCAAGCTTGATTACTCAGTTTTTAAGAGTCCAAGATTGCACCATAAAGGTCCCTACATTGCATGCCCAATGGTTTTGAAGTTGGTACATTGAGCCTGAAGTTTCCATTTGCAATCAGAAGTGCATTTGGTTAATGTGACTTCTAATCACCAAATTGATGTGATTTTTCTACTTAAACATGATTAACAAAGTTTCTTGAGTCATTTAGGAGACTAAAACACACCATTTGCTTGATTTTTGAAGAGCTGCAAGTCACAGTTTCAAGGTGATATCATGTTGGCACAATTTCAAGGATTATCGATCCTTCTTGCATGTATGAGCTCACCATTTCCCCTATAAATTTATATCGTTTCTCATTCATTTTCTTCAACATTTGATAGCAAATTAACCCCTGCTAAGATCCCATTTGAACTCTTCAGCTTGAATTTTGTTTTTGCTATTCCACCCTTCAATCACTCAAAAACTCCTTTCAGTTAACTTCATTGAACTTCTTTGAAGCTAACCACATCATTTGCACGAAGAGTCGTGTCTTGAATTAAGCTTATCAACTCCTTTTTTACTTTTAGAGCTTCCAAGTTGAGCTTCAACACGTAGAATTCTCTATCAATTCTCTTCAAATTTTTTGTTACAATGTAGCCATTGGTTCACTGATGCTCATAGAATTGTTCGTTTTTAACTGTAAGTGCATTTGGTTGATTAATTTTTTGAGAATTTCAGTTTTAAACGTGTCTGGTTTTTTTCAAATCAAGTAAGCTAGACTTTGAATAATTTTTTCGCGATGATGTGGTTGAGATCGTCCAAGAGAGGTGAATCCCATGATACCACTAGCATTTAATTTGGTTGTGTTTCGTTTGATTCACGATTTCTGCAGAAAATATTTTGAAACTTAGAAGCTGGAGGTTGAAGATTACTACGTCGATCATCTCAACCAATGAAGGCATGCCACTTGAAATGTTTAAATTGGTTTGAAAATTTTAATCTTTGTGAACGCGCTTTGACTCTGGTTCACCATGGATGCGCGCTTTCTGACCATTAGATGTTGTCACGTCAATTAATGAGTCAGATCCAACGCCTCCTATATTTTCTATTTTTTTTGTTTGGTTTTGTTTAAATTGTTTAAACTTCAAAAATTAATATCTCTCTCATTTTAATTCCAAAAAATACCAAAGTTTTTGCTAAGTTTTTCTTTTAATTTTATTTTTCTGATGGATTTTTTTTCATATTTTTTATTTTTTATTTTACTATTTTTAAATATTTTTGTTTTGTTTACTTGATTTTAATTGGTTTAAAAATAGTTTTGAGATTCCAAAAATTACCAAACTTTTTTCTAAAAATATTATATAGTTTTTCTGATTTTATTATGGTCTTATTTGAAATTCATTTGGTGTTTAGATACTCATTAAGTATTTCATCAATAATTTCTTCTTATTTGACCATTTAAAATCCCTTTTTATTTCTTTAAATTGGATTCTATTTCTTTGATGATTAGTTCTGACTTCTATTATATTTTGTGCAATAATTTTTGCCCCCACCTATTTTCTTTTGATTTGTGAGTGTAAGTCTTGATAAATCCATTATGTAGAGGTTATGATTTTATCATTCCTCTGATGGATCATTAAGATGAAATCCCATAATGATCAAAAGGATTTCATCTGGACACTTGGTTTTGTTTTTTATCCATTCCCCTCCCTTTTCATCTCAATTTCATTCCTATTTTTGTTTGTTATTTTACATGTGTTGCATATTTTAGGAGAATGATTTACATATCATTTCTCTAATTTGTTTTTAAACACATAAATTGTTATTAACCGGTAACTTCTATATAAGTTACTTGGTGATTGTTTAACATAGTGCTAAATTTTTCCCCTTATCGGAAAATGATCATTTGTGGCCCAAACCTATGTTTGAAAGCCTAAGGATGGTTGATTATTTGACTAATGGTCCAACACCTATGAGACTTGTTGTTATGAGGTTTTGGACTTATCAATCCTCCAATGAATCTTTATTAATTTTGGCCTAAGTTCATTATTCAATCATTATTGATCATTCCTTCTAACAATTAACTTCAAACCACTAACTTCTAATTTCTAACTTTTTATTTTTTATGTATCTTTTATTATTTGACATTATTTTACCTTATGCTTTACTTTATTTTATGCTTTCTTTTCATCTTTAGATTTCATCTTCATATTTCATTTATGTCATTTTTCTTTTGTCCACTTGGACTTTTATTTATACTTGGGCTATTTTTCCTTTGTCCATTTGGACTTTTATCTTGTTCCTAAGACATTAATAATCAACTTGAACCATAAAAAACATAATAAGGACTTGGACTTTGGTTATTATACCCTAAGCTTGGAGGATGGACTGTTGGACTAAGACTTTGATATCTTGGCTCTATTCTGTTGATATTCTAGAGTTCTTGGAGTTTACTCCTAGGCATTGTTTTGATTTTCTTTGTGTGCAAGATATTTTGAATTCCATACTTTGTTTGAAGTCCTTGGGGTTTACTCCAAGGCATTGTGATTGAGAATTTCTCGGTATACAACTGTTACTCTAGCCAATTTTTGTCTTAAGCTCTTATGATGAAGATTTATTGAATTCAAGAAAGTTCATCTAGTTTATTGAAGCTTTGAGATAATAAAAACCTTGCTTGATTCATAATTCATCTGAGGTACTTGGTATTGTGCTTGCTTTGTTTGTTACTCCAAAGGATGGGAACTCTACATTGGTTCTATATGTCAAGTGTTGGCTTCTTGTTGGTTAGATATGTCTTTACTTTAGCTTTTATTTTATGCTATTAGGATAGTCCATTCATCTCCTCCCATCTTTTAAAATTTTAAAATCTTCTCCCTTTTTTCAAATCCTTCTTATGTTTGCAAACTTTTAAAATTCTTTTGATAAAAAATTTCTTTCAAAACGTTTTCCCTTGGAGACTTTTCTTTCAAAGTTTAGACATGAGTAATCATTGTAATGGAGATGTAATCCCATAATCCCTTGATATTAATTGATATGATTGATTCTTTTCTACTTGAAAGAGTTAGTAACATACTTGTTGATTTTATCCAAGTTGAAGCCCTTCTTTCACTTGTGATGCAAAGAATCCATTTGTTCTCATGTTCCTATTTCCTTTGGAAACAATAAAGCGCGGTGACGACTTTCACTAAAATAATGAGTCAAGTCAATCCAATGGCTTTGATCTCAATTTTTCCCCGCTACACCAAGTATCACAAGCAGTGGCGGAGGTTTGAGCAAAAGTTTGATAAGTTGGAATTGTTAAGTAGATCTCGTGGAACAAAAAGAGGCTGGAATACTAATTGATCCTCTATAGGTTGAGCGAGATATTACCGAGAAGGAACATACATAGATGTTATCAAGACTGGATCATATGTTCTTTGACGAAGAGTTGGTGGATCTTTGGCAGCTTTAGTAGGAACAACGACAGCTTACCGTTGGACGGAAAAACGAGTGGCTTTGGAAGCCACCGCAGTCAATGGGTCTAAAAGAGGATGTCAAGAAAAGGAAGTTGGAATTCAAGGAACACTATAAAAAATGTCATTTGCCATGTGATTTTCACCACAAAGTGAAAAATCATGCCACAACCAACATTTAGCGACGTGAAAAATCACGCGGTAGGAGCGCTTGTGGCAACTCAGTTGTGTAGTGAAATTCACGCCACAAAGTTGCCACATATTTTTCACGTCACAACACTTTGCAACTTGATTTTCATGACACAACATTCTACATTGATTGCACGTTTGATCAATTGTAATTCGGTAAATACAGATAGTGGCAGAGTATGTGACAAGTTTTGCCACGTAATTTTCACACCACAAAATGAAATACGTGTGTCAGATTTGCCACGTGAATTTCATGCCACAAAATTTAAAATTTGTAACATATTAGCCATGTGATTTCTTTCAAAGGTGATATAGAACCAAGATCTGCCAATATTCTATAGTGAAAACATATTTGATTGATAAACAAAGAGACAAAGTTTGATGTGGTGGTCCTGAGCTTCAAATGCATTGGAGGAGATACTGATATGCAATGTCATCTTTGCAACACTCAATTCATTAAGAGGGTAAAAAATATTGTATGAATAAAAATTGATTTGAATACCTGAGAAATATCGTGCTTTCCCCCTTAAATAGGATGAACAGTTAGTAATTGAAAGTGTGAAGTGAGATGTAAATTGCAGTCATTTGTCAGATAGATTTGAACGATAAACAAAATTCTCAAACATAGAATCATCTTCTCTAAAAAGAAATAGAATCTACCTACTCAACACTTGATTCCTTTCGTTTTATTATTGGATCTTATCATTGATTTTGTTGGTGGCCCAAAACAACCTCATTATCACTAATTATCACTAATGTGCTAATGTGAACAAATAATTAATATAGTTTTTAATTTATTAATATCTAAAATATAAAAAGAAAGAAAAAGTGACAATAAAGTGTAGGAAAAAAAAAGCTAAAAAGAAGAGAAAAAAAAAAGTGATGTGATGAAAAAGTAAAAGATAAATAAATAAAAATGATACAAATAATAGAGCAGATTGATTCACATACTTTGGACGAGTGGATACAATGAAATCTATATTGGCCCCTAAATATGTTTAATCCAATAATATTTAATTTAATACTATTATTAGAAACTTTTATAATTACCTTTAACTTTAAAAATCTCCAATACTTTTGTGACAACATAAGATAATAATGAACAAAACACATATATGTCGTCCACACACGTGGCTCTATTGACAGCAGTACCGTTATATCCATCAACAGTATATTTCCCGTTGTAAAGTGAAAAATAAAGAAAACAAGTCAAAACAAAAACAGCATTATTCTCATTTCATTATATCTATATTCTCATTTTTTAGCATTAATTAACCACCGATAATTAAACATGATTGTAAAGTAAAACCAAAAAAAACAGTAGCTAGCAAAACCTCTCTTCCTATCACTATATATATTTTGTTATCATTCATTTCAATTACATCTTTGTGTGCTTCTCGTGCCTTGCTCATCACTTTATAGCTCATAACTCATAACTCACCTTTTATATTTTTCTTTCATGTGAATCTTTTCCTCTTTCTTCAATCCTCATTGTGTCTTGAGTTTCTTGCTTAGACTTCTTCATTTGTTTCTTCATAGATATAACTAAGATGATGCCCCCTGAGCAAGAAACAAGTATTAATGCACCAATTAACAACTCACCCAACACAAATAGAACAGAGAGTAGCTCCATCCATGGCGAGCCCGAAGGTTCTTCTTCGAACAAAGTTAAACCTAGTTTGGATATCGATCGCAACGCCATTAATATTCCTTCTCAACCAACTACACCATCAACAACATTTTCTATTCTTCCACAATCCCTGAAACCAATTACCCTCAAAGTAAGTACTCATAAATTTTTTACGTAAATATCTCTGCACAACTATCAAGCGAACAGTATTTTTATTTTTATTTGATACTCATTTTTATAATTATTATTCTACGCTCATAGTTTAGTACTAGTAATTACTGCATCATATAACTGTAACGGATTAATCAATAATTTAACAAAATTTAAGTAATAATCAATAAAAACACACTAATTATTTCATTATATTAATTTACTTTTGTGGATTGTCTTTAACATATTAACATGCGTGTATATAATTGTTATTTTTGTTTCTGTTGTAGTTTGAAGATGTTTCATACAGCATAACCTTAACAAACCAAAACAAAAACGGTTGCGTTTCGGGAAAAGAATCAAAGGTAACAAGAAAAGTACTAAACGGAGTCACCGGAATAGCGAGACCCGGCGAGTTAACGGCAATGTTAGGTCCCTCAGGGAGCGGCAAGACCACCTTACTAACCGCCCTAGCCGGAAGACTCACCGGAAAAGTCACCGGCACAATAACATACAACGGAAACTCAGACTCAAACTGCATGAAACGCAAGATAGGGTTTGTTTCACAAGACGACGTCGTTTACCCTCACCTAACAGTGTTGGAAACGCTAACCTACACTGCTCTGTTGCGCCTTCCGAAAACTCTCACCAGAGAAGAGAAAGTAGAACACGCGGAGAGGATAATCACCGAGCTCGGCCTTACGCGGTGTCGAAACAGTCCGGTTGGTGGGTGTATGGCGCTTTTCCGGGGAATCTCCGGCGGGGAGAGGAAACGGATGAGTATTGCGCAAGAGATGTTGGTGAACCCGAGTTTGTTGTTGTTAGATGAACCGACTTCCGGTTTGGACTCAACCACGGCTCAACTTATTGTTTCGGTTCTTAGGGGACTGGCCCGGTCCGGTCGAACCGTTGTGACTACTATTCATCAGCCTTCAAGCCGGTTGTATAGGATGTTTGATAAAGTGGTGGTTTTGTCTGATGGGTACCCGATTTATAGCGGTAACGCGGGTCGGGTTATGGATTATCTTGGATCCGTTGGCTTTGTTCCGGGTTTCAACTTTGTTAATCCTGCTGATTTTCTCCTTGACCTTGCTAATGGTAAGTTTTTTTTTTTTGGTATTAAAAAATGAATTTATTATTTTTTTGGGATAAATTTGGAAAGTAAAAGGTTGGGATATTGTGCATGTCAATGTCATAAAACAAAATTGACACCCAATTTGGGAGTGATGTTGAAAGGGGGAGTTTGTTTTACACTTGTCCCTTACTTGTTAGGTGAAAGGTTCATTTTCAAATGTTAAATAATTGATAACAAAGTAAGTGCTAAAAAAGGATTAAGATTTTTCTAATGATCCTTTTTTGACCAATTGAGATGGAATGTGTCATTAGAAGTAGTAAAATTGGAAAGAGACTTTACCAAGAGAAATCCTCTTTAAGATTTTTCTAATTTCATATGTTACAATGAGAATTTGAAATAAGTATTAGATAATTTTATATTGTATCAAATAAATTTATCTAAATATCTTCATAAGTTTAGAGTTGGTTTAGTGGTAAATATTTGGGTTATATATCATGCCAAATCCATATAGAGTTTAGCTTTGGCGTTATACGAGCCTAGTAAAAATATACATTGATTGATCCATTTGAATTAGTCAGTTACAAAACCGAATATTAATTAATTTTTTTATTTTATTTAAAATTTATGTGTCAATATCGCAAAATGAGAAGATATGCATGTACATTTTCAAAGATATGATGATGATATTTCTAATTCTTTAGACTATTGGATTCTGCAGGCATAGTCGCTGATGTGAAACATGATGATGAGATAGAACAACATAATCAAGATCAAGCTTCAGTAAAACAGTCACTAATTTCATCCTACAAGAAAAACTTATACCCTGCTCTTAAAGAAGATATTCAGAAGAGCAACATTGAATCATCAGTTTTTGCATCAGGAGGAACATCTCGACGTAAGCGAAATTTTCATGCTCTCACTTGATTGAAGTTACTTTTCCTTTTTGTATGGCTAAACGATCTTTGTTGATGCTCGATAGGTTCTTCTGATAACCAATGGAGCACTGGCTGGTGGGAACAATTCAGGATTCTGCTCAAGAGAGGTTTACAAGAAAGGAGACATGAATCTTTTTCCGGCTTAAAGATTTTCCAAGTGTTGTCTGTTTCTATTCTATCCGGACTCCTTTGGTGGCACTCTGATCCTTCACACATTCAAGATCAGGTATGTCTGATGACGCGACACTGATACATGTGATTATATTCAATTTATTTATTTTCTATATAGTATCGGCGCTTATAACAATACAACCTTTGTAACAGGTAGGACTTCTATTCTTCTTCTCGATCTTTTGGGGATTCTTCCCTCTCTTTAATGCAATCTTTGCATTTCCGCTAGAGAAACCAATGCTAACAAAAGAAAGATCATCAGGCATGTACCATCTCTCTTCCTACTATGTTGCTAGGATGGTAGGAGACTTACCAATGGAGCTTGTTCTTCCGACTATTTTCGTAACCATCACCTATTGGATGGGTGGTCTTAAGCCTTCTCTTGTAACATTCGTGTTAACCCTTTTGATCATGCTTTTCAATGTTCTAGTCTCTCAAGGAATAGGCTTAGCACTTGGTGCAATCCTAATGGATGTTAAGCAAGCCACAACGCTGGCTTCAGTGACAATGTTGGTTTTTCTATTAGCCGGTGGTTACTACATTCAGAAAATGCCTTCTTTTATAGCTTGGTTAAAGTACCTTTCTTTCAGTCACTACTGTTATAAGCTGCTTGTAGGGGTGCAGTATTCGGAAAATGAAGTGTATGAATGTCAACAAGGGTTGCGCTGTCGGGTAAGAGATTTTCCGGCGATAAAGTGTTTGGAGCTTGATGATACTATGTGGGGAGATGTGGCTGCATTGGCAGTGATGTTTGTTGGATTCAGAATCGTTGCGTATTTAGCTTTAAGGATGGGGCAGCCTAAACGCCAAAAGACTTAATGAACTAGGAGTTACGTGTCACTTATGCGTGCCAGTGTCCAACACAGAAATAACACTGACGCTAACGCATGTGGTTACATTCTCAATTATTTCACTCTCTCAAATTATTACTAGTATGGAAGTCATCCGGCTTGAGTTGTGTATGTGTTAATGCATCGTATAGATCAAAAGAGAGATCATATTACTACTTTTCAAGATTGGTTGTTTCGATTACTCGCCTCGATTAAATTAAAAATTTTGATTTGAATTGTAAAGGAAATATCTTAATTCCTTGGGAATAATTGATATGAAAATGAAACGAAACAATTAATGTCTGCATAAATTTAGTTCAAATTCTTTATGGAGAAAAAGCTTAGGTACTAGTTAGGCTTCTGTATTGTCTGTTTATTTATCAGATTAATGAACTTTGGTTCACTCTTTTTCTTGTTTATACTCTTGCAAAGGTTATCTTTTCATAAGCTTAATTTCAAAATCAATCTTGTTAAATGAAAATCTTGTACAAAATATTATGTTCTTATAGAAATTAATTTGAAGTTTTTTCCTTGTAGCAATTACATAGTAATGGTTACTGTCATAGTGGCTAATTTATAACAAGAAAGATGAAGTGAATTTTTTATAATAAGTAGTAGTTCTAGTTTAAAAACCGTTAACTACTCTATTCAATTGATTTATTGTATTCAATTAGGTAATTAAAAAGCAACTATTTAGACATTTTTGGCATGTGAACAAAGGGAACAAAAGACAAATAGAGGAAAATTAACTAGAACAAATTTTTTTCCCACGCACTTTCTTTCTACATAATCAAACTAGAGAAGTGATATTTTGAAAAAAATAAAAGGGATAAATTTTAACTTTCTTTTCTATCACTTTCTTTCTTACCAAGCAACTAAAACATCTCTTTGTTAGTTTGTGATTTTCATACATTTAGTTGATAGATTGATTATTGTTTGAGACTCTTTTGTATTAGCTGCAATTCTACTATGTTCCACACATCATATTTATTGATGTGCTTAATATATATATATATATATATATATATATATATATATATATATATATATATATATATATATATATATATATATATATATATATATATATATATATATATATATATATTAAATCAGAAACTCAAATTAGTTGTCATATAATCAAATTAGTTGCTACATAATTTAAATTTTGCCAAATCACTAATATTATATAATATTATGATGTCTCATATTCTAAAACACTATAATACACCTTTCAATTCCCTCTAATTCACCTTTCATTCTTCATTCATTGTGTCTTTATATATTCACGTCTATTAACTTTTTCATTTAATTTAATATATATTAAAATAGAAACTCAGATAATATAATTCAAATAAATAGTTACATTAGACATAGGGTCGCACTACGCCAAAATTAAGCTACTAAAGCGCAGCTACTAAAGCGCTTTTACATAAAAGCGCTCTCGTAGGTTTCGCTAAAAACAAAATTAATAAACAAAGGGAAAATGATGAAAAAAGCGCTCTGGTAGGGGGGGGGGGGGGGGGGTATGAGAGCGCTTTTGAAAAGCGCTCTGGTAGGGGGGGTGTATGAGAGCGCTTTTAAAAAGCGCTTTGGTAAGGGGGGGGGGGGGGGTATGAGAGCGCTTTTCAAAAGCGCTTTGGTAAGGGGGGCTATGAGAGCGCTTTTCAAAGCGCTGCTATATGGGGGTTTAATGAGAGCGCTTTTTAATCAAAAGCGCTGGTATAGACCAGGCTATGAGAGCGCTTTTCAGAAGCGCTTTAGTAGCCTTTATTACTAAAAATTAAAACCAAAAACACGCGTTACTGTTTCTCACTTTCTCTCTTTCGTTTTCTGTTCTAGAACCCTTCCGTCCACCACTGTTCTTCATCCACTGCACGCGAACCCTTCCGTCCACCACCATCGGCCACCACCGTCGGCGTCCCTCCGTCGGCTTCTCCTCCGTCACTCGTTTTCTCCACCGCCGGTGAGTTTTAGGCGTCACTTATTTTAATTTTCAGTGAAAATTTTATTTGGTATCAAAGATTGAACTTCTGCCTGCAACTTGTTTGATGAAATGCCTGAAAGAAATGATTTGAGTTGATAATTGTTGAAATGATTTGAGTTGTATAGCTACCGTTTTCAAGGTTGTTTATTTTCATTTTATTAGTTACAATTGTGAGAGCCATTTGATTCTTCTTCAGCCAAAGTGTTGCTGTGGGAGATAACACTCGGAACTGCGTATTTCTTGGGGCTCAAACGAACTTACAAGCTCGCTCTCAAGATTCAACGGAAACTCGTTAGCCCTAAGTACCCGAAAACCCGTCGATTTCTTCACAGGTTCGTTTCTTCTCGTTTTTCATCAACTTTTCAGTTATGGGTTATGTGATATTGTTGTCGAGATTCTTGATTCTCTTGCGAAATGATTGTTTCGTTGTGATTTTTGCTGAATAGAACTTCTTGAGGTTAAATATTATTAGTTTTAGATTATTATTTTTTGATTCTCTTGCTGAATAGACAAGTCTGTATACAAATTTATTGTCATATTTCTTCATAGCTAAATACTATACAGCAATGTACCAGCTCCTTTGAATTATTTTGTACTCAAACTTAAAAAACAGACAAACTAACATATGTAATGCCAATTTTGCTTCTGAATTAAGGACTTGTTGATTCATGAATCTTTGAATCTTTGAATTGGTCATCTTAGCAAGATTCATATATTATTCAATTATATTAAGTATCTAAGGTAGTAGTAATGCATTCTATTATACGATGACTTATGATTGTCTCTTTGTATCTGCAGAATCTGAATCTCTAAAAGAAAATTGCTTAACCTTGTTCCCAATATATCACCACTCTTCTTTCTCCTTAGTTCAGGTTTGTGCTCTTAACTATACTTAAGTATACTTAAGTTAGGTTGTTATGCTTCAGGTTTTGTTGACTTATTGGAACAATGTTTCGTGAGGTTTTATATAAAAGTATAAGTTTTGAAGTTCTACTGTTATTTTGATTACATGAAAACTTTGGCATACTATTTCGTGAGGTATATTTATATATTTACTTATTTGTGGGATTGAGAATGAAAATGCTATCTTTATTCTAAACCATAATCGTTGTGCACTATGAGCATGTTTGAATGTAATACAAACATTTCAACTCTTCCTCTTGCTATTTTGTAAATTGAAAAAGGTGTCTTAGTTTGGTCTTGGATTTAATGTATGAGTTCATATTGATGTCTCTACTTTATTGCAACTTGGTTTATGGAATTCTACAAGTTTTGAAATGGATTGAACTATATTAAAACATGCTCATATATTAAATTGACTTTAAGAGATAAGAAGGAAATATCTATATTTATTTCTGAAATGAAATGAGATGGGAAACATTCACATTATTCTCTTTCAAATTTTACATTATTCTCTTTCAAATTTTTACTAGTGATTTCATTTTCAACCAGTTTTTTGGTTTGTGGACTTATATTACCTTGAAATAAGGTAATGTCTTCTTTAAGAAATCGGGTATTCTGATTAGGTATTCTATTATGATGATAGCTATTTATTATCTTGACAGAATTCCTTAGTACCTGATAGAGAAACCAAGAAGCATTTGTTTAGCTTAATTAAGACATGGATAAGACATGGATGAATTCAAACCGATTGTCGAAACAGTACGAGAAAGGGGTATGGGAATTCGTTGAGTTTGCGGTTAAGCACTCCGAAGACCCGCTGATCGGTCACCATTTCTAGTAAGTTTCCGCACCTTTTTCCAACCGAAATTCGTAATCTTGGTAATACTAGGTGGCATTGGCATATGTTTTTAAAGTAAGTTTCTTGTTTTTCGGTTGTATGGCTTTGTTGCATTTTAATGTGTTTTGAGTATTATAAAAGTGTCGTTTTATGCGCTGGTTGTTAGTTTGTTTTTGGCCAGGTTGATGCACGGGAGAGATAGAGACTTATGGCGCGCACGAATGGAAAAAGAAGCCGAAAAAGCCAAAGTTGAGGGCCACACGGGCACCCGTGTGCATGCACACGGTCCGTGTCAAAAGTGGCTAGAAAAGCAAGTTTGGTGCAAAGACAGAGGTTTCACACGGGCACCCATGTGCAGGCACACGGTCCGTGTGAAAAGATGCAGGGAACGTGTGTTTTTGGCCCAGGAGCAGAGAAACAACACGGGCGCCCGTGTGCAGCAACACGGCCCGTGTTGTTGAAGCGTGCTGATTTTATTTTCATTATTTTTCTCACCTGAAGGGGACCAGTAAGGGTATTTTTGGTACTTCAGTTTCAACCTGAATGGAAGTGAGTTATAAGAACAACCTTAGGGCAAAGAGAAGGACACTTTTTTGATAGATCGTAATAGATAATTGCAGAGAGAAAAGAGACGGAAGCGAGCTTTTGGAAGGCGAAGAGATTCAACGGTGGACACCATTGAAGATCCTAGTTCTCCCAATTGATTGTAATGTCTAAACTTTTTCATTTGTGCTTTTTGAATACTATGATAGGCTAAACCCCCCAATGCTAGGGGGGTGTCCCTGATTCGATCTGTAATAACTCTGGATTTGGTATTTCGTTAATTTAAAGTTTGTATTGTTCAATTCAATTGTATAATGTTTATAATGCTTTCTTTATCGGACCAATAAGGATTGTTCTGTGGTTAACAATTCGTAGGACTACAATTGTTAGGGTTTGTATACAATTGCACCTTATGATCATCACCTAGGACTAGGGATATAATCTGGTTATTCGGAAATTCTTGATAAATTAATGATTTGGTTTTGTCTGATTTCTCTAAGGACTTAAGTAATCGGAGTTTAAATCAAATAAGATTGTCACTAAGGACTTAGGACAATCATACTTGAGAATGAATAATTGAACCATATGAACAGGTTAACGAGATCTTCATCCAGAGGAATTAGAGAGAGAATCACACACCCTACCTTAGCATTATTTTCTCATATTAAAAAGTTCAGTTTTAATTTCCTTTATTTCTTAGTAGTTTAATCTCTTTTGTCACTTATTTGAGACAACACTCTTATGAACTTTTGTTTAATTGACTGAGTCCAATCACTTGTATTTCCTACGCAATCCTCGTGATCGATACTTGGGGTAAAACCCATTATTACTACATCGGTAAAAATAATACACTTGCTATTTTTCCGATCAAGTTTTTGGCGCCGTTGCCGGGGATTGCCATAATATAAGTGATTAATAAGTCAATTGAAATTTTGTTGCTCTGCAACTAAAATTCTATTTTTCTGCAATTTTTATTTTGATTTTATTTTTGTTATTATTTGTGCTTCCAATTAAGCATTGTCTAATCTTGTATGCGAGGTAAGGCCTCAGCTGAACTTCTTTTTGACGCAGAACCAGAAAGAACATTGCGAGCACGACTACGAGAAGTTAAGCGGAAAAGACTGGCATCGAAAGAGGGATCACCTATAGTTTCAGAATCGGAAGACGAAGAAGGACTATCTATTCCGTCCGAGCATTCAGAGTCTGAATCAGAACCTATGGCAGCGGATCCACCTCCTCCAGAGAGACTTTTAGGAGACTATGGAAGGGCTAATGCCCCGCTTGGAAGAATGACCATCGTAAACCAACCGGTCAATGTGGCACACTTCCAACTCCATCCTTCAACTATCCGACAGTTGGAGAGCAAGCCGTTTGCGGGAAGAATCAATGAAGATGCAAATAAGCATCTACAAAGATTCCTCACCACAACAACATCATTGAAGATTGAAGGCCATTCTGAAGAAGCCAAGAGACTCGTGATGTTCCCATTTACTTTATCCGAAGATGCAGAAGAATGGTTTTACTCACTTCCAGCTGGAAGCATCACAACATGGCAACAGATGGAAACCGCCTTCTTGAATGAGTATTTCCCTGCTTCAGTCTTCATTCGAAAAAGATATGATATCGTGAATTTTAAGCAGAAAGAAGGGGAATTGCTGGGAGATGCATATAAAAGGTTCAAGAGGTGTTTGGTTGCTTGTCCTACTCATAACATGGACCCAACAGAGCAAATGCAGACTTTTGTTAATGGTCTACGAGTCAAGACAAAACAGCTGATAGACACTGCAGCCGGTGGCTCAACTAATTTTTCAACAGCCACTGGTATCAAGAGAATCATAGAAGCTATTGCCGCTAACGAGCACATTGAGTTATATGACCGTGCAATGAGCCAACCGGAAGGTAAAATTGATTTGAAGCTTGCTGATCAGGTGGTCAAAATGGAAGAACAAATTGCGGTTGAAGTAGAAAGAAGATTGAAGAAGATGAATATTGGTGAACAGAAAGTAGCACAAGTTGAGCCAGTCGCCTCAGTTGTATGTGAAATATGTAGTGGACCGCATTTTGCTATGCATTGTGTGGCAACGCAAGAACAAGTGGAACAAATTCATATGTTGAGGCAGAATAATCCATACGCCAACACATATAATCCAGGATGGAAAAATCATCCTAATTTCGCATGGAAAGACCAACAAGGGAATATTCAAAAGCAGGGACCCAACCAATATCAATCTCAAGCTCAGCCACATCAATACATACCTCCACAACAACCACCGTACCAACAACAATTCCAACACCATCCACAACAGTTCCAAACTCAAGGTCAACAACAATTTCAACAACAGGTACCGAAGAAAGAAGATTGGGAGATCGCTATTGAAAAAATGGCAGCTCAAAACTCTCAATTCCAAGAAGAAACTAGGAGCAATCTGAGGAACACCAGCGCTTCAATCAAGAATCTGAAAATTCAAATGAGTCAGATAGCACAACATCTCACTCCACAAGCACAAGGTACTCTTCCAAGCTCAACTGTGGCAAATCCAAAAAACCAAGAAAAAATTAATGTTGTTACAACAAGAAGTCAGAAAGCGCCAGAGCCTGAAGAAGAAGAAGAAATAGATGACAACGTAGTCATAGAGGTAGATCTAGAAGTTAGAGAAAATCCGAAAGAGCCTGAAGTAGTGATATCACCGGTTAAGCCACTGGAAGAGAAAAATAAGAAAGAAACTAAACCGGTGGTCAAATTACCATTCCCCTCTAGAGTGGCCAAGAAGGATTCGAAAGAGAAGGATTTTGAGAAGTTTGCTGCAATGTTCAAGAAGTTAGAGATTAACTTACCTTTCTTTGAAGCACTTGAGAATATGCCTTTGTACAAGAAATTTATGAAAGAGGTAATTTCTAAGAAAAGACAAGTGGGAGATGAAACAGAAATTGTGACTGAAAAGTGTGGTAGAGTATCGCCAGCAAGGAAGATCCCCATTAAGAAGAAAGACCCTGGAGTGGTGGCAATACTGTGCACCATAAATGACAGAGTGTTCAAAAAGGTGCTAATTGATTCTGGTTCTAGTGTGAGTCTAATGCCATTGTCCATCTTCAAAAAGCTGGAGATTGGAAAAATAAGCGAGAGTGAAACAAAGTTGCAATTTGCTGATCACACTATTAAGAATTCATATGGGATAGCCGAAGATGTAATGGTAGAGATTGACAAGTTTGTTTACCCAGTTGATTTCCACATCATGGACATTCCTGAGGATGAAGAGACTCCAATCCTTCTTGGGCGACCCTTTCTGCTTACTAGTCGCTGCAATTTGGATATTGAAAAAGGGGAACTCGTAGTTAAATCATTTGATGAGGAGGTAACACTGAAGGTGTTAGAAGTCAAAGAAGAAGCTGCTGGTAGGAATAATCAATCTAAAGTTGGTATGATCAGAAGTGAGGGAGCCAGCAAAAGTCCACACCATTCCGAAAAAGTTTCAAGTATCATCTCTAAGGTGGCCTCAGCTCATACACCTATCATAAGTTCTGCGTTCATTCAAGAAGTCAAAAAGAAGAAAAAAGAGGACAATCAAAGTGAGAAGATGAAAGTGGATAGTAGCTTGAAGAGAAAAGCAATCAGGTTTGGAGAAGTGACAAGCAACCAGGTTTGGAGGAGGAAGTACCCTCCTTAATAAAGGGTAATGGACCGTCGAGCCATGCGACGTTAAACGAAGCGCTTCGTGGGAGGCAACCCACGGTTTTAATAATGCGGTTTACTTTTTGTTTTTTTTTCCAGAAAATAAAGAAAAGTGGGTCTCTCTGGTGAAAGCTAGGAAGCGGAAGCTGGAGTCGCAGTACCCTCTGTGAGTTCACCCTCGCTATCTCGAATTGAAACATTGAGGTCAATGTTTCGTTCAGGTGTGGGGGAGGTTCTTTTGTTATTTTATTGCTTTGCTTTCCGTTTTTGAATTTAGTTTGGGTGATTTGAGTGTGTTCGTTTGTGTTACTTTTATGTTAAAGTATGTTTCTTTCAAGTTTGTATGGTGTAGTGTTGTCATGGTGTTACCAGGAGATTGATACAAGTCGGAGGGGAGCAAACTAATAGCTAGTGGTTGAACAACACATTCCACACTTGATCTCCGCAGGCACCACGGAAGCTGACACAATCAAAGGGAAGAAGGTAGGACGCAAAAAGTCAACACTGAACCAAGAAAGGAGTATGGTGTACTTTAGATGAAAGGAAACTACAGGACACCAAGAGCACCTCGAAGCATGCAAGCTTAACCGACCCGGTGAGATTTCAGAGCCAAATTCATAACTCCACATGAGAGTCCAGTCAGGTATGGCACTATTCACTTTGATTTTGTGTATGTTCTCATAACACAAGCACACTACGAGAGCGCACACTGAGGCAAGTTTTTTTTCGTAACCCCGAGCCTTTCTAGCCATCCTGTATGCATGATATCCATCGTCAACCCCCTTTGAGCCGTAATGTTTGTTTTGTTCATTGTTGTTATTCTCGTTACCACCCACATATTTACTATTCATGTTATCGCTCGGCATTAATGTTATTCTCTTGAAAGACACGAAAGAATCTAAGTGCGGGGTTGTAAACCATTGAGAAAAGGGCAAGAAAAAAATAGAAAGAAAAGAAAAAAAAAGATGAATGTTGAACTTGTGAAAATCCAAAGAGAAAGTTTGAAAAACAAAAGGAAGAAAAAATCCTTAACCCTTGCCCACGTATATGAAAGACCATGTGAATGACTCTAAAAAGCTAAAAACAAGATGTCGAAGGTCTTGACCCCATTCTTACGATTCACACCACTAAGAGTAGAAATGTGAACCCAACATAAATGCCGAGCACCAAAACCATTTGTTATCCCATTCCTTGTTATCCCACCAAACCCAAGCCACGTTACAACCCTAAGACCTCATGAAGTGTGTGTAATCTGTGTGTGTAGTGATTAGAGAATATATTCAAAGTTAAAAGTAATATGCATGCCTTGGTACTGTGAGTGTAGACACTTTAACCCGGAGAGATTTTGTGAGAGTGTGAAAAGCTTGCAGGTGAAAACGTGCTCGAAAGTGATAATGCAGTTGATAGTTTGAAGAAGGAAACCAGAAACTCGATTGCTAAGTGAAGAAATCTTGCGAAAAACCTGATTGTGTTGTGGAGAAAAGAATCTCGTCAGGTGACCTCTGTTTTGCCTCGATACATCACTTAAGGACAAGCAATGAGATAAGTGTGGGGTTGTGATCGGTCACCATTTCTAGTAAGTTTCTGTTATGAGTAAATTAATGGTAAATTCATGTGTTAATATAAGTGATTTCTTCTCTAAACTAATGCAAATTGTGATAAATCCATAGGTTTTTATTAAGAATTGAACTGAACAAGTATAGTTCGTGCGTAAAGCAAATCGAATCACTTGTGGGTGTTATTGTTGCAGGTTTAGAGCTGAATTGAAGCTTGAGAAGAACATGAGGAGGAAAGAGAGCTGGAAGTCTCAAAGGCAGAAGAAAAAGATGGAAATTGCAAAGAGCGCGCCGCGAGAGTCCTAGAGCGCGCCGCGAAAATATCTCTGTTTTGAAGCGCGCCGCGCCAGTTCGATGCCGCGCCGCGGCCTCGGCGTTAAAAGCCCAAAACTTCTATTTAAAAGCCCTAGCTTCCAAGAGAAAAAGAACTTTGGGAAGAGCGAAATTAGGAGAGCAATCTGAAGGTGCAGCCACAATCATCAATTGAAGACCAATTCTCTATCAAGCGAAGACATTCCTTTGATGAAGATGAATTCTTCCATTAATCTTTGTGTGTTCTTCATGTCTATGGAGAGCTAAACCCCTCGTGTTGAATCTAAGGTAGTAGTTAACCTATGAATATACAATACCATTAATTAATTCCTGTGAACAATTATTTGAATTCATTATCAATAAGAAATCTTGTTTTTATTCTTAAATTATCGTTGAATCTTTGATCGAAAGAAAGGATTTAACTTTTTCCCTAGGTTACTATATTGATTCAATTGCAATTTGCAGAGATGGAATTGTAATTGGGTTTTCATAATTATCGTTCTTAATTACTATTATCGTTATTGATATTTGGAGAGATCGAATCTCATACCGGTAAAAGTTATCTAATTTGATTTGCAGACATGGAATCTTATTTGAGGATAAGTGAAGATAATGATTTAAAAGATTGTTCAATTGTGAATTAAGTAATAATTGTATAGGAGTAGGTTGATGAACCCTAAGGTTCAACATATTTCTCTAATCGTTAATAACAGTTCATTACTCGCTTTTAATTTATTGTTTACTTTTGATATTATTAGAATCATAAAACAAACCAACTCAATTTTCCTAACTCAAAATAAACAACTATAGAACGGCAGTGATCTTAACCAATCCCTGTGGATACGATATATTACCGAAAATATTTACCCAAAAATACTTTCAACAGTTTCCGCACCTTTTTCCAACCGAAATTCGTAATCTTGGTAATACTAGGTGGCATTGGCATATGTTTTTAAAGTAAGTTTCTTGTTTTTCGGTTGTATGGCTTTGTTGCATTTTAATGTGTTTTGAGTATTATAAAAGTGTCGTTTTATGCGCTGGTTGTTAGTTTGTTTTTGGCCAGGTTGATGCACGGGAGAGATAGAGACTTATGGCGCGCACGAATGGAAAAAGAAGCCGAAAAAGCCAAAGCTGAGGGCCACACGGGCACCCGTGTGCATGCACACGGTCCGTGTCAAAAGTGGCTAGAAAAGCAAGTTTGATGCAAAGACAGAGGTTTCACACGGGCACCCATGTGCAGGCACACGGTCCGTGTGAAAAGATGCAGGGAACGTGTGTTTTTGGCCCAGGAGCAGAGAAACAACACGGGCGCCCGTGTGCAGCAACACGGCCCGTGTTGTTGAAGCGTGCTGATTTTATTTTCATTATTTTTCTCACCTGAAGGGGACCAGTAAGGGTATTTTTGGTACTTCAGTTTCAACCTGAATGGAAGTGAGTTATAAGAACAACCTTAGGGCAAAGAGAAGGACACTTTTTTGATAGATCGTAATAGAGAATTGCAGAGAGAAAAGAGACGGAAGCGAGCTTTTGGAAGGCGAAGAGATTCATCGGTGGACACCATTGAAGATCCTAGTTCTCCCAATTGATTGTAATGTCTAAACTTTTTCATTTGTGCTTTTTGAATATTATGATAGGCTAAACCCCCCAATGCTAGGGGGGTGTCCCTGATTCGATCTGTAATAACTCTGGATTTGGTATTTCGTTAATTTAAAGTTTGTATTGTTCAATTCAATTGTATAATGTTTATAATGCTTTCTTTATCGGACCAATAAGGATTGTTCTGTGGTTAACAATTCGTAGGACTACAATTGTTAGGGTTTGTATACAATTGCACCTTATGATCATCACCTAGGACTAGGGATATAATCTGGTTATTCGGAAATTCTTGATAAATTAATGATTTGGTTTTGTCTGATTTCTCTAAGGACTTAAGTAATCGGAGTTTAAATCAAATAAGATTGTCACTAAGGACTTAGGACAATCATACTTGAGAATGAATAATTGAACCATATGAACAGGTTAACGAGATCTTCATCCAGAGGAATTAGAGAGAGAATCACACACCCTACCTTAGCATTATTTTCTCATATTAAAAAGTTCAGTTTTAATTTCCTTTATTTCTTAGTAGTTTAATCTCTTTTGTCACTTATTTGAGACAACACTCTTATGAACTTTTGTTTAATTGACTGAGTCCAATCACTTGTATTTCCTACGCAATCCTCGTGATCGATACTTGGGGTAAAACCCATTATTACTACATCGGTAAAAATAGTACACTTGCTATTTTTCCGATCACCCGCTTCGAATGCCGTGTCCTTGCTTGGGTTGTTGTTATGGGGGTAAGGTTGACGGGGAACAGTTGGGATCCCATTTACTACGGTTTGGAATTGATAGAAGTTATACATGTTGGACAATGCATGGTGAGAAAAGTAACGGGAATGCTGAGTCGAGGTGTAATAGGAAGTATGCTTCAAACGACGATTGCACTGACACATACGATTGCGATCGAGTCGAAGAGATTGCAGAAGCGCTTGAAGAAGATCTTGAGGATTGTCCCAAAATGTTTGAGAGGTTGGTAAGCGATGCAGAGAAACCGTTGTATGATGGTTGTTCAAAATTCACAAGATTGTCTGCGGTGTTAAAGTTGTACAACTTAAAGGCGGACAATGGATGGTCGGATAAAAGTTTCACAGAGTTATTAGCCCTTATGAAAGATATGCTACCAGAGGATAATGTTCTTCCCAATCGAACGTATGAAGCCAAAAAGATGTTGTCCTCTATTGGCATGAGCTATGATAAGATACATGCATGTCCAAACGATTGCGTTTTGTTTCGAAACGAGTATGCAGCGTTGAATGAGTGTCCTAAATGTGGTGCCCCTCGATATAAGAAAAAGTTGTCTCCTGCTAAAGTCTTATGGTATTTTCCTATAATTCCGAGATTTAGACGCATGTATCGTAGTGAGACCGATTCAAGACACTTGACTTGGCATGCAAATGAAAGAATTATTGATGGAAAGTTGCGACATCCGGCAGACTCACCACAATGGATGAAAGTTGATACTGATTATCCTGAATTTGGAAAAGAAGCAAGAAACCTTCGGTTGTCATTGTCTACTGATGGAATGAACCCGCATGGTATTCAAAGTATCTCGCATAGCACATGGCCTGTGATTCTTATGATCTATAACCTACCTCCGTGGCTATGTATGAAGCGTAAGTACATGATGTTATCTATGCTAATTTCTGGGCCTAAACAACCAGGGAATGACATAGACGTATACTTGGCACCGTTAATCGAAGATTTAAAGTTTTTGTGGGACAACGGTGTGGAGGTTTACGATGGGTATAGGAAGGAAAGTTTCAACTTGAGGGCGATGTTGTTTGGAACAATTAATGATTTTCCAGCATACGGAAATCTATCCGGGTACAGCAATAAAGGTCAAAAGGCGTGTCCCGTTTGTGAAGATGAAACCGATACGACACGATTGGAGCTTTGTCAGAAGAATGTCTTTCTCGGCCATCGTAGATTCTTAAATTCTAATCATCACTACCGTGGGTGGAGAAAAGCATTCAACGGAAAGGCCGAACATGGTACAGCCCCGCCTTTTTTGTCAGGTGATCAAATTTTTGAAAAGGTGAAAGATGTGAGCACTCAGTTTGGCAAGCCTTTTGCACATTCACTTGTCAAGGGTGGGTGGAAGAAGAAGTCCATTTTTTTTGAACTTCCATATTGGAAGTCGTTGTACGTAAGACATTTCCTGGATGTTATGCATATTGAAAAAAATGTATTTGACAGCGTCATAGGTACGTTACTCAATATACAAGGAAAGTCTAAGGATGGCCTTAACATAAGGAAGGACATGGTAAACATGGGGATGAGAACTGAATTGGGACCCGTGACGAAAGGAAGACGAACATATCTGCCACCTGCTGTTTACACTCTATCTAGAAAGGAGAAGAAAACATTGTGTAAGTTCCTCAGTGAAGTTAAAGTTCCAGAAGGCTACTCTTCAGATATTAGAAGACTTGTGTCCATGAAAGACCTCAAGTTAAAGAGTTTGAAGACGCATGATTGTCATGTTATAATGGAACATTTTTTACCAATAGGTATACGTTCTATTCTGCCAGAAAAAGTAAGAAGCGCAATAACTAAGCTGTGTTTCTTCTTCAGGTCAATTTGCAGTAAGGTGGTCGATCCCGCGATCTTACCAACATTGCAAAAAGAGATAGTTGTTACTTTATGTGATCTTGAAATGTATTTTCCTCCCTCGTTTTTTGACATAATGGTTCATCTAGTCGTTCATCTTGTGAAAGAGACACAATTGTGCGGACCAGCTTATATGAGATGGATGTACCCTGCTGAACGTTATATGAAAATATTAAAAGGGTACGTGAAAAACAGAAGTCGACCGGAGGGTTGTATTGCCGAACGATACGTTGTTGAAGAAGCGGTTGAGTTTTGTACTGAATATCTGTCAAATGTTCAATCAATTGGACTCCCTAAATCTCATATTGTCGAAAAAAAAGAAGGAAAAAGGCTAATTGGAAATAAAGTTGTGACAGTATCAATGGTCGAACGGGATCAAGCGCACTTGTATGTTCTGCACAATGAGATTGAGGTTGAGCCGTATGTTGAAATGCACAAGGTTGTTCTCCGAGATTTAAATCCAAATAGAAATGAGAACTGGATAGTACGAGAGCACAATCGGAGTTTCAAACCGTGGTTTAGGGATCATATTTATTCAAAGTATCGTTCAGATCCTGCTTCAGTAACAGAAAGGTTGAGATGTTTAGCCTATGGTCCAACTGTAATTGTGCTTTCTTATAGCGCATACGCTATTAATGGATACACATTTTATACCAAAGAACAGGATGATAAAAGTACTATGCAAAATAGTGGTGTTACCTTGGTAGCTGAAGCAATGCACATATCAAGTGCGAATGACTTAAATCCGAAATTTGCAAATTTGTCATATTTTGGGGTTATCGAGCGCATTTTGGTGTTTGATTACGCGAAGTATCAGATTCCTGTATTTGGTTGCAAGTGGGTTGAAAATAATAGTGGCATACGAATGGATAAGTCAGGATTTTTGCAAGTGGATCTCAATAGGGTAGGGTACAAAGATGAGCCTTTCATTCTAGCCTCTCAAGCTAAACAAGTGTTCTATGTCAATGATCCGACAAGTACGAAATGGTCTATTGTGCTTTTATCTAACAAAATAGTTGATGAAAACATTGAAGATCAAGGTGATATTGGTGTTGGCATTGAATCTTGTACAAGAAACGATCAAAATGAGAATGAATCTTGTACTAGAAATGATCATAATGAGGGTATTTGGATCAATCCAACCGTCCGCGTTGTTAAGAGACGCGTAGAACACAATCCTACCAAGAAAAGAAAGAGACGTTAGTGATAAAGGTAATAGTATACATATTCCGACTAATTTGTTTTATTCAATTTGTACCGATTGTTTTAATCAATAGTATAGTACTTATTCAATTTTGGTGCATATTCTCGTTTTGTACATAACTTTTGAACCATGTATCCGTTTGTCGACTTCTTTACATGTAACTATACTATTTTGACGATTCCGGAGCTGCTCATGCACTTATCTTTACATTTCAGGACTGTTTTTTTATCGGTTTTGCTTCTGCCCGTAATCAAAAGTCGGGCTTAGGGTCTGAATTTCGGAAAACCGACTTTATTTTTGAGTCCGTGGGGACGTTTTACCATAGCCATGTAAATTTCGTTCAATTCCGACAACTTTCTTTTTTGACGCTTATTTTGATTTGTACCGATTTCGTTTCCGATACACTTGTACATGCATGGTTTGACTTCCATTTTACTTGTATAGATTGTTAGCTTATTAATAGTGTACTAATGTGCTTTAGTTTGTTTGATACAGGTTAAATGGCTCCGGATAGAGATGCTCCACCTGAAAACTCACAAGAAAACTCACAAGAAAGAGATGCTCAAGAAAGAGATGCCACGGATACAAATGCTCCACCTGATACTGAAGCAAAAGAAGTTGCACGAGGCATCACTATTATGAAGTGAATCGTTCGACATAGAGACCAAGGATTAGTATACCGTTTGGATTGGAATTCTGATAAACAAGCAATTGGTCCTAATTCTGCAAAGTTGACAAGCTATATTGGTACACTTGTTCGTATGCATATTCTGGTCTCCACAGCTAGATGGAATCTGAAAAGCGAAGAGTTGGATGCAAAAAAAAAGCGATTTGGGACGAGCTTCAGGTATATATCATATATGGTTAATTGTTGTTATTATCTTGACGATAAATTGTTTAAATTACTTATACTAACACACTATGCGTATGTTTTTTTGCAGAGGACTTTTGAGATACTAGATGATCGTAAACGCTACATACTTAGTTTGGCCGGCAAAAGATATAGAGGGTGGAAAGCCTTTTTGACAAACACCTATCTTAAGGATAAAGATGGAAACCTTCTTGAAGAGGCACCGGGACGGCCAAAAAAGTATGAGATCTTCATTGGTGAAAAAGATTGGGCTGAGTTTGTAAATCAAAGAGATGAAGATTTTCGGAAAAGGAGTGCCACGAATAGTGCGAGAGCATCCAAACCCGCGTATCCATACAAAAAAGGGCGTATGGGATATGCACGCTTAGAGGATAAACTTGTAAGTAAATAGAAATGCATTTTAATTAATTGTCTAAATGTGTTTTATTTGACGATTTTATCATTTGTGTCAATGCATAGTTAGAGGAGTCTAAAAGTGAGGAAACCTCACTTCCTGTACATGTGTTGTGGAGGGAAGCTCGTGTGGGCAAGAGTCAAGCTGTCGATCCCGAAGTTCAGAGAGTTTTTACTGAATGTGTAAGTATAATACTGTGTCTTTAATTAAATCAAATGTTTTTTAATATATAAATGATTTTTTAATGTAAATGAATTACAGGAGACCTTGTCGCAATCGGCATCCACCGGTGAGGGGAGCGTACTTAGTAGAGCACTAGATGCTCCTGAGTATCCCGGTCGGGTGAGGGGTAAGGGTCATGGTGTGACTCCAACCTCTTTTTACAAGAGTCCTAGGAGAAGAAATCCTTCAAATGAAGAAGTGTTGCAAAAGTTGGCGGAATTGCAAGCACAAGTCTCTGAATTGCAAAGAGATAAAGAAGTGTATATGAGAGAAAAGTGCAACACTTCATCGGTGAAAGAAACTAGTGATAAGGCTAGTATCAACTATCAAAGGAAATTTCCCGAGGTAATAATAATTTTTTTTCCTTTTAAATTGTTCTATTTTATTAATGATAATGACTTTATATTTACTATTGGTTTAGGGCATTTCATCTTGCCAACTATACTTATCGGAACCGAATTATCGACTAGTTGGCAAGGGAAAAGTGCACAACACTTTGGGAGATTTACTTCACCATAGACCGCTCCCGGATGGACACCTGAAAGTATCGGTGGATGTTGTAGTAGATCATGATGCGATGCTACCGGTACCTGACATGGTCTCAGAGACGACATTGCTGCGAGATGCAATAGGATCATTTGTTGCATGGCCCTCGGAGCTCATTACCATTAGTGATGAGGTATATTGAAAACGATTATGAATCATTTAGTTTTCGAATGTCAATTCTAAACCGTTTATTAATTATTTTTTACATTTTAATTTTAGACTGCTCCTATAAAACCCACAGTTAAGGGTAAAGGGATTTTACAGGAGGAGGAGTCCGTTGCATCACTAAAAGAGGTACATTTAAAGTGTTAATAATTAATCTGAATCTAAATCTGCATGATTTTATATTTTACCTAACTTATATGATTTTTAGGCATCCGCTCGGGAGTCACAACAAGTGACGCAGCAAGTTCGTACCGTACCACCCACTGGTCCTCCGAAGCCAGCGGGAAAAAAAGGCGGTGCTTTTGTGCCTCGGTACCGGTCGACGCTCGCAACAATGGTTGATATGTCCGATTTGAAGGATGGTGCTTTACGTGAAATCGATATGGATGAAAGTGTCTTCGGTATTGAATTCAAGTCACTTATTACAATTGATGACTTGGAGGAGATTTTTAAGCATGATCAACTAGGCGTCACTAACATGCACTCATACATCCGGTAATATTCACTCATCCGATATATTATTTAATTAGTCCCACAATATAATTTATTTACACATTTCAATGAAAATAATCTAATGTTTATTATGTTTTTATTTAAGGTTGTTGTATGACAGAGTGTTGCGCGGGACTCCGTTGTCTAACAGATTCCGTTTCGTGTCTTCCGCCCACTGCAGCGGAATGGCAATTGCTTTGGAACCGGAATCAGTTAGACAGCGCTTAGTAGATAGATTCATGTCCACCGGCAATACAGAAAGTCTGCATCTTTGGGCGTATAATACCCGACCAGTAGGGTTAGTTTCTCATTCTTTGTTCATCTAATCTCTGTTTCTTTTGTGTATAGCAAAATTTTCATATAACCTATTGTTTTAATTTATAGAGCACACTGGTTGCTGCTTGCTATCAACCCTATAAGGGAAGTCGTGTATTATCTGAATTCGGTAAATGGTGAATGGACCAATTATCCGGCCATGAAGGACATCGTTGATTTGTAAGTGGGATCGTTCTAAATATATATTCGTGTATATTTATATATTTACTTATTTGTGGGATTGATCTAAACATATGCTTTTATATATTTGTTAATTAGATCAATACAAGTGTTCCGAAGTCAACGGGACGCACAGGTATCCCGAACTAAATCTAGCAACATTACTTGGATCCAAGTGCAGGTACATTATTTTTCATAATGTTGCTTATAATATATTTATGCTACTTGATAAAACAAGACAACTATAGACTCTTATTTGTTTTTCTATGTAGTGTCCGCAACAGCGAAACAGTTACGATTGCAGATACTTTGTATTGAGGTTTATGAAAGAAATCCTTCAGGCAAATCAATTAGAGATTCCGCTCACGGTATGAATTTATAACTTAAGATAATTTCATATAATTTATTACATTTAACTAAATGTATCATTCATATTTTGTTTTTGTTTTGTAGTACCTTGACGAATTCCGTGTTGCTGGGTACCCGAAACTTAAGTTGTAAGAAATAAAAGAGGATTTGTGTCAATTTTATATTAAGCGCTTTTTCATGTAGGATTTGTGTCGATTTGAACTATAATATTATTGATGTTGTAATGATGTATATATATAATTTTGGATATTATAATGGTATTATATTAGTATATATATATTGTCTTACTGATGGCTGAAATAATATCGTCGAAAATAAATTACAGGTCGAAAATATTACAGGCTGAAAACATATTACAGGTCGAAAATATTACAGGTCGACTGGGAGGATTAAATTACAGGCTGCACATTAAAATACCTCATTTAGCAACGAAAACGCTTTTAAAAAGCGCTCTTAAAGGCCCACCTACTAAAGCGCTTCTTTGTAAAAGCGCTGCCAAAGATTAATAAAAAAGCAAAAAAAACAAAAAAAAAAACAACATACGAAAGCGCTTTTGTAAAAGCGCTCTTATAGGGGTGGCTATCAGAGCGCTTTTTCTGGAAAAAGCGCTCTTAAAGCCCACCCTATAAGAGCGCTTTTCCAAAAGCGCTTTAGTATGTTGCGTTTTTTTTATTTTTTACTCTCACAGGGGGGCCTATCACAGCGCTTTTCTGGAAAAAAGCGCACTTAAAGGGGGGCCTACCAGAGCGCTTTTTCCAGAAAATCGCTCTTAAAGGGGGGCCTACAAGAGCGCTTTTTCCAGAAAAGCGCTCTTATAGGGGGGGGGGGCTACCAGAGCGCTTTCAGAAGCGCTTTTGTTAGCTACGCCAGCGCCAGCTTTCACAGCGCTTTTAAGCGCTTTTAAAGGCTATAAAAAGCGCTTTTAAAGCCCTTCCTCGTTGTAGTGTCGTCTCAATATTTTTGAGAACATGTGTAAGTTAGTCATGATTTAACCATGATAAAATAATTAAAGGCCCTATTCATCCTCATTTTAATAGTGGTAAAGATTTATGAGGTCCTATTTAGTTATAATTTAACAGTAAAAAATTAGAGGCCATGTACGGTAGTCCGCCTTGCACGCCCTCAAAGACGGCCCTGATAAGACATAATGTTTCTATTTAATTACTTTAATTTTCTAAATAATTTTATATAACTCTCTAAAATATATTATAAAATAACTCTTCAATTTAGATGTAAGAGGAAAAAAATGTAATATATCATCTATTTATCTCTTAAAATTAGTGTTTTAAAAACCGGACCGGTCATTGAACCGGTGAGGGTACTGGGTTACTGGTTTATCGGTCGAACCATTGGGTCACTGGTCGAACCGTACAATCAAACCGAATTAAACCGGATTAAACCGGATAACTCGGTTGAATAGACCTATCATTATATAGGTATAAAACCGGTCGAACCGGATGATTCAGTCTCTAAAAAAATATAACTAGCTTTTAAATTTTTTAAAAATATCATATCATAAATTCACAATTTCATAACTTAAATTCAAATTTTAAACAAAGGTATCACGCATAACAAAATAGTAAAAAATTACAAAGTCTAATTGCAAACAAAGTCTAATTACAACATAATCTAAACAAAGTCTAATTACAACATAATCTAATTGAATAGTTTATAACAAAATAACTCCAATGTGTACCAAATTTAATTTAAAATAGGATCCTCCTAAAAAGAAAATCAAATAAAATTCAATATGTTTATGCTATTTAAGAAAATTTATTAGCAAAGATAACAAATAGACAATAAAGTTTGTAATTTGTCACTAACAAAAAAAACTATGTGAGAATGCTATTTAAGTAATACACTACTAAATATATTAAAAAAAAAATTAAAAAAAGTTTAAAAGAAATGTTAAAAAAAAATTTTAAAAAAAAGTTAAAAAAAGAAAAGAAAAAAAAAGCAATTAAATCGCCGGTTTTCCGGTTTTCCCAGTTCCCACCGGTAGGGGTGGGAATAGGCTAGGCTAGGCTAGGCTTTATAAGGCCTGGGCCTGGCCTACGATAAACTTACAAGGCCTGAACCTGGCCTATGGCCTACTATAGGCTCGTTTTTTCAGCCTGGCCTGGCCTTTTTAAAAGCCTGGCCTGGCCTGAAAGCCTACTTAAAAGCCTATTTCTTATTAATGTTTTCAATTAATTCATATTACTTAAGAAGCCTTATAGGTCGCATATATATGATCATTTAGACGGACCTATTTAGCATTTTTTTTCTAATATATATGCATATATAGACCAATCTATTTAACACATTTTCTAATATATATGCATATAAAGACCAACCTATTTAGACTAATTTTAATATATATGAAAATATAGGCCGGCCTACAAGGCTTTATAGGCTTTTTTTAATAGCCTAGGCCTGACCTATTTTATTAAATAGGCTTTTAAAAAAGCCCAAGCCTGACCTTTTTATCAAATAGGCCTGGCCTGGCCTGGCCTTAAGTAGGCTAGGCTATAGGCCCCTATAGGCCGGCCTGGCCTATTCCCACCCCTACCCACCGGTTTGATGGCATACCCAATCCGACTATTGAACCAGATCGGTTACCTGGCCGGTACCCAGTTTGACCGGTCCGACCAACCGGTCCGGTCCAATTTTTAAAACACTGCTTAAAATAATATATGTTAAATAAAATTTTATAAATTAATTGAATATTCAATTATATTATTTTTTGAAATGATAGGGTATGATCAATATTAAATGAATTTTTTAGTTTTATTTTTATTTGTAGAAAACAATATTACGATAATAATTATATTACTGTCTTTTTTTTAATTACATAATTATAATTCTATCACAATCTTCAAGATGCTTTTTGCTCACTAACAAGGGCTTGCTCAAATTTTTTTTACTATAGGTTGCAATATTTGTAACTTTTTCCACCGTACTTACACATGACTGCCTATCATTGGTTGCCACAGTTAGTTGCTACATGTTGATCAAACACTACAAAAAAAAAAACTCATTAGTGACGTGAAATACACGCCACAACAAACAAAAATATTTCACAAACTAAAATTTGCGGGTGGCAACTAAGTAGTGACGTAATATTCACTTCACTAATTAGTGACATGAATATGTAAGTTGCGACGTGATTTCCATGTCACTAACTACTGACATGTAAATCACGTCACTAATTATTATTAATTTTTAAAATTCTCAAACCAATTAAAATATACTAAAATTATATAAATTAAATTAATAAACTAAATATGTTAAAATATATAAATTAATAAACTAAATATATTAATATATATAAATTAATAAACTAAAATTATTAATCAAATATTACAAAATTATAAATCAAATATTACTAAATATAATGTAATTATAAATTAATTAATATCTTACAAAAAATCAAAATAAAAAGTAACAACAAAATAAAAATAAAATTAAATCAACGATTAGTCTGGGTCGAGAAAGTTATCATCATTTTCATTCTCATGATCCGTCGGCGCATAACTATCCACGTTTTGGTTTCCACCAAACGATTGCATAAATTGCCACATTTGCGCCTCCATATTAGATTGCCTCTTCGCCATGACCTCCATTTCCCGCTGATGCTCACTCTGCATTGCCTACATTTGGGCCTTCAAAGACACCTCACGTTCCACCGCTTTGTGTCTCGCCTCATTTACCGCCAATTGTATTACGGTTTCTCGCTGTTCCGGTGTCAAATTTAATGGACGTGAACCTCCTTCCCCGTCAATAACTCTTTGATATAGAGTTCTATCATCACGTCTCAATGTGCTTGCCAAATTTCTACCACTAAAAAAAACTCGTTAGGCCCCTTTCCGTCAATGACTTCACTCCAAATATAAAAGTCCACATCTGGATGAAGCGGCTCTCCCGGTTTCTGAGTATACTGAGGATTAATATTCAAAAATCGTACAAGCAATGTCGGATAATCATCCTACACATACAATAAAAAAATTAAGTTAAATATAATTCAAATGAAATTAAATTTACTTAAATAATATATGAAAAATAGCCACGTGATTTTCACGCTACAACTAAAGTTGCCACATGATTTTCAGCCACAAAATCTCACATGCTACGTGAAAATCACGCCACAAAAGTTGCCAATAAATTAAAAAAAAATGAACAACGTAAATTAAATAACTTACCAAAGCTTTTTGTGTACGGTTGTCAACAAAACCCCCTGTTTTCTTTGTCCGAGTCTTTATAACCAGCTTGGTCATCAGAGGTGGTCTATTCAATTCCTTAGTCTATATAATAAAATTAACTATAATTAATAATATATATTATAAATCAAATTATAACTTAAAAAGTGGTAATAATTATTACCAAGCGTCGAAGATGCTCAGCAGTGCTTATACTTCCAACAGCATTAAGGCAACCCCTTTTTTCAGATGCTCTCATCTTCTTGGCATTTTCATATTTATCCTGAAATTTTTGAATTTTCTAATATTTAAGAAGTTCCTGAAAGATTTCTTTGTCTATCCAACTGGAAGGAGGCCAAGAAGTTCCCAACACTTTCTTGCACGTCGTAGCATGTCAGAAAGTCGTCTTGCAACTCTGCCATAATAATTTTTTTTAATCTGCCTCTCTTTCAGTGGATCCCACACATATTTTTCCTGCAATGTTGTATGACATTAAAATAAATAGTTAGATAACTATAATGAAAAAGTCATTTAAATAACAATAACTTAAAAAAGAAATTAATTATACCTGAAATTGCTTAAACCAATGTTCTATATCCTTGCCCTTAACATCTTTACAACTCTTTACAATTTTTTTATAATTCTACTGAAAGATATAATTTATAACTTTGGCAGTAGTCCGGCTCGGCCCGAATCTATACAAAAATAATTTAATTAGCATTAAATTTAAATTTATTAAAAATGGAAATATATACTTAAATAAAAATTGATAAATAAGAAACGAGCTTCGTTCGGGTCAAATCCTAAATCTCCCTTTAATGATATGAATTGGGCTCAAATCATCATCCCGTCGAAGATCGCTCCCATCCAAATCATCACCGCCCCCCGCCTATCTCATGATCGTCATCCTCATCCTCCGCCTGATCATCATCCCTAGTTTTTTGACAGGATGACGACACATGTGGGGTGCGACCAGTGTGGATGGTGGGAAACTAGATTCTCCGGTATGTTGGAAGGATTGGGCCACATGTGTGGGATGTGGGGTTCGACCAGTCTGTGTGGGTGGTGGAAAACAAGATCCTCTGGTCTGCTGGAAGGATAGGGGCACATGTGTCTGCTGGAAGGATGAGGACATTTGTGTCTGCTGGAATGGAAAACCAGGTGGTGGCCTAACAAAAGATGGTCCCCCAGCTAGGCTAATAAAAGACGCATTCCCAGATGGGAACATACGAAACGGAGAGGAGAGTAATGGCATAAAAGCCTGAGTATTGGCTATGGACATAAGATCAACCTGACTCTGCGGGAGGACACATGGTAGAGTGAGGTAACTGACATACTACTATATGTGGGCGTTGGGGCTTCTTCTTACCACTATCACTCACACCCTTACCCTTTTCAGATCGGGGTGGCATTTTACCTATTTATAGAGAATACACAGTTAATATATAATATAATATATTTGAAAAACACATTCTCATCAACACATACTCATTAACACATTCAATAGATGGTTCATTAAGTAAAATCACTAAAACACATTCTCAACAACACATTCAATAGATGGTTCATTAAGTAGAAATACAAAAACACATTCTCAACAATACATATTCATTACTCTAAATCTTCATGCTCATCATCCATATCATTCTCATCATATGATGTGATACTGTCCTCAGATCCAAAATCTCCATGCTCTTCGTCCACATTATTATCAACCAACAATATAGACGAATAAACTAGATGCCCCTCAACCATTGTATGAGACAAACTTGTAGTTTGTTCATATGCAATCACATCATTAATTTGTTCAACTTTATCACAAATACACCACTGTTTATGGTCTTTTTCCCTTCAGTCCATGTATGAGTTTGAAATTTATATCCATTCACGAAGTATGTGTGTCATTCATTTGCACTTTGTTTAGGGCCTTGAGACAAGTTACTCAAATGGAGTATTTATAGAGTCAGTGCAACAATGCTAGACAATCTCTCCTTGAACCATGCTGGAAATTGAGCATGAATGACACCGGATGTTGATTGTACACCGATACTATGAGAATAGGCGTTGTTAAATTCCCTAAAAAGAAACACACTATAAGTTTCAAGGTAATATGTTCCATAAAAACATGGCAATTATGACTTTTCATACCATGCAACTACCTAGTGTTAGGGTCGACACACCTTGCTAAATTTGAAGAATATCCTTTGGGCATTCTCAAGTCTTTTAACGATCGACAAACCTCTTTAGCTTCTTAGGAGGTGAGACTGAAACAGGCCTTCAGTTTTAATAATTTTTTATTCGGTTGAGGCTTCAACTCCAACTCTTTTCGATTACACAAAATTTCCATGTCTTGTCTAGCCTTCTCATTATCTTTTGTTTTGTCTTTAACATCCATCAATGTGTTAAATACATTATCAAAAAAATTCTTCTCAATATGCATAACATCAAGAGTTTGGCGTAACAAATTATCTTTTCAATACAGGAGGAAAATTTTATACTTGTTCGTCTTTTTTGAAATTTGTCTTGTTTCTTCTATATGGATATTTTTTGGTAGGAATCTGCGGTGACAATCAAACCACAACCTTTTCCCCCCTTTATCTAACTTAAATGCCTTGGTGTATCCCATACAATATGGACAACCCGTTTTGCCATGTGTACCCTAACCAGACAACATGCCATATGTTGGAAAGTCATTAATGGTCCACATCAAGACAACTCGCATAGTAAAGTTTTGCTTACGAGATATATCATAAGTCCATTCTCCAATCCACAACCTCTTCAAATCCACAACGCCTTGGTTGTAAGTACATATCAATTTCGGCTTTTGGACTCGAAGGTCCTAGAATGACGCACGTCAAAAATATGTATAGTTTTGTCATGCACATCTCAAGAGGGAGGTTGTTAGGGGTTATAATAACTGGCCAACAAGAATACGCACTTCCCGACACTTGGACATATGGAGAAAAAGCATCTGAGCATAATCTAAGCCTAACATTTCTAGATTCTGCGGAAAAATCAGGATGTATTCGATCAAAGTGCTTCTATGCCTCGCCATCAGATGGATGCCACATAGTGCCTAGACTTGTTTTGTTTGTATGATGCCATGTCATTTGACTTGCACTGCACATTAAAGCAAACATTTTTTAACCTTGGTATTATCGGAAGATAAAACATGGACTTTACTGCTACACAAGCATGATTACTGTTAATGGCTCTACTACAAACTTTATATCTTGGACTCATACAAAACTTATATTCCTCCAACAATCCATCTTGAGTACCAAATTCATTGTCATAAAATAACATGCAACCATTAATGCAAAAATCAATCTTTCTTACTCTTAAACCCAACTTCGATACCAACTTCTTTGCATCATAAAAATTTGTAGGCAAGTTGTCTTTCGCCGCAGTTGAGTCCAACATCATTTTTATGAAGATTCAAAACACTGATCAGGAACATTCCAATTTGACTTGGCGCCCAATAATCTAACACACATTGATAACTTTGAATCAGAAGATCTCTCAAACAACGACATATTCATCTCATTCAACAACTGATAAAATCTCTACGCTTCCTCATTTGGAAACCCTTCCGCAACAAAATCTTCAGGTTGATCATAGGTCACGTTTACACCAAAAGCATCCTCAACCATGTCACTGATCATATTAAAGTTTTCCTCATATTCCATAGGCGGTCGACTACTTAAAGCATGCGTATTTCTAGTCTCTGGTATGTTACTCGACACTTTTTCACCATTAAACGTCCAAACCCAATAGTTTTCCATGAAACCCCTTCCATGCAAATGACTGACCACTTCCTTTGGGTCACTAATTACAGGTCTACATCCACATTTAAGATAAGGACACCTTACTCCTCCTTCTCTTCGACAACATTCATAAGCAAACACCCACGTGATAAACCTATTTACTCCTTCTATAAAATTGGGTTTAAGTGCACGTCATCCTGAATACAATCTATCGTACATCCAACTACGATAATACCAATAATAATGTTCCATACTGCACATATATCCAATCATTAGCTTTTTAGTAACTATAATTAAACATTTAACAATATCATCTATAAATTTATAATTATTTTGAAACTATATATATATATATATATATATATATATATATATATATATATATATATATATATATATATATATATATATATATACACATTTAACAAACATTAATATATTGAATATATATTGACATAAATTTTAAGTTTTTTAACTAAACATTTTATAAACATATAATAATTATTGTTTTTAATTTATTCACTATTATATTTTATTTTTTAAACAAAAAATATAATAAACATATAAAATTATTATTTTTTAAAAATGTTAGGTTTTAAAAAATACTACATCACATTGTTTTGTTCTTAACTAACAAAACATTCATTTAACAAATATAATATATAATTATATTTTAAATATACATATATAATATATATTCTACTTTTAATATATATTTTGGTTTTAAAAAATGTATTTTTAAATTAAAAAATATTTATTTCATTGTTTTATATTATTTTATTTATAATTCTATTTTTAAAAAGTAATACTTTTCTTATACATAACTATAATATTCATCTTTAATAAAAAAAATACTTTTATATTAATATATAATATTATATTTTTCATAAAAATACAACATATATACTATTTTTATTAATATTTTTTATTTTAACAACAATAACATAAAATATATATTCTAATGAAAATTTTATTTTTAATAACTTAAAATCTATTTTTAAATTATTTTCATTCCTGCTATATTTTTAATAAAAATTATATTTCTAATAACTTTAAACTATTTTTAATTTTATATTCAGTTTTTTAATATGTTATTTTTTTAAGTTATATAATAACTTATTTTTTAAAGTTATATATAATATGTTCATTTTTTAAATTTATATTAATATATATAATAATCTGTTTAATATATTCTAAAATATTTAATAAAGAATTTGTTTTAAGAAATTTATATATAATAATCTGTTTTAATAATATCTATAATAATATGTTTTAATAATATATATAATAATCCTTTTTATTAATATATATATATATATATATATATATATATATATAATATTTTTTATAATCTGTTTTAAATATATTTTAAAATATTTAACCAAAAATTCGTTTTAATATATATATATATATATATATATATTGTTTTAATAAAAAACTATATTCTTTTTTTAAAACTATATTCTATTTTCAATATCATCCAAAATATTTATTCTGTTTGAATAATATATATAATAATCTAAAATTTATATTCTATCATCCAAAATTATATTCTATTTTAAAAACTATATTCTATTTTCAATATCATCCAAAACAATATTTTTATATTCTACTAAATTTTAAAATAAAAAAAAAAACAAAAATACATTTTCTTTATTCTCCTCCAACTTTCATCTCCTTCAATCTTCTTCTCCTTCAACCCTCTTCTTCTTCAATCTTCTTCTCTTCAATACCTTAACAAGAATTTAAAACCTAAATTAACAAACAAAAATTTAAATTCATGTAATTCTAAAAACAAAATTAAACAATTTTATTTATGAAACTTACCTTTGAAACAACAATGGAAGAAATTTGGGGGAAGAATTTGTGAGTTGGAAGTATATGAAAAATGGGTTTGAGTTTGGAAGAGAGAAAGAGTTTAATTTTTTTTGAGTTGGGAACGATGGGTCTGGGTGGGAGAAAGAGAAACACATTAACTTATGAGCCAATCAGCAACGTGATTTCAAGTCGCAACATAGCCACGTGTAATTCACGTCGCAACGTTCTCAACAGTAATAAAGAAGATTCTCTCACCTGCAAAAGTATGCTCCAACCAGAGTCAAGTCAACCCTTTTCTTTAGCGACGTGATTCCCACGTCACTACTTAAAATTTGAAAATTTTCAAACTCCCCCATGTGAATGTCAGCGCCTTTTTAATTTTAGGGTTGCGACGTGATTCTCACATCATTATTTTTTTTTAAGAAATAAAAAATCTAACACATACAATGTTAACGTTATGCATGATATTTTAATTTTAAAATTGTAATGACGTGATTATCACGTCGCAACTGGCTTTTTTTTATCCATGTGATAATCATGTCACAACTTCACGTGGCTAGGGAGTGTATTTCTTGTAGTGAAAACCCTCCATGCTCACCATACTATTCATAAATTTAAATATGGATCTTCTTATTGTCCTTTGCTCCTCCGCTTTCAAGCAAAGCATATCATGATCTGAGATACCTGGTACCATCACATGTAGAGTTGTATCCATATTTTGTTGAAACCAACTAACATTAGAAAGAACTTTGTCTATCTTAGAAAAGATAGCTCCATCCATGTGCTTATTAGTCCAAGTGAAACGATCCCTTACACTGTCTATTTCAAAGAGCCCAATTGTGTCCATCATATCAGCCAGGTCAGTGTACTCAACTTCATGAACCCTATTACCCCCATTCCATCTTATGTTATGAGCATATTATTGTAGTCTATAATCAGACACCAAGGCTCCTACTGATGATGGTGTATCCTTTCTATATCTCTCTAGAGAATTTTTCTATGATCTAAGTGATTTAGTGCATAAATTGATGTGAATAAGTACATGAAGGACCCTTTAATGTTAAAGATACCACAATGAATCATTTGTGTTGTGCTACTGATATGTTTGACCTCCACTTTATTTTCATCCCAAATAATCCAAATTCTCCCATTCTCATGCTTGGAGTAATTATCCAAGTATGCCCCTTTGAAGCCCATTTTATTCCTAATAGAGTTGGCATTAGCATACTTTACTCTAGTTTCTATAAGGAGAGCAATTTAAGGCCTAAGACTTTAGAGACGCAAACTAATCTCCCTAGTCTTGCCTGCTTTATTTCACCCCTTTAAGTTCCAAGATATAATTATGGCACTTTATCAGGAGTCACCATAGGATAATTCAAAATCCATAGGGACTCATAACCATTGTGACATGTGATGGGCCTATTTGAGTGCTCTACCATTGTACATTTTCCTTTATCCTTCCAGCTCTTACTTGCCTTGGTGACTTTGGTCTAGTTTTCCTATTCAGCTTCATGTGTGGTAGTGACTGTTTCTTTGCTTTGTTCCTTTATATTGTTGGCTTTTTGTCTGTATTTATTATTGTGAATCTATTTCTTCTGTGCTCCTTGTTGACAATGATGGCCTTTTTTGGCATCTATCACAGCAGGGAGGCTTGCCATCATACTCGACAAGCTACTGGATATGATTGCCTTCATTATCTATGATTATAATTATGTCCCTCAACTTTTGTGTAATATCCACTGCTACCAAAATCCTAGCATAGGATATTCTTAGTTTGTTTGATGTGCCCTCATCAGTAAACTAAGGTTTCCCAACTGCACTCTGTATCTTTCTCAGGCTCTTGGCTCCCCATAAATGTAATGGAAATTGAGGCAATTTCACCCATATTGGCAGGGTCTTGAGCATGTCACATTTTAATTTGAAGTATGGTTTCCATTCCCTCAGAAAAATTGCCATATTATGAATGGTGTAGGGTCCTTTCATGAGAACTACATCTTTATCTTTGAACTAATGGAATTTTAATATGAAATACCCTTCCTCGTTGTAGAACATATAAGGAAATTGTGCAAAATTCCATCATGTATTGTTTGACAACATTCATACTTAGTTATTCTCCTAACACATACATAATCACTACTACGAAATAAACATTCGGTGACACTATATTACCACTGCCATATATACACCGTAGTCATATCACATTTTCTACGCACTTGATTTCTTTATTAAGAAAATTTTCATCACGAATCCTATAAAGAACCGTTGTCATATAAGTTGGGTGACAAACTTTGAGTTCAAGCATCAAATTTTTTTCCATTTTTACAGTAAAAATAAGCGCGTGTCCATTAACATTTTTTTCATTTAAAAATTGAAAGTTAACAACTATAGTTGTTTTATTCAATCGTGGTTATAAGTTTCATATATCACTACAGTTGAAACTCATAACCGTTGTGAAATTTTTTCCCACAAAATTAAAACATATCAGGTACTTTATTTCGTTTATAAAACACAAAGGTGCCCTAGGGAACGAGATGACAACGATAGCGAAATATTCACCATCCTTTTCGAATATCATTTCTGGAAGCGAAATCTTCACCATCCTCTTCGAATATCATTTCTGGATGTGAAATCTTCACCACCCTCTTCAAACATCATTTATGGTGTGTCACAGTTCTCCTCTCTCTCTCTCTCTCTCTCTCTCTCTCTCTCTCTATCTATCTATCTATCTATCTATCTATCTATGCTTATGAATATTTAGGGTTACCGCTTATGTTTATATTCTAATGAATGTGTATTGTTCATGTTTTAGATTTTGTGACATTCACATTTCCTTTATTTTTGTTTTGTTGCAACTGTGTTTTGGTTTTACTCTAATTTTGTTGCAGCTATGACGCTTATGAATGTTTAGGATGAAAGGTGATAGATTATTGTGTATGGAAAAGGAGTTCTTGAATTCCTTTAAACCATAGGATTAAAGACTTAGATACAAAACTATAGAATTCCTTAAGCTGGTAGAATATTAGTTGTAATTTTAAGTTGACAGATAAAAACTATAGAATTCCTTGAATTCAACTTTCATTAAATAAACCTTAAGCTGAAAACTTACAAAAAGGTAAGTCATTTTTTTATTAATCATATCTAAATGCTCCGGTTGAGAGAAAGTTTCACCAAGTGTAATATGCTTCATCATCATCATCATCATAATCGATGATGATTGACCTTTTCACCCTTCTTCTTCAATATCTTCTATTCCTTATAGCTCTCTTGTGTCTCAAAGGTTCTTAGACCTCTTCTTGATTCTGAGGAGGGTTTTACATAGGAGCTCCGGAAGTTTCAGCAGAAGTACTCATTTTAATTCTTCTTATTCTCTGATCCTTTAGATGATCAAGTTCTTTTTGTGTTTTGGTTCAAAGAGGATTTCTGTTTTTTATACTGATTCTTTTGATTCTTCATCTTCTCTGATCTTTGAAAGTCTAAAAGGCAAAAGTTTTCACGCATGTCAAGTTTGCTCATTATTGCTTCTTTAATTCTCTATGTTTTCTTCTTTTGGAGTTGGAAATTAACCTCGAGCTGTGGAATTATTACATCTTTGTAGGTTCTTTGAATCCTAATGGAATTGTGTCATTGATGAAATATAAGTTCAATTCAAAAATGGGTGTATTGTTATTTCTAGTACAATATAATTGAGAATTGTTTAGAAATAATATCACAACAATTGTTTCCATAAAGCGTAATTATAAGTTGGCGTTATCCAATTTATAACAACTGTTACACGTCCGTTGTGGTAACCAGCATACATATAATAACATGTTACCTAAAAACGAACGTGCTATCGTCATTATATGTGTTTCGCAGCTGTCATCGTTTGTATTTTCAATAGTAGTAAATCAAAGACGATTCCCAAAATTTTACCTCAGTTTCCACATCAGTGTCTTCAATTTGAATCTCCATTTCTCAATCAACAATCGTTGGTGCTAAAAACTCAATAGCTAATCCATTTTCTAGATTTCGATTCCCGCTTATAACATCTACCCACAACTTCTTCTCTAATGTTGTTTCAGTTGGGGTTCCAAACCCTAGTGTTGCTGAACTCTCTACTACCTCAACAATCTTCACACGCATTAATGTCTTCCTATTGGTCCTCCTCGTCCATCTGAGTTGAGCTATCAACTTGATTGACACGACATCCCGATTGTGGAGGTGCCTTTTTCTGCGGCCGCCCATGCCCACATTTCATCGTCAGAGCTCTTAATTGTCTACATTATTATTATTATTTACTAAACTATTATAAAATCTATATTGTATAAATATTCATCAATTTAGTTAAGAAAGTATTGATATAAAAAACTATTAAATAAATTTTATATAATTTAAAGATTATTTTTTATTTTTATATATTTGACCAGTTAATTAACTAATTAGAAGAGCTTATAATATTGTATTTCATACATATAGTTAATTTTACTTAGAAAATAGAAACTTTATAAAATTATCAAAACGAATAAATTTTTTAAAAGAAATGACGAAAAATGTTCAGGGAGTTTTTTTTACTAGGGAGCTTTGATACATAGTGTAGGATTAGACATCTTTGTGAGACACACATCAATTATTCACCAAAAACTTTAAGGTGATAGGTGAGTGGGTTCTCCCACTTATAAATGTTCAGCCACCACATTCCTATCCAATGTGGGACTATTTTTCCACTTACTCACACTTGTATTATTATTCTAACACTCCCCCTCAAGTGTGAGTCTATAATGCCCCCTCAATTGTATTGTCGTTGACATTTTTTTCACCTCTTCTTGGGCATTTCGATACAAGCAAGTCAGTCCCTTTCTCGAACCATAGGCTCATGATACCATTTGTTGGCGCAACAATCGGGGGTCGAGCGAGGAGCATTATACTTTGTGGGATTTTCCTCACACTTGATTCTCAATACTCCCCCTCAAGTGTGAGTCTATACACAATTCTCCTCTTCAAGTGGAAGCTTTTTCTTCCATATACACACATGTACCTCCGTTAACACTCTTTTAACGAGACACTTTATACCCACATGCGGGACGCTTATCCACGATATCATGTGGAGATATTTTCGATACAATTTGTTGGAGGAGTTTTTCATTAGGAAGTATTGATACATAATGTAGGACTAGGCACTTGTGTGAGAGACACACTACTTAATCACCCAAAACATTAAGATGATAGGTGTGTGAGTTTCCCCACTTATAAATATTCAAGCCACCACATTCATATTCAATGTGAGACTATTTCCCAACTTACTCACACTTGCATTATTATTCTAACAAAATAAATAGTGAAGAATATAACAAAAAATTATTTGATTGAAATTATAAATTAATTTAAAATTTAAGATAATTTATTTTTATAAAAATAAGTTACAATTCAAAAAGGAGGTAGTATTTTTTAATGCCATTGTTTCATCAATATATTAGAACAAAATACCAAATAATTAAAGCAGAATAAAATGGTATCAATCTTTATAATTTATAAATAAATAAAAAATTGAAATTCTCTAAACTAAGCTACAAAACAAGATTTTTTTTTAAATATCCATGTTTTTAAAAAAATTCACAAGTAACCAAGATTTCAAAATAATTACGCAAATGACCAAAATTTGGAAATAAAACACATTGTCGACGGCCCAATGGCGACTACACTATATTTTGGGCCAAGTCGCCATGCCTAGTGGCGACTTCTTTTAAAAATGGGCCAAGTCGCCACCTAGGATAGTGACAACATTCAATTTTTTTTGCCTATAAATACAAACCCATTACTCCACTAAAATGCACTAATTTCTCCACCATTTTTCTCGTTTTCTTTGCACATTATTGTTCATGGCTCACATAAGGTCACTGTCATATCAGCGAACATCATTGAAGCGTCCCGATCCTGAACCAGTTTATCTCAGAAAGGATGGGCATGTTATTTTCTCTCCCGTCAAACCCCCCATGCTGGTTAAATTTTGGAACATCTATTTCTTTGACCAACTCAAGAGGACTCTGATGGCTTTTTTAGAGGGGGAGTACGAACTCGATGAAATCATCAGAAGGATCCAAGGGCTTAGATTAAGGACCTTGTCTGAGACCGGAGAAAAGGAACGTTGGTGGGATGACGTGGAAGGCGACGTTGATTCCATTCTATTGATGCATGGATCTGATGACATTGTTTTGACTGTTGTTATTTCTTAGATTTTAATCGTTTTTTATGTTGTTGTTTTAGTCTTCGTGCTGTTGTTTTAATCGTTGATTTTAGATGACATATTTGTTCATGTTATTGTTTATGTCGTTTGCCATGTATGTTATAACTCATCTGACTAATGGAAAAAAGTCCATTTCATTGGTAAAATAAATTACAAAGAGCATTGATCCTACAAACTATGTTGTGGAACTAGATCCACGATTGGGACACTTATTCTTATTATGCCCAACCTGACAACATATACTACACTTCCTTTGCATTTTATCAGTGGCCTCCATTTCGGTTCTAATACGCTTGCTGCTTGGTCGACCACTTTTATTTCGGCGCATTAAATCGTTGTGCCAAACAATTTCCCTGTCATACACTGGCCAATATGCCTCCATTACTACCACCATAAAGTAATTATTGTATACATTGAACAACATTGATACCTTGTAAATCGGAGATACCAATGATAATGCATCAACGTGAGTATGTGAACAGGCTGCAATGACATGGGAGCAAGGCATACGATAGGCTTGGCCGCAGTCGCACCAACGATCTGGGATTATGACCCGATACTCTTGTCTTAGCAGCCCCTGGTTGTGGTCAATTGTTTCTTTGATACTGGAAGTATGGTCATGACGGTCGAATTCTGTAACTCGATGGATGTTTCCTTTGGCAGATTCTTGCTGCATAAATTTCATGCAAATATCGCTGTACACCTGATGTGTCTGTAACACTGCATTCCACCGCTTACCTATTGTGGCGAACAATGTTGCCATCCGAAAATAGTTTGCACTCACCAAAGAGGTTACAGGTAGGTTTCGTATGCCCTTGAAATTGTCGTTCATCGATTCCACAAGATTTGTAGTCATGTGGCCCTACCTCGCCCCATTGTCGTACGACCTAGTCCACTTCGCTCTATCAATGTTATCAATCCACCTCCCCGCATATGGATTTGACAATGTTATTTCACGGCAGTAGTATTGAAATCCTAGTTGGTTTAAGGCATACCCCGCATTCACTAAATTGTTCTTCGAAAATTTATCTTTGATCTCTCACATAAAATTTTGTGCAATATGCCTAATTTAGTTGACATGCGTCAATGGGGGGTCGTGTCAACCATTTGCCAGATTGTTGTATGCACTGTCAATAGAAGCGTGCCTGTACGAAATCAAACATAGATCAGGTTGTGGAGCAACTTTAGTTCAGAGATTCTTGAGAAAGAAACTCCAAGCAGCAGCTGTTTCTCCTTTTACTAGAGCAAAGACTATTGGGAAAATATTACGGTTTCCATCTTGTGCGACTGCCATCAGTAACGTTCCTTTGTATTTCCCGTACAACCAAGTTCCATCAATTTGAATAATTGGTTTTCAAAAACCAAATCCGATAATGCACGGTCGAAACGCCTAGAAAAGTCTATGGAATATTCCATTACCTTCGAGACGAGTTTCGTTTGGGGATTATGCCGGCAATGTCTCCAATATAGTAACCGTCTCAGGAAGTTGTTTATAGGATTCCTCCCAGTTGCCGTAGAACATTTCAATTGCCTTGGTTTTTGCTAACCAAGCCTTTCTGTACGACAGCCTATATTTGAACACAGAAACGCAATGAGAGATAATCGTCTTGACCTTCAGTGACGGGTCAACATCTACGAGAGGTAATATGGTCTGACATATCATGTCATGACTTAGTTTCCGATGATCTTGCACCATATTGGTGTTAACGCAAGTGTGAGCTTGAGAAATGGAACCTATCACCCAAACATTAACTTTCTTTTTAAATAATGCCATAAGCCTGTATCCACACCCCGGGTTTCTGCACAAAATGACACATCTATCTGGATTCGAGCGATCAATACTGAAATAAACACAGTTTGCTAAGTGCCAGTTTTTGATTGCTAGCATACAATCTTCCTTTGAACGGAATTTGTCACAATTTTTTAACTACTCGTCGGACCACACTTTGAGGCCGCACCCACCAGGAGCCATCTTGTCCCACCAAGACAAAGCTTTGAAGGCGCCGCATGCACACGCCTTTCCTACAGCGAGAATTCTAGAGGTCAAGGTCGATTGACAGATTTTGTAGACCCGGAGTGCATTGAAGGGCCATCGACCCAAACACAATAGGAACCGGAAATGGGGCGTCGTAGGACTAGGGGTACAACTAGGGGAGCACTACCAACTCGTGAGCGATCTAGATGAGTTATTAAACCCCCGCCGTGCGGATTGTACCAAGGTTAACCACACTAAGTCCGCCAAAAATATAATTGTAGACTCTATTATAATTAATGTAATTGTAGTTTTTTAATTAATATAAAATGGTAGTTTTTTTATTAATATTATTTTTCTAAGTAAAATAATTTAACAATGTAAAATAAATTAAGTAAAAAAAAATAATGGTCAAAATAATTTATGTTAAGTTAAGTAAATAAAAGGAAAAAAATGAACGTTGTCGCTATTGGGTCTGACGATTTAGCCCAAAATTTAAGAGAAGTCGCCACTGGGCTTGGCGATTTGGCCTAAAATATAGTGTTGTCGCCATTGGACCTAGCAACAATGTGTTTTTTTTCTTTCAAATTTTGATCGTTTGTGAATTTTGCGTAATCATTTTGAAATCTTGATTATTTGTGAATTTTTTTTAAAAACATGGTTATTTAAAAAAAACTCACAAAAGAATGCTTTTTTTCCACCTTCCAGCACAAAAAGATGATAAGGGCATGAATGATTAGGACAGAGTGTAGCGTGAAGCAAGTCCCAATAGTTGAAGGACACACAAAAAGACACCTACAAATTTGTCCACCCTTCTTTTTTTCCATCAAAATCCTTAGTATTTCTTTGGAAACCTTAAAGCTACTTAAACTTTGTGACTTATTAGTTTTTGTTCTGTTAAAGTGAAGCATCCACTAAATCATGTCATGTTGAGTACGTTTTGGATTTGTGCTCTTGTAATTTTAGTGCACAATGGCCTAAGTGTATATGAATTCCTTCAAGTAGTGAGAGATTCACATTCACCTAAAATTTCATTCTCTCAATGCTAGAGGCCAAAATAGTTGGTCTATTTTGTACCTTATTTTGAATCTTATTCTATTTTGAATCAATGCTAGAGGCTAAAATTTCATTCTCTCAATGCTAGAGGCCAATTATATAAAAAAAATATGGCCTTTTAGATGTTTAATTTTGGTAGCACAAGTGTCATTTTTCTTAGTTCTTAGCTGTGCAAAACTTATCAGAATTTAAATGCACAATTTTCTTTTTTAGAAAAGGAATTTCTTTTACCAAAAAGAGAAAAGCTAAAGGAGCTGAGAATTTGAAAAATAGGCTCCTTGTTGTTGTGTCATGAAGTACAACTCATAGTGTATGATCTAAATTAATATATAGAATTGTTTTAATTGCGTGATCGATTCTTTGTTTGACTTTTGTTTGACATTCTATGATATAGATGAATTGTGAAACAATTTTATTTTTTTCGCTTAATATAATATTGATAATATAGAACTTTGATCATTCAATCGATATAATATTGACAATAAAGAATTTGATAAATCTGATTATCTTTTTGTTTTAGAAATGATTTTGTAGTATATGACTTACGAATATTCCTAGACTTTATTTAAGTGTAAGTTTCTTTGTGCATTAATCGATATACACTTTGTTAATGATGTGGTAAAATAAGTAAATAAAATGGAGGAAAAGTCAAACTATTAAAGTTAGATGAAGACATAAAAATCTATAAAAGTTGTTAAAATTTTTGAAATTAACAATTTGAATAAAAGTATGATCTTGAATAAAACATTTATTATCACTTTACTTAAGTGTATTTATTTTTTTCATTGATTGATAATAGACTTTGTTGGTTTTGTCGTAAAGAAAGTAAATGAGATGGAGGAAAATCAAACTGCATAAAGACAAATAATTATAAAAGAAGTTAACTAAAACAATTTGCAATTAATGATTTGTATAGGAGCATGATTCTGAATACAACATTATACAAAAGTTTATTTATGTAATCGATATTTCTTAGTGGAATAAGATTTGGTTATTTTCGTTGTCGATAATTGATAAAGACCTTAAGGTTTGTCTTCCAAAAACCCAAGATTTTTTACTTTGTTTAGGTGTTGGAGTTGTATTTAAATTATGTTTTTCTTAGTAATGGTTGATTAATTATATTTTTTTTTCTTTTAAATTTTCCGATTTTTCTCCATATTAAAAAAAAAAAAAGGATTTATTTCCTTTATAGTAATCCTTTTCTTCTACCTATTTATACAAAAAAAAAAATTACAATTAACATAGTGGGATCTTAAATTAATTAGTGTATAGAACTTCTCGTGCACAGCATGGTTATGACCATAAAAGATGAATATTACAACATCATTTAGCAAAGTATATTGAAAGTGAAAACGAAGAATGATACGTAAAGTTTATCTCCTATGAGTTAAATAACAAAGGTAACTTGGAATCAAAGAAGAGGAAAATGATACTGAAAACTTTGTGCTTTTGATTGATCATTTCAATAAGTTTATTCCCTAATTTGGTATCTTCTTAGATGGTGGAAAACCTTCCACTTGGAGAAGAATTGTCCTTTAATTTCCTCTTCTGTCAGGTGGGAATTGAAATGATCTTTCATATGAAATGGATATGTGCTTGGATTTTATTTCTATTACTAGTATTCAGTTTATATATATATATATATATATATATATATATATATATATATATATATATATATATATATATATATATATATATATATATATATATATATATATATATATACATGAATTAAAAATTGGCATGCAGTTGTGTTTTAAATTTTGAGTGTAATGTGTAAATTTAATAAGATGGTATCCTATTAATAATTTGAATTAATCGGTGTGGAAAACATATCATCCCTATAAGAGGTAAGAAATAGAATATTCTTTTAATTTCGATATTAATATATATAGGGTTAAATAAGTTTTTTTGTCCATATAAATATGTCATCCTTCAAATTTAGTCCCCACAATTTTTTATTCTAAATAATGGTCCTTGTAATATTTTTGACACCTTCCGTTAGATTCCACTAACGGAGGCTTACATGTGACAAATTTAAGCAGCCAGCGTGGATTTGTTTTTGTCTGATTCACCAGCGTGGACATTTGATAAAGTTACCTTATCTTTTAACACCATCTCCATTTTGACTAAGTTAAAGAAACAACAGTGCATAATCACTACGCCAAATTTGACTTTTAGCAGCACATCTACAAAAGCGTATAGGTTTCGCTAAAAACAAAACTAAAAAACAAGGGAAAAACGTTGCTATAGGGGATCCTACGAAAGCGCTTTTAAAAAGCGCTTTCTAAGGCTACCTTAAGAAAGCGCTTTATAAAAGCGATGTTATAGGTAAGATATGAAAGCTCTTTTAAAAGCACTGCTATAGGGGTAGGATATGAAAGCGCTTTTTTCTAAAAAGCGCTGGTATAGGTCTGGTTACGAAGGCGCTTTTAAAAGCGCTCTCGTAGCTTATTTAAAATTAAAATTTTTAAAATAAAAGTAACAAAACACGAGTTTTGCCTTCACTGTTCTTCACTGTTCGCTTCTCTAAGATAAGGAAACCCTATCTCCCTTCGCGCTACTGCTACTGTTCATCACTACTTCTCGCCCAAAAACGCCGCCGTAGAGAACCCTACAATCATCTCCCTCTCTTCCCTGTAACGACATTCATCCAACAACCACCTAAAGCATAGAATCAACAATAATAGCTCAACAGCAAAGACCACACGCGAAAATAACAACAATCTTCGCATTCAACATCCATAGCAGCTTGCAAAATTAGAAGAAATTCGAAGCGAAGAGGAGTCTAAATGCGATTCACAACTGCATAGCTGAGTCCACAACTGCATAGCTGAGTCCAAATGCGATTCTTCTCCAACTGCAAAGTTGTGTTTACTCGTTGAAAAAGTAAAGTTCTTCTGAATGCGATTCTTGCTGTGAGAGCTTATCGATTTTGATTTTCACACTAGATATCTTTGATTTCTAATGAGTCTTGTTCGTTTTGCTTATAATTGTGTGTATTAGTTTGTTAATTATGTTTTCTCTTCATGAGTCTGTTGTAGTTTTAGGGTTTTGTGTTTGAATTTTGAATGCCGTCATTGCAATTGGCGTGGGATGGTTGATTCTTTGTGCTTTTAGGGTTTTTATCAGTTTGAGCTTGTTAATTTTGAGAGATTTGCGGAATTCTGGTGATTAGAGACGCTTGTGTTTGCACGAAATGACTAAATCTTTAATAATTTGGCTGATGTTTTGATGAATGAATAATTGTAATTTATAACTATAGGAATACATTTGAACTTATATTGAAGAGTACTGTGTCTCTGTCTAGTTCAGATGATGTCAGAGAAGGCTGCTGATTAGCGGTATGACGACTGTTAGTTTGTGTCCTTCTGATTTTCTTGTTCTTGTTCTAGTATAACTATAGGAATACATTTGAACTTAGATTGCATTTGAGTTTATCGTTTTTGAATCAATGTTTTGCACATGCATGGCTGTCCGGATTTTAGTAGCATGATAAAACCTCATTTCGATTCTTGTTTTGTTCATTCTTTGAATTTAATTTAAACACCATGAGTTTGTTCATACTTGCGTATCAATCGATGTTGATTTTGTATTGGTGTTTAAGTCACTTTTAAAGGTGATTTTGATGATGTTTCAAGTTGAATTCAATTCACAAAGTTTGTCGGTTGATGTCGGTGTTTATATATAAGGTTGGAATCACTTGGAAATTGATTCTCATGAGATTTTTATGCATAATTTGCTGCTGTCTAGCTTTTGATTTGTATGAATAATGCTTGATCTAGGCTTGATTTTTCATGTATTGGAATTGAATTGAATTATAGCATGAGTTATTGAGTTCCGTTCTCATTTGTGAATTGATGACCATATTTACCGTTGTGTTTACTTGATTTTAAATATGTTTAGCACCATGTACATAATGCTGATTTTTTACAATGTTATTATGATTCTTGATGTCAATGTTGTTAATTGTTAAGTGATGAACTTACTAACTTTGTGAATTTGCTATAGGGGTTACTTGTGAAGAGTGAAAGTTTAATCGTTTTCAAGAATCTTACATTGTGTGGGTCTAGAAGTTGCTTACTTCTATACAGGTAATTAATTGTTCTCTCTCGCCAAAGTAATTAGTTATTCTTTGAATGAATTGCTATGATGGATCTTTCCACTTTAATTAGTTGTTTACTTATCTACTTATGAATGATCTGTAATTAGTGGTTGAATCGGTTTTTATTGTATGAAATTTTTTATAATAGAAGTTTTCTTTCCTTTGAATTAGCAGTGCTTCCCGGCCTAGTTCGACGTACAGAGCTCATTCTCTGCATTTTCTTGAGTTCGATAAAATCCGAGGTAAATTTCTTTCTCAAATTACTAGTATTGTGATGAATTTGTCTGAAATTACGTGAATATGTTGCGTTTTATTGCTCCGGATTCATTCCGTGTATACTTTGTGTTTTGACAGAAACGCATTATACTGTTTTGTGCCTTAATTAGTTGTTTTTATTTAGCTTAATTAAGACATGGATAAGACATGGATGCATTCAAATCGATTGTCGAAAGAGTACGAGAAAGGGGTATCGGAATTCGTTAAGTTTGCGGTTGCCCACGCCGAAGACCCGATTCGAATGACGTGTCATTGCTTGGGTTGTTGTTATGGGAGTCGGGTTGACGCGGTTCAGTTGGAATCGCATTTAAAGAGGCATGGAATTGATAGAAGTTATTCATGTTGGAATTTGCATGGTGAGAAAAGTAACGGGAATGTTGAATCGAGGTATAATACGACGTATGCTTCAAATGACGATTGCGCAGACATATATGATTATGATCGAGTCGAAGAGATTGCAGAAGCGCTTGAAGAAGATCTTGAGGATTGTCCCAAAATGTTAGAGAGGTTGGTAAGCGATGCAGAGAAACCGTTGTAAGATGGTTGTACAAAATTCACAAGATTGTCTGCGGTGTTAAAGTTGTACAACTTAAAGGCGGACAATGGATGGTCGGATAAAAGTTTCACAGAGTTATTAGCCCTTATGAAAGATATGCTATTAGAGGATAATGTTCTTCCCAATCGAACGTATGAGGCCAAAAAGATGTTATGCTCTATAGGCATGAGCTATGATTAGATACATGCTTGTCCAAAAGATTGCGTTTTTTTCGAAACGAGTATGCATCGTTAAATGAGTGTCCTAAATGCGGTGCCCCTCGATATAAGAAAAATTTGTCTCCGACAAAAGTCTTATGGTATTTTCCTATAATTCTGAGATTTAGACGCATGTATCATAGTGAAACCGATTCAAGACACTTGACTTAGCATGCAGATGAAAGAATTATTGATGGAAAGTTACGACATCCGGCAGACTCACCACATTGGATGAAAGTTGATAATGATTATCCTGAATTTGGAAAAGAAGCAAGAAACCTTCGCTTGTCATTGTCTACTGATGGAATGAACCCACACGGTATTCAAAGTATCTCGCGTAGCACATGGCTTGTGATTCTTATGATTTATAACCTACCTCTGTGACTATGTATGAAGCGTAAGTACATGATGTTATCTATGTTAATTTCTGGGCCTAACCAACCAGGGAATGACATAGACGTATACTTGGCACCCTTAATCGAAGATTTAAATTTTTTGTAGGAGAACGTGTGGAGGTTTATGATGGGTATAGGAAAGAAAGTTTCAACTTGAGGGCGATGTTGTTTGGAACAATTAATGATTTTCCAAAAAAGGATGATGAAGGAAATTTTGTTGAAGAGGATACGGGACGTCCAGAAAAGTATAAGAACTTCATTGATGATAAAGATTGGGTTGAGTTTGTAAAACAAAGAAAAGATGAAGATTTCCAGAAAAGGAGTGCCAAAAATAGCGCGAGAGCATCAAAATCCGCGTATCCATACAAAAAAGGGCGTTTGGGATATGTACGCTTAGAGGAAAAAATTGTAAGTAAATAGAAATGCTACGTTCTTATTAATTGTCTAAATGTGTTGTAATTGACGATCTTATGATTTATGTCAATGCGTAGTTAGAGGAGACGAAAAATGAGGAAACCTCACTTTCAGTACATGTGTTGTGGAAGGAAGCTCGTGTGGGCAAGAATCGAGTTGTTGATCCCGATGTTCAACAAATTTATGATGAATGTGTAAGTATAACATTGTGTCTTTAATTAAATCAAATGTTTATTAATATATAATTGATTTTTTTATCTCCATTAATAATTTTCGATATGTAAATGAATTACATGAGACCATGTCGCAATCGGTATCCACAGGTGAGGACCAGGATAACAGGAGCGTACTTAGCAAAGCATTAAATGTTGCTGAGTATCCCGCTCGGGTGAGGGGTAAAGGTCATGGTGTGACTCCAACCTCTTTCTATAAGCATCCTAGGAGAATAAATCCTACCAATGAAGAAGTGATGCAAAAATTGCAGGATTTACAAGCACAAATCTGTGAATTGCAAAGAGATAAAGAGAGATATATGAGGAAAAAGTGAAATACTTCATCGTTGAAAGAAACTAGTGACAAAGTTAGTATCAACTGTCAAAATAAATTTCCCGAGGTAATTATAAATTCTTTTTTCTTACAATTGTTCTATTTCTGTAATAATAATGACTATATATTGTTCAAGTTTCTCTTTTTTTTCCACCTCTTTCTATTATTGAATTAACAGTAACATATTTATTATTGATTTAGGGCATTTCATCTTACCAACTATACTTATCATCACCGGATTATTGCCTAGTTGGCAAGGGAAAAGTGCACAACACTTTGGGAGATTTAATTCACCATAGATCGCTCCCGGATGGACACCTGAAAGTATCGGTTGATATTGTATTAGATCATGATGCGTTGCTATCGATACCTGACATGGTCTCAGAGATAACATTGCTGCGAGATGCAATAGGGTCATTTGTTGCATGGCCCTCGGAACTCATTTTTATTGATGATGAGGTATGTTGAAAACCATTATGAATCTTTTAGTTTTCAAATGTCAATTCTGAACCGTTACGTTAATTATTTTTTACATGATAATTTTAGACTCCTACAAAACCCGCATCTAAAGGTAAAGGGATTTTGCAGTACGGCGAGTCTGTTGCATCACTAAAAGAGGTACATTTAAAGTGTTAATTATATGATTTGAATCTAAAACTGCATGGTTTTATAATTTATCTAAGTTATATGATTTTAGGTATCTGCTCAAGGGTCACAACAAGTGAGCCAGAAAATTGGTAGCGTACCACCCAAGAAAAGGGATCCTTCAAAGGCCGTGGCAAAAAACGGTGCTTTTGTGCCTTGATTCCGTCAGTATCTTGAAACACTTGTGGTAACATCAGATTTGATGAATGGTGCGATTCGTGAAACGAATATGGATGAAGGTATGTTTGGTTTTAATTGCGCCGAAACAATTGCACGAGAGGACATGGAAGAGATTTTTATGCATAAAGAATTAGGCGTCGGTGTTATGCACTCATACATCTGGTAATCCGATCAATATATTATTTAATTATTTGAACAATTTTTTACACATTTCAATAAAAATAGTCTAATGTTTATTATGTTTTTATTTAAGGTTGTTGTATGACAAAATGATGCGCGGGAATCAATTGTCAAACATATTCCATTTCGTGTCTTCCTCCTGTGTCAGCGGAGCGACAATTGATAGGGAACTGGATTCAGTAAGAGAGCACTTAGTCATGAGATTCATGGCCACCGGCAATACAGAAAGCTTGTATCTTTGGGCGTATAATACTCAACCAATAGGGTTAGATTTTCATTCTAAGTTTATTCTAATCTTTGTTTCTTTTGCATAGCAAAATTTTCATATAAAATTTTGTTTTAATTTATAGACGTCACTGGTTGTTGGTTGCTATGGATCCTGTAAAAGAAGTGGTATATTATCTGAATTCGGTAAATGGTGATTTGACCAATTATCTGGATATGAAGTCAATGGTTGATACGTAAGTGAGATTGTTCTAAATATTTGTGTATATTTATATATTTAATTATTTCTGTGACATTGTTCTAAATATATGTTTTTATTTTGTTAGAGCAATACAAGTATTCCGAAGTCAAAGAGAAGCTCGAGTATCACAGACTAAGTTACGCAACATTACTTGGATCAAAGTGCAGGTACATTAGTTTTCACAATTTTGCTTATAATAGTTATGATACTTGATAAAACAAGACACCTATACATTCTTATTTGTTTTTCTATGTAGTGTCCGCAACATCGAAACAATACAGATTACGGATACTTTGTTTTGACGTTTTTGAAAGAAATCCTTCAAATGAATCAATTAGAGATTCCAATCATGGTATGGATTTATAACTTAGGATAATTTATTACATTTAACTAAATCATGCATATTATGTTTTTGTTATGTAGTACTTTGATGAATTCTATTTTGCTTCTTACACGAAATTTAAGTTGGAAGAAATCAAAGAAGAATTGTGTCAATATTATATTCAAAAAAGACTCATATAGGTATGAATACATTACTGTGTGAAAAGTGTTATGAATACATTATTGTGTGAATACATTATTGACCATGTTATTATTTTCATACTTTGCAGGACCAGGACCGATTTAGTTGATTTAGTTATTTACGGATGATTTTCGTATTGTTATAATGTAATGTGAATTGGTTTAGTTGTTTTGGTAATGTTAGAAATATGTGAATCGGTGTATATATATTTTGGATTAATAACAATGGTATATAATGTAATGGTATAATTATAATGCCTTTTTGTATATAATTGAAATCACTTCTTTGTTGAAATAATGGGATTACTGAAATAATGGGATTACGATTGTAAATTATAGGTTTATGGGATAATGTCATACCCTAATTTTGACCCCCCTGAGATGTCATACCTCTAAGTACCTCATTAAACTCAGGACAGGTACTCAGGGCAATCACTAGTTTATCTGATACCCAGTCGAGGGTGCTCAAGGACAAAAAGTTCAGGCAAAGGATCAATCAATATGAGAATAACCTATAATGCAATCATAGGATTCAGATGATTCATTTATTCACTTATGTTGATTAGGCAACAGTTGTCAGAACTCAGGTTTGCTCAGCTAAGGTTTTAACTCATCGAGGACTGAAATCAGGGACCACATTTGGGAAGCCCTAAAAAGCTCCAGGACACCTGTCAATTGGTTCAATCATCTTCAAATAACCCATATGATAATATCCATAAGGAATTACACTTCAATTCAAGATGTACAGTCATCAATTTCATCTGGTCGACAATTAGGGTTTTTGACCTAATTCACCAAGATAGTTGATTTTTAATCAGGGCATGGATCCAAAACTCAAAGCATGGCTCAATATCCTCCAATAACTCAATGTGATCCATTCACATCATTCCTTTTATGAGGATAGCTTGATTCACTTGAGATCACCAGAAGCGCGATTCACTTGAAAAAGTCAACTGTACAAGATCACCATTGACTTTTTGGAAATTTTGGTCAACTATGACTTTTGAAGTTTTAAATCATCAATATATGATATTTGAAGTCATTTGATCAAGGGAAATCAAGAAAATCAATCAAGAATCAAAAAGTCAAAATTTGACTTTTCATACTTAGAAAATTTTCTAAGTGTTTTCAAGTGGTTTTTACCAAACTTTGGAAGGGAATATCTCAAAATTTCACCTACAAACTGAAAAAGACTTCCAACATCAAAGTTGTAGATTTTGATCCAATGAACAACTTTGTCACATATGATTTTTTGGCTAGAAATCAACCATTGAAGAGATATGAAGCTTCAAAGTGGCTGCCTTCACAAAACTAGCAAGAAAACCCTAGTTTTCTTCAAACTTTATGGGACTTTTTCATTAATTTCCCTAAAGATTTTGGACAAGCACCAAACTAATGAATTTAAGTATATGTCAAGGGCTTTTCAAATTGTGTTCAACCTTCCCCTAATTCATTTTGAGCTAGGTGTTATGTTTGTTCAAAGATAGGCTCATGGAGTGAAGTTTTAAGGCATAACCAATTTTGGTTTTGGTCATTTTCGTGCAAGGACCTATACTAAATGGTGCATACACACTTCAAATATATCACAAGAGATTGGAGAGAATCATTTGAATCATTTGCATCAAGATTCCAAAACATCCAAAAATCAAAGCCATGTGATTAAGTAATCATTACATTTTTGAATTTATGGCAAATGGTGAATCATCAAGGAATCTTCTTCTAAACCAATTAGAACTCTCCTCTGCATCAGAATTGTCCCCTAGGATCATACAATATCAATGGTTGGGGGAGCTAGCTCGAAAATGCATCATTGCATATGAGATATTTGCAAATTTTCTTCATGGCTAAGAAACTAAGTTAACCTCATTAAGCAAGCTTACTATCACCAATTGCTCTGAGCCTTTTGCCTATAAATAAGAGAGCATACCTCAGTAATTAGACACACCAAAGCAACAAAATTCTTGCTTTCTCTCTTCTTTCTCCATACTTAGGTTTTTCAAAGGTCCTTTGGCAAGAAGACTCGGATTCTTCAAACCAAAGCTCTTCCTTTGGAAGTAAGTATTCAAACACATTGAGGGAGGTATTTAGAGGTGATCCAAACTGTAATACGGTGAACTGACTTTTTATCGATCGAAATGTCGCGGTTAAGCAAGAGTCGCCACCGACTCTTATTTTATCCAAACAAATTCGGAAAGGCAAAAAGAAACAGAAAAAAACCTTTTTAAAGAAATCTAAGTTCGGGGGGTAATTTATGCAAAGGGAAGGTGTAAGGCACCCTTTGCATCCATGGTTTTCCATGGGCTCTTAATTGCTTTGCTTGCTCGTTTGTCTTTAGAAAAAGTAGATGAAAGAAAAAAGTGGACTTTAGCTCGTAAATGAGCGTAGCCAGTTTTTGAAGAATTGTGAGAAAGAATATGAAAATTGAGCATTGCAAGGCAATTAGGGGCAATTACCTTAAACTCAGATGATAGGTCTCTTTTTAGCCTTTCAGAATGAAAGGGTCAATCCTTGCCATAAGATGGCAGGAAGCCTTTCGTTTGGAGGTAGAAGGGTCATCGAAATATCCTTTGCCATAAGACTGTCCCTTGCCATAGGAGGGCAGGTAGTCTAAGGCAAGGATCAGAATAAGCCTTATTCGTAGGCAGCCAGAAGATACCTCAGCCTTTTTCCGTAGGCAACTTCCGAGGGTCGAGGTCATATTTGTGTATCGAAGGCAGCATCATTTAGGGTCATATGACCTTTAATATTCGAGGCAGCACGGCTGAGGTATCTTCAAATTCGAGGGACATGGCTTATTCTGCAAAAACACAAAGGCAACAGGCAACAGGCAACAAGGCAACAGGGAGATTACCCCAAAAGGGTGCGTGTGTGCAACATTCACGTGGTTATGTTCAGATAATATTTATCTTGTAATTAGTGATTCTAATTGATTCAGAGTTGCACTCCCTAAATTACTAACCACGCAGATAATATAAGGCAAGAAACAGTAATACGGGGAAGGGGACAATGAAACCAGCGGATCCCTTAATCAGGGTTTGACACAAATAATAATAAAGCAGGAAAATATAAGGTTAGGGTTTAGGGTTACCAAACTCGTAGCTTTGGCGATCAACAACCCTGAAAATGCAAACCAATAAATAAATAGTGAGTGTATGGCTAATTCAAAGGCGAACAGGATTGACCCTAACATATATATATATATATATATATATATATATATATATAAAATAATAATAACTAAATAGGTAAGGGTACTTAGCTCTGATTTGATCTGATATGGTTGATAGGGCGCTTTTAAGATTAACCTTCGTATTTTGGATCAGGCGCGTAGTCGGGATTAATCATATTGCTAACCCTGAAAAGGCACAGAAGAAGAAGATTTTTAGTGTAGGGTAAACCCTAATTAGGATTCAAATTCTTTATAATGACAAATTGATTTAATTAATTATTGGTCTTGCGACCTAATTAATTGAATCGAAATAAAGAAATTAAATCGAGTGTAAAAATAATTTTTTTTGGAATTTTTTGGAATTAAAATAAGGCAAATATGCAATTTTGAAACAATATGTAAATAATTAAATCACTTTAAATCAATTTTTAAGAATAAAAATAAAATAAATAAAAATATTTAAAAAGTTATTTTATAAGTTTTTATATAATTTATATATATATAGCAAATTTATTTGAAGAAAAAAAAACAATATATATGCATATTATTTCAAAAATAAAAGTATTATGTAATAAAAAAGAAAAAAATTTGGGACTTAGCGTAAGTAATCCTGTGTGGCTCGGCTCTGAAGACCACGGTGGACCTGCGTTCTTGTGCGCGTTGGATAGGCTGGAGCGATGATCCTGTGGCTAAAAACGTGAGGGTGCATCCTGTGCGTGTGGACCGAGAAGTATCGAATCCGTCTGATTCAAACTCCAAACGCGCGCGTAAACGGGCCACTAGGGAAGCGCCACGTTGTCGTCTTCTTCGCCAGTCCGTCGTGTTAGCCCTGTTGGGACTTTTACCTACGGACACCCCTCCGTTGCTAGAACCTGCGAGCTACGAATGCAACCAAACGCAACAAGAAATATTTCGCGACCCCATGGATGTGATCGTCCAGGTCTCACGATTCTAATGATACTAATTATTAGGTCCAATTTTACTTAAAACAAAAAACCCTATTTCAAAGTCAAAAAACCTAACAATGGCGGAATGTTCATAACGGCATGGAAACGCAATTAAAGCTCCAGAATCAATCAGTATATCATAACAAACATATATATGCAATTAGATTTTGATATGGATGCATGAATCATTGAGATCGAAGGATTTTCAGAAAGTGCAAACCGTGAGGTGTTGAGGGTGATTCTGGTCGTGCAAGGACTTGGAGATGATCTGAATAGCTTCAGGAGAACTCAAGGAATGTTTCTGAACCTTAAAATCTCTTCGAATCACCCTGCTACTTCCAATTCGAATTCCAATTTTCTTGAAAATTTTGGGAGCTTGATTAGGGTTCTGCAGAGCAAGAATTCGTAACCCTAGGGGTCTGCTCTTGTTTGATACTTATAGAGGATGATTTAGGGTTGATATTCTTGGAGAAAATCCAATTGAATCAAAGATTGCCATTAGAGAAAATATGATTGAAAATTATGTTCAAAAAGCTTCCAAATTTGGTTTAATTCCAATATTTTTTCACCAAGCTTTGTGGACCACGAAAATTAACTCATTAATGTGATTTATTTGATTGGAATTGGAGCAAAATAAAATCTCTAACTATTTTTATGATTTTATATATTTAATTTATGATTTAAAATAATAAAAACCATAAAATAAATAGAAAAATCCTAAAAACAATAAAACTTTGGTTTTAGGGCGTGCATGGGCTCAAAGTGAAGATTGGATTAGTAGAACCTAGGCCCATTTGGAAGATTTTAGATTTTGTGACCTTTTCTCTTCATATTTTCCTCACAAAGTAGTCCAACTTTGACAAGGTGTATCTCCCTCATTTTTTGAGGTATGGAGGTGTTCTAAGACATTCTAGAAACCTTAGAGAGTCCTCTAATCAGTGCTTTTGGTCTCATATCAAAATTAGTTTCCATGCTCCTTGTGTGTCCTTTTGAAAAAAGTGTCTTTTTGTTGACTTTTGAAGATGACCTATAATGTACGAAGCCATATCTCTTAAACTATTGACCTATGAGCTTTGATTCTTGGACCATTGGATAGAGGAATGAATTCCCTTTAAAATGAGCTTTAGTGGGAATTTTTCTGATGAAGCATGAATATTTGGTGAATTTTCAAAGTTTGATTGACTTTTTTCAGTTCATGCCCAAAATAGTAACTTTTGACTTTTGACTCTTCTGAGGTTTCCTTGCATCATTATGATCAACCCTTGATCAAATAATGATTTTAGGGTTATGAGGATGTTTCTGACCAAATATCTTAAATGTTGATTGTGTATTGACTTGAAATGACCATTTTGCCCTTGAGAATCGACTATTGACCTAATCAAGGTTTGAGGGACTCAACTTGCCCTGATTAGCTTGAAACCTTACATGGGGATTCTTTGGGATGTTTGTGACCTTATGGAACCACTTTGAGCCCTTGATTCAGTGATTTTTCTTTGAATGAACCAACCCTAATTCAGAGCCTTTGTATAGGAGAGTGTGTTTTTGGAGCTTTATGTCTTGATTTTGAAATTGCATATGGGAAATGGTATGGGCAAATTTTGGGGTATGACACAAACCTATGGAACACTTCTGTGCGTGGAGAATCATCATCTTCACCTCTCACTTGGAGCTGTTGCAGTTGGGGTCGAGCAAGGAGATCTGAGCAGTTTCAATCCAAGCCAAGCATCTCAACACCTTCCAAAGGGGTCATTGAAGCTATCTGGATCGTTACAACAGCTCTGTAACACACTTTGATCAGAGCCAAATCTCCATTTTTAAGGTAAGTTTCAAGAACTTCAAACTCTATAATTCGCGTATGATAAATTAGAAATGAAGTTACCAGTTGGTTTCTACACTTTTAAGGATCATTAACCCTCAATCAATTGCATCATATCATACATATAGAGTATTTCATGTTAAATTTCATTTTTAGGGTTCTTAGTGTTCATGCTTGCGAATTTTAAGTTACACTTAGAATAAATAAAATTAAAGGATACCATCATGATCCTGGTTCAAAAATAAGCAAAATCCATCTTTACATCTTTGGATTTGGTTGAGAATTGAGGGAGATAGGATTTCCAGAAATTGAAATCGTGAGGTTGAAGATGAAGATGCTTTGCGCGCGTTTTTTTTGAATTTCAGAGGCAAGTTTAAAATATAATCACATGGAAGCGTGTTTTGAACGACTAAATCGTTCAGCTCACTTGGTTACATGCGCCTCTCACTCTCTCTTGCCTAAGGTCTGGGGTTCGAACCCCCCCCCCCCCTCAGACCTTTTGTTTTGCTTGTTTTATTTTTCGTTCATTTATGCACTTGTTTTCAAATAAAGTAAACTGAAGGTGTTTGTCTAACAAGCTGCGCGCGTAGCCCAGATGGTGGGAGTTTTGGTTAGTGACTTGGAGGGCGTGAGTTCAAGCCCTCTAGGTGACAAAACCTTATTTTTTACCACTTTTCCACTTCAATTTCTTTACAACTTTAACTAATTATTTCACTTATTAAACTAAAACATTTTTGATTTATTTTTTTACACACTTCTCATTTATTATATCTATTATGAGAATATACCAAAAAAATCATAAAAATATATTATTTTAGTATATTTTAATTAGGTTAAAAAACACATATTTTAAGTATGTTTTAATACCTTAAAAAAATATAATTTTCACTTGATTTTCAAAACCAAATCTCTTCTAAATGTTTTTGTGATAAAACCCTAATCATTTAGGTCTTAATCAAGATTAGACTTTGTCATTATCTTAATTAAGTTGACTGTTGTCAAGAATTTAAACTGTTTTCAAATCTCCAATTAGCCGGACGATCAAAGTTTTTGGACAACGAAACAGTAATCATTTCAATTACCAATCATTTTTCAACTGTTTTTTTCATAACCAGTACTATAAAGTACTGGGCCTCAAATAGAGTGTAAGTCCCAACACCTTTTTTCTTTTCTTAGTTTGTTTTCAAAAACTGTATTTACAAAATCTTCTTTTTGTTTTCAAAACATTCTTCTAGTATTTGAAGGACATTATTCCCGGTGAAACTCTTCAGATACCTATGTGACCTATGCCCATCTTCACTTCTTCTGTTTTCAAAACCCTTTAACTGTTTATAATATATATTCAACTGTTATCAAATCAACTGCTGGTAAGGCTTTGTACATACTTCTTCAAAGGCCTCCACTCCATCCAGGCTAGGCTTTACAAGCTTTCAATTTACAGTCTTTGTTTAAATTATTGTCAAATATAAACTGCTTATATATTGTTTAGAACTACGTCTGAGTGTAAACCTTAGGACAGTTAAACTATATATATATTATAGGACTATGGCCTAGGATTGAGAATGTCTTCCCGGTGAAGGCTCTTTCCTAATTAGAGATCTGTAGTTCAAACCCCCAAGATGAATTATTCCCGGTGAAACATCTTGGCAAAAACCTTAGAACCCAAAAATAGGACACATCCACCCAAGAGGAATTATTCCCGGTGAAACCTCTTACCCATTTGCTTAGAGCCAAAATAAGTTCAAAACCACATAGCTTTCTCTTGTGCTATAACAAGGACCCTCGATGACCCTCGATTAGCCTCCTCTTGGGCTTTGTACAAGGACCCACAGGCTTCTTAAAAGTATTTCCAACTTCCTCTTGAGCTTGTATACAAGGACCCATCAGGTTTCTTATAAACATAGGAACGGGTCTTTAGTTACCTTTTAGCCTATCCTGGTGAGTTTTTTAACCAAACTTTAAACAAGCTAAGATTGTCTCAATCTCATATTGAGTACACCTTTTGGAATGAGAGACATGGACAGTCTCTGTCACCCTTATCTTCATTAATCTTCCTTAGCAGAGTCTAGGATCCATATTTGCTTATCCTCAGCAAGAGTAAGCCTTAATCTTGGGCTTTAAACAAGAAGTCTCCATTAGATAATATTTCTGCTACCCCTGGAAAGGGTCAGCCTCCAAATATTCATTCTTTAAAAAAGATAATTTTACCAGCTGAGTCAAAATCCCTGGAAAGGGTTAGCTTCCAAAAAAATCAGTCTTTTAATAAATAAATCCTCCAGTAGAGTAAAACTCCCCAAAAGAGTCAGCCTCAACCTTGGGCTTTGTACAAGGCAGATAATAAAACTTCCCCAGTAAATTCTTCCTCATCAAGTAGCCACAAACTTGGGCTTTGTACAAGGCAGATAAACCATATTTCCTGTGTCAAAGATTCCTAACCTCTAGGATCTTTTCCCCATAAAGTCATCCATACTCAGTTTCCTCAACAGTCAGCCACAACCTTGGGCTTTGTACAAGGCAGAAAACAATGTTTTCCCTAGCCAGAGTAGCCACAACCTTGGGCTTTGTACAAGGCACAAAAAAGAGTCTCCCTAAGTAGAGTCAGCCACAATTCTGGGCTTTGTACAGAACACCAAATAAAGTCCATCAAATAAACACTCTCCAATTAGAGTCAGCCTCAATTCTGGGCTTTGTACAGAACACCAAATAAAGTCCATCAAATAAACACTCTCCAATTAGAGTCAGCCTCAATTCTGGGCTTTGTACAGAACACAAAAATTCCCTGTAATTAATCCTCAGTGGAGTCATCTCCCAGAGTCAATAAAATAAATCAATCAAAAAGCCTCAAGCTTGGGCCTCATACAAGCCAGCTAAAGTCAAATCTTTTATACAGTAGATAGACATAGCTTATCTCTATAGATAGATCTTTCTTCTATCTCACCACATTCAAACAAACAAACATTACATTCCATTTTAATTTTAATTAAGTCTCCCATTTAGGATTTTGAAAGGCATGAGCTGGCAGTAAAACCCAGACATGTGGTAACTTTCCCTAATTTGGATGAGCATCTTTCTTTCATTCAAGACGCAGTTGACTGGTATACTTGTACATACACAAGTAAGGTCCCCCTCTTGAATGAAATGAATTCAGTTATTCTGTCACTCTTTTAAATGTTTGTGGTGGAATAGTAGAAATACCTCTCTGTAAAGATGATTTCATGTCTCTTTACTGTAAACAGAGATTTAATTCAAGCTTCAACCTTGAGCTTTAAGCAAGGCACCAAAAATAATTAATTTCCCTAATTAGTTCTCCGAACTACATTAAGCTCTGACTTCCATTAGGGATATGTAGGCATGAGGTTCACAAGGAATCTCAGCGACCTAATAAAATACCAAAAATAGTCAGTCTGTCTGTCTTTTCAATTCAATTCAATTCCTTCTCCTAACACAAAGGAGAAACTTTCCCAATAACAAGCAACAAACACAATCACATTGACACAGAGAAGGTTCCCGTAGAGTAATACGAATATGTAGGGTGCTTAAACTCTTCCCTATGTATAACCGACCCCTCAGACTCCAGAATTTCTAGTCTAGGTGAATCCCCACACTTAGCAAACTCCTAGGGTTTATTTGAGATCTTTTTCCCCTCTCCTACTCGTAGGATAATTAAAAAGTTCGTGTGACATCGTAGGAAGAACTGAAACAAAATTCATCCCGCCCCGGGCGCATTCTCCTTCCAAATTTCGCGTGAAGGGTCTAGCGTGCCGTCCTCCCAAGTGAAACAGGGAGGTAAAAAAACGACACCACAGATAACAATGGTAAATTACAGGTTCATGAAACAATGCTGCCAAAAATGCAGGTTTAGAAATTATAAAAATAATAGGTTTATTAAAAACACCAACAAAAGCACTTTTTCATCAAAAGCACTGCCTTAGGCTATCTATGAAAGTGCTTTTTAAGGAAAAACACTGCCTTAGGCCTATCTATGAAAGCGCTTTTAAAAGTGCTGTCGTAGGTAGGCCTAAGGCAGCACATTTTCTTAAAAAGCGTTGTCGTAGGTAGGCATAAGACAGCGCTTTTACTTAAAAAGCGATTTCTTAAGCCTACTTTAGAAAGCATAAAAGGAATTCTAAAGTAGGCCTAAGAAAGCGCTTTTCAAGAAAAAAGCGTTGCCTTAGGCCAATATATGAAAGCGCTTTTTAAGAAAAAGCGTTGCCTTAGGCCTACCTACAACAGCGCTTTTGCCTAAACAAAAAGCACTGCTAAAACCTATAGTAGCGCCATCTACGACAGCGCTTTTAAAGCTCATAAAAAGCGCTGTCGTAGGTCTTTTATGGCATAGTGAATCCCACTTGTTTCATTCTATCTTTTTGACCGAAACCCTAACCAAGTGTGTTTCCACTTCGTCCGTGCTCTTCAAGTTTCGTGTGGTCCCAACAACAAAACTTCGACTTTGTGGTCCTAAATCGAACATTCATTTGGTGTTTGTTCCCTGCATTCATCTACGTAGTCCCAAGTAGGGATGGTTGTAACACCCTTCTAAACCCCGCGGCAATTTTAAACAATTATATCAGAGTAAAACATAAACACAAGGGTGCCACAATTATTTAAAATAAATAAACCAATCATGGTCAAGTCATGCTTCATTAGGAAATGATTTAACAAAACACAATTATGTTTATCACAGCGGAATAAGAAACATCATCAACATAATCAAATGGAAGTATAATCCAACACCAATTAAAATAGAGAATTCTCATAAATCTCTATAACTATCGTCCCCCAATGTTACAAGATCAGAGCATGACCGACACGACCCAACATAAACGGATAAACTCTACGAGTCATCCTCACCGAGCACTAATGCCGCTACTCCTCAATCCGAAAATGACAACATGTAAAGGTGAGTCTCATTCTCAAATAGTAAATATTATGCAATTCATAAGCAACAAGCATCATAATATACCGTTCATCTAATTATACACATTCAGATTCACCTCTATTATTCATCAAATCACACAATAATAGATTACAAAACAAAACACAGAAATCCATACAATCATGTTATGACAAAATGCATATGACACAACTGACACTATGCATGTGGTACCAAAATTCGTGAATCACATTCACAGGACTTCTCTCTACGATACTGCCCTTCAATGTCGCTCACACCCCACATGGGCACACGACTATCCTCATCGCTCACACCCCCATGGACACACGATGACTGCTTACTAATCTCCGCACAATGGGAATTAGCCACCAACGATCCACTCATCAACGGGATCCATCATCAAATGCATATGAATGAATGAAACACGCATAACATACTTATAAACATCACCGAATCACGATGAACAAATCATCTCAACACCACATCACCAATAAGTATGTACATGTTTTCAACATCATTCAAATAGTCATGCATTCATCACAATCATAATAACAATCACAACCAATTCATCATCACATCAAACACATTGTCACACCTATCTCATATTCACACAATGTTCAATTCTCATCAAGTAATTAAATCGAGTTTTAAAGAAATAAAGTCGGCCACTGCCCATATTCATCATCCATCATATAAAACATTCAATTACTTGCACAACGCCCAAAACGGCACTAAGAAATGATTCACGGATCAAAAGATACGTCATTTTAAAGTTTTAGAAAAATTCACACACAGCAAGGTTCGCTCAGCGACGCGAGGCAGAAGCGAATCCTTCAGACCTCCGCTTAGCGAACCTCTAGCGACGTCCAATAGAAGCGAACTATGTTGGGACCTCCGCTCAGCGGACCCCTTCCGCTCAGCGGACCTGCGATTTCAGCAATTCTCAGGTCTGCGACAGACCCTGCGATTCCACCTAATTTCAGTCCAAAATCGACCCCAGAAATCACATACAGACATATAATCATCATACATTCAATCATACACCACAAAACATCATTTAAACTCATTATTAACCAAATAGTTCACACAATTATCATCAATTCAATCCAAATTAGAACACCCTAACCTAACAATCCCAATGTCTAATTGAATCAAACCATACATCAATCTACCTATTACCTAAGACCACATAAGAGATACTAAAAGGAAGAGTCCCCCCCTTACCTTAGGTTTGATCTTCGGTCTTCCCCTTTCCAAAGCTCTTCAGTTATTTTCACGTTCTTTCTGTAACCCTGCTCTTCCACAATTTCCTTCTATTTTATGAGAAATAGAATAACTTTGGTTAATGGGCCTAACAAGTTAACACCTCCCTTTCTCAGTAACCACAACACAGCCCAATAACTATTTTCCAATATTTCTCAATATTCCTCATAAAATCAATTATTCCAATTAAATAATTTTTCTACTTAAATTAAATAATTAGAAATAATTTTCGGGGTGTTACAGTGGTAAGCAGACCCAAATATGCGGGGCCCACCCGCACTTGAGCCAACGGGTGAAAACCCGAATTGACTGAGTTTGGATTCAGGTTCGGGTGCCACTCGAAATTTCGAGTGCGAGTTTAGATAGTGTGAAACCCGCATCCGAAACCCAAAATTTCACCCGCTTATATATATTGTGGAAATTTGTAGGAAAAATATATTTTATGTATTTTGCTGCGGGTTTGGGTTTGGGTGAAAAAACCCGAACCCAACAGGTGTGGGCGTGAGTGTTATTTTGCCACCTGAACAACCTTTGGGTTTGGGTTCAGGTGCCGATTTCGGGTGCGGGTTTGGGTAGTGTGAAACTTGCACCCGACCCGTTGCCATCCCTAGTCCTAGGTATGACGATTTGTACCTTATCTTTCAATTTGGTAACGATAGTGGTAGATAAAGAAACATTAAATAGTACTATATGACAACGATTTCGAAGTTGTATCAGTATGCATGTTTGCTTTGTATTTTCTACCGTATTTGGTTGACCTAATTTGGACAAGGAAAAATTCATTAATGTTTGCGTGGTCCCACTCACAAATGTTTTATCAAGGAAAAATTCCCTCGGATGAGAGAAAAATTGATGTTGATAGAGTATAACAAAAGTTTCATAAATTGGTTTAATGAAAGGGTTTCTAAAGAGAGTAGTGCATCAGAGAAAAAGAAATGGACGTCATATATGCCTAAGTGTAACACACTGGGAGAACTGACTATTTTAAAATGTGCGGATAGCAAGAGTCGCCACCGACTTTTATTTTATCCAATTGGAAAGGCTAAAAGAATAGAAAAAGACCTTTTAAAAAGATTTTGAGTTCGGGGGGTAAGTTATACAAAGGGAAGGTGTAAGCACCCTTTGTATCCATGATTACCCATGGGCTCTTAATTGCTTAGCTCACTTTTGAATTGTTTGAAAAGTTTGAAGTGTAGTGTGTGAATAGGAAAAGAATTTGAATAAGAACTTTAGCTTGTAAATAAGCGTAACCTTTTTGAAAAGATTCTTTGAAAAGAAATGGGAAAAGATTTTGAATTTTGAATTTGAATAGAGCAAGCAATCAGGAGCACCTACCCTAAGTTTAGAAAAATTGTTCTTTTAGCTTTTCAGTTTGAAAGGGCTATCCATACCATAGGAGGGTAGGAAGTCCTTTCATTGGATGTAAAGGGTCATCGAGGAAGTATCGTTCGCCATAAAACTGTCCCTACCATATAGAGGGTAGGTAGTCTTTAGGGAAGGATAGAATATTCATTTAAGCAACAGGGGAGGATACCTTAGCAATGGGACAATCATCTTTATTTCCAAGGCAGCATCGATGGACAAAATCTTATGATGATTTCAATGAATTAAGGCAGCATTTGCTTTAGGTATCCTCAGAATCGAGGGACTTGACTATTTTAAAATCGTAATTAAAAGGCAACAGGCAGCATAAGAAGGGTTACCCTAAAGGTGTGTGTGTGGCACAATCATGTTGTTCAATTCGAATATTTATCTTATAATTAGTGGTCTAATTCATTTTACCAAGGCTTGCACTCCCTAGGATTACTAACCACACAGAAATATAAGGCAAAAATTAAAGATCCTACGCTATTACAATAAACACCTGTAGGGCAGAAAAATAAAGGCAGGAAAGTAAAGGCGGAAATTAAAACCTAAACTATTACAAAAAAAACCTTTGCAACCTATACATAGTTTCTAGAATTTTAAATGGCAAAAATTAAAATAAATTAAAATAAAGGCAAATAATTTAAATAAAATAAATTAAAATAAAGGAAAATAATTTAAATAAAAAAACAAAATTTAAATAAAATATATAATGAAAATTAAAGGCATGCGACAATCAAGGGAGTATGAGGTGAGAAGAGAATTGCGTTGGAAGAAATTCAATGTTTGATTACAAAAGGTAAACCTAAACCTATAGTTAATGGGCAACACCTACCTTAAGATTTCTAGGGTTATCTATGGTTTGATTAAAGGCTAAACATAAAAATGATTAAAATTAAACCTAAAATTAATTTTATTATTGAAAAAACCCTAAAATTAATTAAAGTTATTCTAATTAAATAAAAGAAATTAATATTATAATTAACCTATAATTAATTATTAACTATCTAAATATTAATTATTGGTAGAAAAAAAATATTGATAACAAAACAAAACTTTTAAAGAAAAGAAATAAAAAAGAAAGGAAAAAAACTAAAAAATAAACAAAACAATAAAGGAACCTGGTGCTAGTGATCCTGTGGGGTTGATTTGTGATGGTCCATGGTGTTCACATGTTTCCAGGGGCATTGGATTAAGTCTTACGAAGATCTGACGGTGGATACATGAGGGCGCATCGTGGGCATGTGAAGGGAGCAGCGCGCTGGATCCTTTAGAGAAAGCCCTGAAAAATAATATGTATGGGATGTGGTTCGAACCCACACCCTTGTAGTTACAGGAATTCTTCACATTGGCCAATGGATCCATGAATATTTGCTGTTAAACAATCAACTCAAATTATATATATATATATATATATATATATATATATATATATATATATATATATATATATATATATATATATATATATATAAATTATATATATATATATATATATATATATATATATATATATATATATATATATATATATATATATATATATATAAAACAATGGTTATTGGGATGAGTCAACGCTGGGCCCCACTTATCACACGAAAGCCAATGAGATTGGGAGAGAGAGAGAGTGGACTGGTTTGACTGGCCAATGGAGCTGCACCTTGTATGGAGAGAGAGGGAGTCTCGTTTGACCCACGACTGGAAAACGCACGCGTGTCCTGAGTGGGGCGTCTCCACTGTCAACTTCTCTGTCCTTCTGACCTGCGGATTTAGCTTCGACCTTTGCTGCGACTTTACCTGCAGATTTTTCCGCAGGTTCTTCATCTTCATACCTGCAAAATTCAAACACGCAAAAAGCGATCCAAGAAAGACTGCAAAGGATCCAGATCGACTAAAAACATATTCTGAACATGATAGAGGTATTGGTTTGGCTTGTAAATGTTTGGAAATATGAATACGAAGAACAAAGGTTACTTTGCCCAAACAATGGCAAAGCACCATATCTGCGTTAAAGCTCAGAACAAACATGTCAGACTTACTCTAAAAACCAACATGATCATGAATGAATACTTAATAATGTTTTATATCGCATGAATCAAGAGTTTGAAGTCAGTAAATCATACCAAACCGTTGCAGTTGGATGGAGCGATTCAGGGACGCTTTTGACTTGCCTCTGGGCCTAGGATTGATCCTTAACACCTCAAGAGTGAATTGGGATGGTTGGAATGCTTTGATACTTGCTGGAAAGGCTGTCACGATTTTACCTTGTTCTTTGGATATTTTCTTTCTTGAAAACCTATTCTTTCTCTCCTCTTTTCGTCTCCTTGTTTGCTGAATATATATATATATATATATATATATATATATATATATATATATATATATATATATATATATAAGAGAATAAATTAGGGTAACGATAATGGAAAGAAATCAAATATTTTGAGTGATTGAAATTTGATTAAAAAATCACATATTCTTCCTATTTTTGGATATTCTCTTTCCATATCTTGTACCAACGAATTTTGGACCTCTTGGTGGTGTTATGTGGGCCTCCATATGATTGAAAACAGAACCATACCATTTAATCCATTTATTTTGATATTTCACTTAATTTATTAAGGATTTAAATGAATAAAAATTCATATAAATGTAAATAAATAAAAAAATAAAACCCTAAAAAGGTAAGGATGGGTTCATGGGCCCTTATATGTGTTATGGATGTGTTTGAAGTTCAAATCTTAGGCCCATTAGTTCAAAATTCCCATATTGGCCAATTAGGGTTTTGTGTTTTTCTTGAAAATCGACCAACTTGTGCCATCCATAACTCATTCAATATTTATCATATGGGGATGATCTAGGACTTTTTGGAAAGCCCAAGATGTCCTCCACAAGCCACTTCGGAACATATTTTTTATTTGGAGATTTTATCCTGCTGATATTGCTCCTGACAAAAAATAGCTTTTTTGCGATCTTCTAGAAGGACCTGTAATGTTTTGGCTCATATCTCTCAAATGAAGAATTTTTAGCCTTGGCTTTAGAGAGACAAAGTTGTAGAGAATTCAATTTTCATAAAAATAGGCTTTGGTTGGGACATTTCTGATGTTCCATGTGAAAGTTATAGCTGGTCAAAGTTCAGTTGACTTTAGGTCAAAAAGCCTAATTTAAAAACTGAGTTTTGTTGATTTCTGAACTTTCCTTGATGAATCATGATCAACCCTTGATCAAATTATGAATATTACTTCAAAATAAGGATGTTGACCAAAAATCAGGAGTTTTGACTGTGATTTGACCACAATTGACTTTTAGATCAAATCAGTCGACTATTGATTATTTGAGCAGTTGACTGAGCAATCTTGTGAATCAGAGATTGAAACTTGGTGTGAGGATTATTTGGAGAATATGAGAAGCCAAGAAGTCCACTTGAGGTATTCAGGACCTGATTTTACCTAGAGAGAAGCAAAACCCTAGTTGTGGGGGTTGTTGGTAACTGAGTTTATTCCTCAGTGCTTGAGCTAAATTATTTGAAATATGATGGGAAAATTTTGGGGTATGACACTAAGTAATGTAATAACCTGGAGTCCATACGACATTACTAAATTTTCATTCTATACAAAATCAAAGGATGATCGTAGTACCATGCAACATAATGTGGTTATGGTTGAAGCTGAATCCATTTACTTCTCTAGTTCCAAATATAACAATCTTGTACTAGCATGTAGAGCGTAGATTAGGGTCACTGAGGAGATTTTGGAGATTGCTTATGCTATTTTTCAACTTCCCTTATTTAAATATAAATGGATTGATAGTAACATTGGTGTAGAAACCAATGAGTTAGGATTCACACGGGTTGATCTTCGAAAGGAAGCTTATATGAATGATCCATTCATCAATGCAACCCAAACAAAACAAGTTTTTCATGTCACTAATCCTTCTAACACTTGATGGTCAATTTTCTAAAAGGAAAATATATTTCTGATAGTGATGAAAATCAAGATTTTAATTTTGAGACCCCTTACTTCGCAACACATGCACGTCTCTCATCTGAAGAAAGTAATTCAGATGATGAGCATGGTAATCGTCATGATCATCAAGAGGGAATATGTGAAAAATAGTAAGTAAATATTTTATATCACTTAGTAATATATATTTATTCATTTTATTTTGTATTCTTTTTAATAATATTAATTTTTCCCAACATGTAGAGACATCGAAGGATATCATATGTTGCATAGTATTAAAAGAAAAAGCCAGAAAATTAAAAACCCTTAAAGTAAGTGTTATTATTTGTGAAATTCATATATTATTATAAATTATTTATGTTATTTGTAGATATTGATCCATTTTGTTGATATTGAAGTTTGAATGTTGTTGTTGTTGTTATTGTTGAGATTGAAGTTTAAATGTTGTTGTTTTTGTTGAGATTAATGGTTTAAATATTTAATGTTGTTATTGATTATCCTAATTGGTTTCAAATATTGTTCAAACTATATTTGCGTAACAACCGGTTACAAATCACAGAAGTGTGAGTGCATTTTCCCATCAGATGTTTTGAGTGATGTCAAAGTTAGGAAGACTTTTAGCATTTATATACATTAAACGGTATGTCTGAGTCATCATGTACACCTTAGCATTAGGGGTTTAAGAATGCACCTATAACATGTTTAGAAAACGTATCATGCATCAAAAATGAATCACATAACATTAAAAATCAGTTGCAAGCTTTAAAAATTATTTTTTGCTCAAAACACAAGTGTACGTGTCGACACATACCTTTCATAGGTCGACACATGTACGTGTAGCTTCTGTTTGAATGTATCGACACATACAATATTATAGATCGACACATACAGAAGAAATTATTTCTATGTGTCAACACATACGATTTTTCAGTTCGACACATGTGCTGCAGTTTTAAAGCCTGTAGCATCTGTTTGAATGTGTTGACACGTGGCTTGATACAGGTCGACACATGCATTAACATAGGATAATACATAACTAACATGTGTCGACACATGCTATTATCTTTCTGAAATTTTGCATTTCTTTTCACATTTTTAGGTTTTCCTTTTACCTCCAACTTGCACCATTATAACTACATCATACGTGCATCTTTTTCAATTTGATGAAACTATTAACACATACTAAGATTTCTTATCATCTCCAGCCTTACATCTATGCATACACTTAAATAACGTACACATGATCATTCATTGTTTGGGTTCCTTCTAGATTTGGTTGATAACATTCAATTTAGGTTGGTGGTAACCTAAGGCTGGGTTGAGAATCATATAGGGTTTCATCAGAAAAACTATGAGAGTTTTTACTCAAAGATCAAGGTGTTGATTTGTGGGTTTTCAACAAGGGCTATGCAATTAAATTTGATCGAGTGAAAGGTTTTGAAGAACAGGAGGTTCTTTCAAAGGAGTAGCGTAACATGGTGAATCAATTGATAATCTTGGGTGATAACAACTTTCAATTTGGATTTTATCATGTGAAAACTTTGAAGAACGGTGGTTTGTTGCAAAGTACAAGATGGTGAATCAATTGGTGTTTATTAGGTGACTTGATCAAACTCAGATCAAGGGAAGAGAAGTGCAAGGATCAACATAAAACATAGGGTTTATAGGGTTAGATTTCTTCACATCTCTTGTAAACAGTTTGTGGATATCATTCCTGTTTCATTATCAAATTATTAAACACATTGATTGAGGGATTGATTTGTAACGATTTTACGTTGATTGTTAAAACTATTATTGATTTGTTGATTGTCTTACAATCATATAGATTGTAAGAGGATTTTGATATCTACAAACTTAAAAGGAAAATATGAAAAATCGATCGCACACCAAGTGTTCGATAAATTGATACGTTAAATTTTTTAGTGAATTCATTGGAAATTGGTTGCTTAGGTGAATTAATTAGAGCGGTTGATCGAGAATTTAATTAGTTAATCCTGTGTATCATTGTTATCCTATACTAAAGGTTTTACGCATATATGAGGTTCCAATAAGCAGTTCAGTTTGGACGACTTTAGATCTAAACACGATACTTCCGCTTGTTATAGTTTTTAACATTTCAAAACCTTTAAAAAACTAAAATTTAGTTTTAGGGATCTATTCACCCCCTCTATATAAAGTGTCATCTTCTAACAAGAAGAAAACTTTTTGACGATCGTTCAAGAATTTTCATTTTGGTTTTTTTCTTTTGTTGATTAATCATTTGTTTTAGTTTTATTGTTAAATTATATTATAAGGCGTGTGACATTTTGGCCTTGCAATTGGTTTAAACAATGAATATTTTTGGTATAATGTCTCTGTTTCAGAAATGGGCTAAAGCTACAATGTTTCTGTTTCAGAAATGGGTAACACAGGTAAAACAAAAATATAAAAAAAAAATTAAAAATTTAATTAAAAACGTTTTCCTCTAAGTTATTATACTAAACCGAGGTAATAAACTGACTCTATCATCTCAAAATAGTTGTCATACCCCAAAATTTGCCCGTCTTAATTCTAACCGTTAAATTATTTTTAACTTTGGTTTTATAAATTTTTCAATTTTACTAACATTTTAACAGTAATTTTTTATAGGTAGCAGTTACTTTAAATTATTTATATAGCCCGGGTAAATAAATTTAGCTTGACAGTTTAGATGTTTTATAGTGTAATCCTATGTTGAATAAACTGAATAGCACAATTGGCAAGATAGCATGTTTAAAGATTTACTAGTGTCCAAGGTCTCGAGTTTGAACCTCACTGTTGACATTTTTTATTTATTTATTGAGTGTTTTTCATTTTAGATTATTTACAATATTACAATTTTTTTAATAATTTAATATAAATTTTCGTATTTTTATTTAGTCATTTTTTTAAATATTATTATTTTCACTTTTATGCATAAAATAGGTCAAAATTATAAAAAAATATATATATGGTAAGTTGTTATTTAACCTTTAAAACAAGGCAATTTTCTTGAACATTTGGATTTGTTGCTTTCCTATTTTTAGTAAAAATATTGAAACAAATCATTCTTTATAACAATCTTGTTGAATGAGGTTAAATGAAAAATTGTTTTATTCCTGTTTTGTTAGACCTAATTTGTTAATATAAAAAGAACACATCTCACGTACAGAGAGGGGGTTTTTTTCAGGTCTGAAAAGTCGGAACTGAGTCCATGCATATCCCAGGAGAAACCGAATTCGTTTTCAAGGTGAGAGATCAATTCAAACAATCTGAAGCATCCTAATACATTCTCTGATGTTCATTGAACCCTTGTGGATAATCATCAAGTCCCTACGCACTCGGAACTGTCACATATACCCCATGGTTTGTCAAGAAAAAGTTTAATTCGATTACACCAAGTTACACGTTATAAATGATTTTTGATTGTGTTTTTGAGTTTGTATAATTGTATGGAATGTTTCTGGGCTGGTAATTTTGAGTTTTGTCACGGATTGAGGAATCCACCATTGTTAGGGTTCCAAGCTTTGAATTGGGATTTTCTATATTAAATCGAATTGGACCAAACTAGAGGTGCTATCACGTTCAGGACCAGATTTCGAGTTGATCTGTGTCATTTTTTTCGTTTATCTATCGTATTTCGCGAGGTTGATTTTTGCAGGGGGACGGAGAACCGGCGTGCACGACGAAGAAGAAGAAGAAGGATACAGTACTTGGCGCGTCCTTTTTTTTTAATTCTGGACTCGTATTAATTTTGGTATAACATGTTTGCATGGTGTTACACTAACCGTAAAAGCTGATGGCGCATTTGGCAGGAGGAGTTTGTCTTAGGCAAGATGTCCCAGGTTCGATCTCCATCGGGGATGTTTTTTTGGTTTTATCAATTATCAAGGTATTGCGTTCAGGTCCCGTATGCGCGCCCCCATGTCCATGCCGTGCACCCTCAGCATCTAGCCGTTGGATCTCCAGCGAGTAAGATCTCACGCACCTGGATTGAAGGTCCACCATACTCACTCCTCAATGCATCACACAGGATCCGGCCCAGGTTTTCTTTCTATATATTTATTTATTATATTATTTAAATATTTAGATTAATTAACAATTAATTATACTTGATTTAGTTAATTTATTTAAATTAGGGTTAAGGCTATAATTAGGGTTTAGAATTATTTAGGGTTATCTCCCGATTATTTCGATTATATCGATTTAATTTATTTAATTAATTTTAATTATTATAAATCACAAAAACCCTAGAATGGTTATATGCATTAGGGTTTGCCCAATCCCACTGCCCATTTGGCGAAACATTAACCTTCAATTAATTTTCTCCTCAATCCGACTATATCTATTGGTCGCATTGACGAGGAATAAACTTCATCTAATTAATTCATTATTAATTTAACTAATTCTGGTTTAATTCTCTCCTCGACCCGACTAAATCTATTAGTCGCAATGACGAGAGATAAAATTATAAAACATAAATAATTGAATTCGTTGTCATGTAATAACCAAATCTATTGGTTATGAGAGGCAATGATAAAGCTCATCATTTAATTGCAAGATTAAAATACACCTCATTTGCTGTCCGTGACGATCGAATCTATCGATCAGAACAACCAACAATACATTATTTAATCCGTTAACTATAATGATCAAACCTATTGATCATCGCAACTAACGGTGACATATTAAATCAGGGTTGTACGCCCAAACATTCAAAACACACTAAACCACGACACTACGGATTTTCATCTCTTCAATACTGCGATGTTCAAAACTACGATAAGGTAATTGAAAATACCTTCGAACTTCGCATCACAAAACTACGATAGGCCATTCAAAAAGCCTTCAAACCATATCAAATCAAATTCAAAGGCGTACAACCCTATGCCCGAACCACGTTGACTCTGATTCTCCCTAAGGAGATACGTAGGCACTTGGTAACAAGGCGAGTCCCCCTCCCTAAAATTTCAATTCACCTAAAATCTCACTTTTCGCCCTTTTCATTTCCTTAGCTATTAACCTCTATAATTTTAGCCATAAACCTTTACTTTAAGATCAAACCTTAGGAAAGGGTTGAGGGTGCCTAACACCTTCCCTCGACCTGATTATAATAATCTTACCCCGGCCTCTTAACTGCGAAAGGTTTCCTATTCGCCTTGGTAGAATAGGTGGCGACTCTAAAACCTATATTTTTAGGGCAGGTTGCTATAGCTGGCGACTCTGCTGGGGATACACTTAATGGTGAATTATTAGGCTCCTATAGGTTTTGACAGGGTTTAGGTTTTTGGCAAACTTTTTAGGTTTTTGGCGAACTTTTTTAGGGTTTGGCTAATTTGCCAAAATTAGGGTTTTGGAGTAGGATTTAGGTTTTATTTCTTTTCTTTTTATATTTAAATATTTAAATTTTTATTTATATATTTATTTATAATTTCTATGGATTTAGGGTTTTATATTTAAATATTTAAATTTTTATTTATTTATTTATTCATTTACAATCTCATTCATTTATATCAATTCGATTAAATATTTCTGTTAATTGAATATTTGGTATTTTTATCGCATTCTTGGGATATATAAATTGCTGTCAAACCTAAGCGTGGGGATTATATTTAAGACCATAGGGGAATTACGTCGCCTACGAGTCTTATTATAATTCCACTCAGAGTGGGTTGAACATCCGGAAACGTTTGATACGAAGTTTGACTTTGTTGAGGGCAGGACTTGGTGTTTAGCTGATCTCTCTGGGAACCTACCCCTAACACTCGAACCTCATGGATAAAACGAGTTGTTCTAAAACCCAAAGAGACAAAAAGTCTCGGCGGCTACGAACGACCCCATGAGACCTTCTAGAACATACCAATGGGAAGGGTAGGCACCCTAAGCCGTTACGTCGAACCTATGAACCTAGGGCTTATGTGCTTATATGCTTATTATGTGGTTGCAATTTATACTGCGAATGTCTTGCGTTTTGATTTTGCAGGTATTCCTACGCGTTCCCTGGCCTGCAGGGACCCTATTTCCAAAACCATGTCCTTCCCACGAATGACACCTCCATTTATGCACGTTGATTGGCCTCACGATGACCATGAGACTTAGTGACTGTCATGAACAGTCACCCCGCGCCTGCATCTACGCACTCCCTAACCTGTAGGGAGTTTCCTTTTATATCTTTGTACTCTTACAACTATGTGTCCTTCCCACGAAGGACATCTTTGTTTACGCACGTCAATTGGCCTCTCGATGGCCATGCGATCTAGTGACTATCTTGAACGGTCACCTCGTGCCTACATCTACGCATTCCCTAGCCTATAGGGATTCTAATTCCAAAATCGCATCCTTCGTACGAAGGACATCTTCGTTAGCATACGTCAATTGGCCTCTCGATGGCCATGAGATCTAATGACTGTCTCGAACGGTCACCCTGTGCTTACATCTACGCAGTCCCTAGCCTGTAGGGACTCTATTTCTAAAATCGCATCCTTCGTACGAATGACATCTTCGTTAGCATACGTCGATTGGCCTCTCGATGGCCATGCGATCCAGTGGCTATCTTGAACGGTCACCCCGTGCTTACTCCTACACACTCCCTAGCCCGTAGGGATTTTCTTTTACATCCATGTGTTTCTACAACAACGTGTCCTTCCCCTGAAGGACATCCTCATTAATGCACGTCGATTGGCTTCACGATGGCCATGAAAGTTGGTAACTGTCTTGAACGGTCAACCCGTGCTTGCTCCCGCACACCTCCTAATTTATGTAGGGTTTTGGATTTCCATCTATACATCTTTCATCCCTAGCCTATAGGGGTTTCACTTCGTCAAATATCGTCCTTAGACAGGCTGTGTTCCACACAGAGAACCTTCCCACGAGGGACAACTTCATTGGTACATGTTGAACGCCCTCTCGATGGCCAGGAGATTTGGTGACTGTCTTGAACGGTCACTAGCCGCTACCTTCTGCATACTCCCTAATCTAAGGGATTTCCATTGGCGTGTCATAACTTCTAGCTTGCACGTATTTCGTTAGGGTACAATGCCACCCCTAAGTCCGCATAGGCTATCCTTAGGATTACATATGTCGCACTTCTGCATTGCATTGCACACAGGGAGTTATAATACAAGGAGTCTCTCGCATACGCATGCATACGCATGCATTCGCATGCATTCGCATCTTCATGCATTCATACATCTTGCATCTTTGCCCGCATCCTTACTTGCCATGCTAGCCGATTTCTCGATACTAATGGAGAAAGATCAAAGGATCTTAAACTATGGAGAAAGGAGGATAAAATATCGAGAATGATCTTGGTCTTGCTAAGGAAAAGAAAGATGTCTTTCACCATGCCAGACACATGTCCATGCCTTGTCCCAACAGGATTGTAAATACAACAAAGGTTATCATCGAGCAAGGATTAGTTCAACAAAAGAGTTCCCTCATAGATACACTCAAGGGGTATCTAATCATAAAGGGGTTCGTCTTAGAACATATCAAATTTACAAGAACGCTCTACAATAACCTGGGGGCAAGGATTAGTCCAACTGGGGTAAAATCCGGAACAAAGATGCATAACTACGATGGAGGGAAGGCGACGTGTGTTAACTCCACACCAAGGGGCAAAAGGGTCATAGGTTCTCTCTATCAATCTACAAACTCTGGAGGTTACGAACGGTTTGATACTATCCTTAGGAAAAGAAAAAGAGGTTCAGTCAAAGGAAACTCATGAAGTTCCGATACAACGAAAACCCACCGCTAACAATTTATTCCCGACAGGTTTGACGTGCCCAAGGAGAATTCGAGGTTACCCTTTACTTCTACAAGTATAAGAACTAAGGAGTAAAACAAGGTCAATGGATTTACAAAGGAGATTGTCTCTAGGATCAATAGGTTTTGCCACACTCAGAATTTCAACCCCTACAATCGCTAAGTGTTACTCAGGATAAAAGTTGTACCTTCGGATTAGCAATTTTAATGGGATGACCATGCAGGTTTTGAAATCGATTCATTCGCACACTTCTATTCTATTTTCAATCTCAAATTTAGGATTATTAACAAACTGAAGGGAGAATGACGAATACAAATAACTAAGTATCGCTAAACGTATGCTTTCAAGGTAAGACCGAACCGACGATGTACAGGCATTGTTTCCATCCCTAAACAGTGGAGACATAAGGATGCTAATCCCTCGTCACCCCCTCGAGCCAGGAGTTGGAGTTTATTTCTACTTTTCAAAAAAACCTTGATTTCAACCAGGGGCAGGGTAGATTTCAATTAATTCAATGGTGTATTTTGGTTGTCAAGAGAATCAGTCAATCCAAGTAAGGATTCAAGCAAAAGTTCAAGCAAAGGTTCAAGCATATCTTCTTCCTCGCGTTCATCCAAGATTGAGGAAGCAATGGAGATAACATTCATAACAATCTTCTTCCTTAATACATCATTCAAGATCGAGGAAGTATCAAAGTCGAAGCTTGCAATTCAAAGTCAACATGGCAGTCACAACATTCAATATCCAAGGATCAACCTCAAGAGAAGCATCCAAAAGAAAAAGGAGGAAAGCGCCCGCTAAGTCAAAATGGAAAATTCCATAAAAGAAAACAAAAAAAGGCTTAGGCAAAAATTAGGGCATCCCGATGGATCAAACTCAAAGGATTTGGTTCATGCAAAAAATAAGGGATAAAAACAAAGGCGAAATACGAAGGATAATCTTGTGACTGCCAAATCATCGAAGCTTCCCGTAAACGCTTGGATCTCTACAACATTTTTCATCAGTGCTTGGATCTTTACTAAGGCTTCTGCTCAACACCACAACTGCAACGATTCTCTTACAAACAAAGCACATTCATTGGATTAGGCGAATTCTTAGGATTTGGAGAACATCAAGGAGAAAGGGGTGGGTTAAATAAATCTTGAGCCTTATATCCATTGTTTCTTAAAACCGTGAACCAAGCCAAGTTACAACATTCGAAAGTCCTAATTGAGGCAAGGTTAACTACGAAAGCATATTAAGTAGGATTTTGTTAAACTGACTCCTAGGTTTGTTAAAACTATTTCTAACCACTGCGCTTCTTCAAGCATTCATTTCTAATCATCCAGTCCTAATTCATAACAGACTTCGATTTCAAAACTTGCACACGCATCGCATTAGAGTTACTTCTCAAAGGGTACAACGTCATCTACGAATACACACTTAGCATCGAGGAAATCTCGAAATTGGTTAATCAAGGGTGATCACTTCTAATAAAGACCTTTGCATGGGGGGAACCACATCTAGAGGGTTCTCCTAAACAGGGGCAAAATTTCAAGGATCACGGGGGCATGCAATCAAACATCCTATTTACTAGGGGCATTCTTCCTAAGGTTCAACCGACTTAGGGGCACATCTCGAAGCAATAAAAAACAGGGGCATGTCAAACATGGGAAGAATGCAAATTCAAAAGGATAGAACACTATGGATAGCCCTCCATATCCCGGAGATCAAGGACATACCCTTCAATCTAAACGTCAAAGCATATGACAAGGTTATTTCTCGGGGAACTTCCTTCATGGCTTGGAGATCATAGGCACCTTTTTCCACTAAACATTGGGGCATTGGATATCAAATCCATAAGGTGTGGAGAATCTCCAAAGGTTAAAGGTTTGGAGAACCGCAAAAGGTTAAAGGTGTGGAGAACCTCAAAAGGTTAAAGGTGTGGAGATCCTCGAAAAGGTTAAAGGTGCGAATTGCAAAAGGTGAAAGACACGGAGGACTTCGAAAATTCAAAGGCGTGGAGTAATTTAAAAGGTCAAACCGGGGCAAGACGCACAACAAAAGGAAAAGGCGTTCTCACAGTTTACAACATCGAACGAATCTTGCTCCTAACTACGATCTTCAAAATTCAAAAAAGCAGGGATTGGGAAGTCGCGCTAGCATCCAGCAACCATCTAACATTAGAAAACCATATACGCTTTGGTTATCAATAACCTATCATTGGAGCATCATGCAAATACATATAAGTCATGCATTACATACATTGGTTGATACATTACACCGTACCTTTTTAGGTAGTCTTCTTTAAGACAAATCTCAAGGTCCTTTTTGGGAGCCTCCTCAAGCAGTCTTATTCAAGACGAATTGTCATCCTTTCTAGGAACCTCTTCAGGTAGTCTTCTTTAAGACATTATTTTTCTAAGAACCTTTTTAGGTAGTCTTCTCTAAGACAATCATCGCCATTTACAAAAAAAAACCTTTTTGGGTAGTCTTCTTTAAGACAGTCTATTTCTAAGAACCTTTCTAGGTAGTCTTTTCTAAAGACGTTCATCGTCCTTTCCAAGAACCTTTTTAGGTAGTCTTTTTAAGACATTTTTCAGCCTTTCCAGGTAGTCTTCTTTAAGACATTCCTCATCCTTTGCTAAAAAACCTTTTCAGGTAGTCTTATTTAAGACAAATTTTATCCTTTATAGGAACCTCTTCAGGTAGTCTTCTTTAAGACAAATTTTTCATATTCATTCCAGAAACCTTTTCAGGTAGTCTTATAGAAGACATTACTTCGTCCCACTCATTACATCAATCAACATATACATGAGCATAAGCATTATCCACATACATGAACATTACCAAGCCGACATAAGCATAGCCGTGGTGTAGGTGCAAATACGGTTTAAGCAGGTTCAATAAGGAGATAAAATCTTAGGATTGACATCAGCATTAGCATACATACATACGCATTAGCATATGCATATCATCTAGTGCATTCACATACTACAAAAGTCCAGTTTCCAACCCTCGTGTTGTGATAGGTGTGTTTTCCGACCCTCGTGTCGTGAGTTTCCAACCCTCGTGTTGTGATTGATCTGTTTTCCGACCCACGTGTCGTGAGTGTCCAACCCTCGTGTTGTGATTGAGGTGTTTTCCGACCCTCGAGTCGTGAATGTCCGACCCTCGAGTCGTAAGTTTCTAAACATATCGTTTCCTTTCCGACCCTCAAGTCGTGAATGTTTGGCATGCTACTTTCTCCGACCCTCGAGTCGTGAGTCTCCAAGCAAATGATTTCTCTTATGCAGGTAAGCTTGTCCAAACCAGGGCAAGTAATCCTAATGGTGCAGGTGAATTTGTCCGAACCAGGGCAAATGATCCAAATGGTGTAGGTGAAATTTGTCCGAACCAGGGCAAATGATCCAAATAGTGTAGGTGAAATTTGTCAGAACCAGGGCAAATGATCCAAATGGTGTAGGTGAAATTTGTCCGAACCAGGGCAAATGATCCAAATGGTGCAGGTGAAATTTGTCCGAACCAGGGCAAATGATCCAAATGGTGTAGGTGAAATCTGTCCGAACCAGGGCAAATGATCCAAATGGTGTTGGTGAAATTTGTCCGAACCAGGGCAAATGATCCAAATGGTGCAGGTGAAATTTGTCCGAACCAGGGCAAATGATCCAAATGGTGTAGGTGAAATTTGTCCGAGCCAGGGCAAATGATCCAAATGGTGCAGGTGAAATTTGTCCGAACAAGGGCAGATGATCTAAATGGTGCAGGTAAGCTTGTCAGAACTATGACAAGTAATCCTATTGATGCAGGTGAATTTGCTAGAGCTATAGCAAGTGATCCTTTTGGGGTTCACAAACTACGGAAACTTACTAGAACTATAGTAAGTGGGGTTCACAAACTACGGAAACTTACTAGAACTATAGTAAGTGGGGTTCACAAACTACGAAAGCTTGCTAACGCTATAGCAAGTTAACTATCTTCTACACAACAAACTGCGAGTCGTCTCTATTGATAGTTACGTTTACCCATCATGTTAGTCCCTCGGTAGTGATCAAAGGGTTTACGAAAGGTTCTTCAATGGGGTTTATCACGTTAGTCTCTCGGCAGTGATCTTCCTTAAGACTACAAAGGGTTTTACAAAGGGTTTTACAAAGGGTTTCTTCAATAAGGTTTATCACGTTAGTCCCTCGGCAGTGATCTACTTCAAAAAAACAAAGGGGTTTTACAAAGGGTTTTACAACAAGAGTTTCAAAGGGTTCCTCAATTGGGTTTATCACATTAGTCCCTCGGCAGTGATCTTCTCCAAAACATCATCAATAACAATCAAAGGTTTTATCTTTCTTTTCAGAGTTACTAACATACTTTAACTAATATATGTTGGGTGATATGGTGTAGCGTGACATGGTGAATCAATTGATAATCTTGGGTGATAACAACTTTCAATTTGGATTTTATCGTGTGAAAACTTTGAAGAACGATGGTTTGTTGCAAAGTACAAGACGGTGAATCAATTGGTGTTTATTAGGTGACTTGATCAAACTCAGATCAAGGGAAGAAAAGTGCAAGGATCAACATAAAACATAGGGTTTATAGGGTTAGATTTCTTCACATCTCTTGTAAACAGTTTGTGGATATCATTCCTGTTTCATTATCAAATTATTAAACACATTGATTGAGGGATTGATTTGTAACGATTTTACGTTGATTGTTAAAACTATTATTGATTTTTTGATTGTCTTACAATCATATAGATTGTAAGAGGATTTTGATATCTACAAACTTAAAAGGAAAATATGAAAAATCGATCGCACACCAAGTGTTCGATAAATTGATACGTTAAATTTTTTAGTGAATTCATTGGAAATTGGTTGCTTAGGTGAATTAATTAGAGCGGTTGATCGAGAATTTAATTAGTTAATCCTCTGTATCATTGTTATCCTATACTAAAGGTTTAATAATTTAATATTAATTTTCGTATTTTTATTTAGTCATTTTTTTAAATATTATTATTTTCACTTTTATGCATAAAATAGGTCAAAATTATAAAAAATATATATATGGTAATTTGTTATTTAACCTTTAAAACAAGGCAATTTTCTTGAACATTTGGATTTGTTGCTTTCCTATTTTTAGTAAAAATATTGAAACAAATCATTCTTTATAACAATCTTGTTAAATGAGGTTAAATGACAAATTGTTTTATTCCTGTTTTGTTAGACCTAATTTGTTAATATAAAAAGAACACATCTTACGTACAGAGAGGGGTTTTTTTTCTGGTCTGAAAAGTCGGAACCGAGTCCATACATATCCAAGGAGAAACCGAATTCGTTTTCAAGGTGAGAGATTAATTCAAACAATCTGAAGCATCCTAATACATTCTCTGATGTTCATTGAACCCTTGTGGATAATCATCAAGTCCCTACGCACTCGGAACTGTCACATATACCCCATGGTTTGTCAAGAAAAAGTTTAATTCGATTACACCAAGTTACACGTTATAAATGATTTTTGATTGTGTTTTTGAGTTTGTATAATTGTATGGAATGTTTCTGGGCTGGTAATTTTGAGTTTTGTCACGGATTGAGGAATCCACCATTGTTAGGGTTCCAAGCTTTGAATTGGGATTTTCTATACTAAATCGAATTGGACCAAACTAGAGGTGCTATCACGTTCGGGACCAGATTTCGAGTTGATCTGTGTCATTTTTTTTCGTTTATCTATCGTATTTCGCGAGGTTGATTTTTGCAGGGGGAGGGAGAACCGGCGTGCACGACGAAGAAGAAGAAGGATACAGTACTTGGCGCGTCCTTTTTTTTAATTCTGGACTCATATTAATTTTGGTATAACATGTTTGCATGGTGTTACACTAACAGTAAAAGCTGATGGCGCGTTTGGCAGGAGGAGTTTGTCTTAGGCAAGACGTCTCAGGTTCGATCCCCATCGGGGATGTTTTTTTGGTTTTATCAATTATCAAGGTATTGCGTTCAAGCCCTGTATGCGCGCCCCCATGTCCATGTCGTGCACCCTCAGCATCTAACCGTTGGATCTCCAGCGAGTAAGATCTCACGCACCTGGATTGAAGGTCCACCATACTCACTCCTCAATGCATCACACAGGATCCGGCCTAGGTTTTCTTTCTATATTTATTTAACAATTAATTATACTTGATTTAGTTAATTTATTTAAATTAGGGTTAAGGCTATAATTAGGGTTTAGAATTATTTAGGGTTATATCCCAATTATTTTGATTATATCGATTTAATTTATTTAATTAATTTTAATTATTATAAATCACAAAAACCCTAGAATGGTTATATGCATTAGGGTTTGCCCAATCCCACTGCCCATTTGGCGAAACATTAACCTACAATTAATTTTCTCCTCGATCCGACTATATCTATTGGTCGCATTGACGAGGAATAAACTTCATCTAATTAATTCATTATTAATTTAACTAATTCTTGTTTAATTCTCTTCTCGACCCGACTAAATCTATTAGTCGCAATGACGAGAGATAAAATAATAAAACGTAAATAATTGAATTCGTTGTCATGTAATAACCAAATCTATTGGTTATGAGAGGCAATGATAAAGCTCATCATTTAATTGCAAGATTAAAATACACCTCATTTGCTGTCCGTGACGATCGAATCTATCGATCAGAGCAACCAGCAATACATTATTTAATCCGTTAACTATAATGATCAAACCTATTGATCATCGCAACTAACGGTGACATGTTAAATCAGGGTTGTACGCCCAAACATTCAAAACACACTAAACCACGACACTACGGATTTTCATCTCTTCAATACTGCGATGTTCAAAACTACGATAAGGTAATTCAAAATACCTTCGAACTTCGCATCTCAAAACTACGATAGGTCATTCAAAAAGCCTTCAAACCATATCAAATCAAATTCAAAGGCGTACAACCCTGTGCCCGAACTACGTTGACTTTGATTCACCCTAAGGAGATACGTAGGCACTTGGTAACAAGGCGAATCCCCCTCCCTAAAATTTCCTTAGCTATTAACCTCTATAATTTTAGCCATAAACATTTACTTTAAGATCAAACCTTAGGAAAGGGTTGAGGGTGCCTAACACCTTCCCTCGACCTGATTATAATAATCTTACCCCGATCTCTTAACTGCGTAAGGTTTCCTATTCGCCTTGGTAGAATAGGTGGCAATTCTAAAACCTATATTTTTAGGACAGTTTGCTACAATAGTTATACTCAATTTCTTCACAAATAACCATCTTTTTTAATTACAACCCCTAATGTCTAAGGCGAGCTTGTAATTGAAAGAGGTTTTCCTAGACAGTAATTCATATATCGCAAAGAATAATTCAATATGTCAAAAGTAATTATTAATTAATGAACATTTAAATTAGTTAGAGTTTCAAAAGATAGAGTTAGTAATCATTCTTAAATTAAGACCATTTCATACATTCGTCAACAAATAAAAGGCATTAAACAAAAATTTAGGTGAATAATACTAGAATGATACACGGATTTCAAATGAAAATTGGTCAATATTGTGAAGGCTTCAATCTCTAGTTTTCAAATCCGTAAGGCAGCCAAAATGCTTTTACAATTCTAAATGAATAAAAAAATCCAAAATTTCCTTTTATAATGGGTTAAAACGTGTTTGAATCGCACCATGATGCTAAAGCATCGTGCAACAATTTGGTCCAAATTGCGCTACCGTTTTTGTGAATCGCTATGCCATTTTTACGATAACTTATCAGAAATATTGGCTTTCATTTTCCGTTGGTCCCTTCTCAATCAGATTTAAAAAAAAACTAAGGGCCTGTTTGTTTCAGCTTTAAAAAAATGAATTTTTTTTTTATATTTTTGAAAATAGATTTTCCAAAACCGTTTTTCAAAATATTACAAGCTTTTTTATATTTATTTTTTCTAAAATGAAACACTAATTTTGATATTCTAGAACATAAACATAGATTATTGAAGACCAAAATTTAGTCAAAATCGCAATTTTTTCAAAAAGTTGCATTTCAAAAATGATTTTTATGAAAATCTATTTGAAATAGCTTCAAAATTAAGTGATTTTTTGAAATTTTGATATCCAAATTTTTTTCTTATAAATAGATGATATACCTAAAATCACATTTTAAGAATAACTATTCAAATAAAATTTTCATTTGAAGCTTTTATAACAAATTTCTTTGTAAAAATTTTGTTCACAAAATTTTGTAACACTATAAAAATCATTTTTAAAAAAAGCCAAAACAAACGGGCCCTAAATGTGATCAAAATAATGCACATACATCATAATGTTAAATCTGCAAAAAATAGAATTGTGAATCTTCCTAAAAATTTGGCTTGTTCCTTTTCTATTTGACAACTTTCTCAATATTGCAAATATTCATATTCAAACCATGCAATACTCCTCTAAATAAAACAAAAAACTAGTGATAAAACTCTATGATGATGGATTGTCATCAAAATCCAAATTTGAACTTCTACTTATCTACGTGGAACATGCTTGCAAAATAAAAATTTCAACAGAAACATAACATCAAACCAACGATCACCATACAATTCTAGCCCAAGTGTCATTTATGTTCTTTGCTTCCCCGTTATAACGGTACTTATGTCAAGGTGATATATTTTGGGATATTATACTAAAATTTTGGAGTTAAGTACCTTCTATTTTTTCTTGTTTTATAAACATCCTTAACAAAATATCAATTCATGAGTAATAGAGAACAACTTTTTTTTTTTTTTAAGAAGTCATTTTAACTTCTTTATTTTTACTATTGTTTAGTAACCTTGTTATCTAGTACATAAACTCCAAACTTAATATGTTCAAGAGCAACCCTAAACTTAAGCATTTGTATTAACAAAGAAAAATAAAATTTATACTTTATTCCAAAGAGGGTGAAAAAATTTATCTTTCAAGTCAATGTGCTTAAAATAGTTTAAAAGATATTTTGTTTTGTTGAAATTTTTTTATTAAATATTTATATTTGACAAATTGTTGAATTTGGAGTTTCATTTAAAAGTAAATCGCACGGGTTCTGATATGGGATCCGCATTTATTTCAGATATATATTTTTAATAGAAAAATATTTAATACATGTGAAAAAATAATAATTAAATTTATAGAAAAATGTCTGGCACCCGTGAAAAAATAATAATTGAATGTATAGAAAAATATCTGGTACCTGTGAAAAAAATAATAATTGAATGCATAGAAAAATTTCAGTATCTGTGAAAAATAATAATTTAATATTTAGAAAAATGTCTAGTACCCGTGAAAAAATTATAATTGAATATTTAAAAAAATATCAGGTACCCGTGAAAAAATAATAATTGAATGTATAGAGAAATGTCTGGTACCCGTGACAAAAAATTGAATGTTTAGAAAAATGTCTGGTACCCATGAAAAAATGATACTCCCTCCGTTTTTTATTATAAGTCGTTTTAGACTTTTCACACAGTTTAAGAAAAATAATAATTGTTGTATGAAAATGAGAAATTATAAAGGTTTTACAAAAGTATTCTTCATTAATGACATGTGGAAGATAAATTTATATAATTGAAAGGAGAGAGAATAATAAATATTTAAGGATATAATAGAAAAAATAGCATTAATTATTCATTGGAATTGTAAAGCGACTTATATTTAAATACAATTTTTTTTCCAAAACGACTTATAATAAAAAACGGAGGGAGTAATTGAATATATAGAAAAATGTTCGGTACCCGTGAAAAAATAGTAATTGAATGTTTATAAAAATGTCTGGTACCCGTGAAAAAATAATAATCTAAATATATAGAAAAATGTCTGATACCTGTAAAAAAATAATAATTAAATGTATAGAAAAATGTCTGGTACTCGTAAAAACATTTAAATCAATAAGATTTTTTAATATAAAATACAATTTTATTATAAAATATGTGAATAATAGAAGCTAAAGAAATGTAATAAAAAAAATAGAAGAAAGCAAATATTAGAAGCAAATAGAAACTAAATATTTGTCTTTTTAAGATGGAAGATTTTTAATATTTTAGATTATATATCTCTTTCCAAGAAAAGAATAAAAAAATATTTAGCAACTATTGATATTATCTTTTCAAACATTCAGACTTTATCATCATACTACCATTTTTATTTATTTCTATTAATTAAAAAATAATAATTTGAAATTATTGTTTCTAAACAATATAAATGCATACGTCTCTCTCTCTCTCCTTTTTTTTTCATGTGCCAATCTCACGTCTCTTTCTTATCTCAGTGCGTACAATTGGAATAAATTGGATAATTGTTGAGTCCTATCTGCTAATGTTTTTTATGGTAATGTTTTTTAAAAGATTTGATGGGAAAGGATGGGTGCAAAATTTGTGTTCTCGAGAAAAAAAGGAAAAGAAAAAGTCATTTGCAGAAAGTAGTTTATTAAAAAAGTAGTATACAAAAGGTAGGATAAGAAGCAAAATATATGGAAGAAAAAGTGCTATACAAAAGGTAGGAAAAGTAGTATTGGTACGTGCATCATGTTTTGAATAAAAGTTCTTTTGAAAAGGTAGGAAAAGAAGGAAAGTAAAAGTGCAAAATTGGAAGGAAGTAGAAGAGCATAGCCACGTATCAGGTCATATTGCATAGAAGGGCAAAAAAGGTATTTCAAGAACAATCAATTTTTTTATATGATAGATTATTTGTTCATTGAGAATATTAAAGTAATATTTATTATTTCTTTCCACTAACTTACCCTTATTTATTATATTTTAATTCACTTAAGTACTCCACTATCTATTATTAATAAGGTTATTTTAGTAAATGATACTCATTTTATCATTGAAATTAATATAATTAATCATTTTCTTAAAAAATACAATTTTTTTAAAGAAAACACCTATTATAAAACGGTGGGAGTAATTAATTACACTACATGAAATTACTTAGAATGAAAATTTGAAGGACCGGTCGTAAACAAGTCAAAATTAATAGTAAACAAGAGTAGTGGTGAGTGGTGAGTGGTGACTAAGTGCCAATATTTTTTATTAAATTGTCGGTCAAACTTATATGGTCCACCCAAATTCATAGATTTAATGCTTATTGACTTCTTTACATTATTTTAAGGTGAATCTGAATTTTTTGAAAATTATGAAAGATGAATATGATGGATGAATTGATTTTAATGAACTAGATATATGGCCCGTGCGTTGCACGAGTATGTTTATAATTGTTACTTCAAATATTATTTCTCAAGAATTTAATTGGAGAATGATTCAATAAAAATTTGTATTTTCACATATAAAAGTGAATAAAAATATAAAATATATATTTATTTTTTACTAATGATGTTTATTTTTGTCTATTAGAATAATTAAATTTTTGTAATAATAAGTAATATGATTTGTTTATCTTATTATCAATTATAATTATTATTATTAATAAATAAGTAATCCATCTTATCAACAAAACTTATAATGTTGTTTGGTTTATTATAACTTCAATATAAATTAATAAAAAAAAAATTTAATAGTGAGAGGGCAAGACTTTTCCCACTAAATTAACAAATGAAAGGAAAAAATAAAATAAATGAAAAAATAAAACAAATTCAAATATTTATTTAAAATAATTATTTTAATCCTATAGAATAAAATATTTCCATATGATATGTATTTTAATCCAAAATGGTAGCAAATGAAATTGATAAATAATGAAGATAGAATTAAGAGTGGTTATAAAAGTGTGTAAGAATACAAAAAGACATACTATTTCATAACCATTTTCATAGACTCTATTATTAATACTATTATTATGACCTCTCATTTTTTAGCAGTTAATTATTTTACCAATTAATAAAAAAATAGTAACGGATAAACAAATCTAAGTATTGCACTAAAATAAAATTTTTATGATACTCTTAATGAAGAGTTAAAGAGATGAAGTTGGTTATGGAATATAAAAGAGATTATTATAGATAATAATATTTTCCACCAAAATATACTATTACAATTAGAATTACAATTAAAATTAAAGTAATATTAAATGTAGAATAAAAGTTAAAATATAGGACGTACTATTAATATTTTTCTAGAGTTATATTTTTTTTATTTTAATATGTTTTATTTATTATAATAATAATCTTTTATAATAAAATATAGGACTATTAATATTAAATTAAAAATGGGAGGCAGTGAAGATAAAATTTTAAAATTTAAATTTAAAAAAAGGGAGCATTCTTAGTCTGCTGCATCTATAACAAAAAATTCTAATAATTAAAACTCATTACTAATTAATAATAAAGGCGTATAAAATATTAGTAAAGAAATATGAAATATTTTTGCAAATAAAAAAAATAATAGAGAAAAATATATTAGAAAATTACTGTAATAAAATATAATTATATTCTTAGACAATTAGATTATTAACGACTATGATTTTAATTTTTTGTTCAATATTTATAAAGTTAATTATTATCATTAAAAAATATCTTTAATTGTAGGTTGGTTAAAAGAATTAAATTTAATGAGAAGATGTGGCCAATATATGAAACTGCCAAGAAGGAATGGAGAAGAGAGATCTTGAAAATTACTGTTGCAGAATTGGTAGAAGTCTCACAAATAGATACCGTAAATGTGAGTCTTATGAGTCTTAGATTGTTGCATTGTCATTTTGAGACCTAGATATTTTGTACTTAATTATTTTTGGATTAATAAAAAAAAATTATTTCTCCAAAAAAATATTAAATTTACGTTTTAATTATATTCTAAAACTTAAAGTCACTTGCCATGTTTGTTTTAAAAGTTAAATTTACCTTTTTAGAAAGATAAATTTTCAGTTTTATAAATATAAAATTAAAAAATAAAATATTTTTAGTCTGCCACATAAACAACAAACGATTTCAATAATTTAAATTTACTATAAAATAAATAAAATGTGCTATTGAGAGAAGTAAACTAATATTTAAAAAATTAAAAAAAAAATTAATAATAGGAAAAAAAACAGAAGTTAGTGTAATAAAATATAATTATATTTGTACACAATCAAATAACAATTATTTTTTTTAATTTTTTATTTAGTGTTACTTAAATGTTGTATTCAAATTGAGAGAGAATCACACCAAGTTTGCAAAAAATCCTTCTAAAACCAAATTTTGAAATCTTTCCAAAGTTGAATCGAAATAAAATTATCGCTTACTAATTTAGTTAAATAGTTCAAAAAATTGTAAATAAGTTTCATATCAAATACAAATATTTTTTACATATTTAAAGTGATATTATAATAATTCTTTCAATATACACATAAATGAATATTAAACATTACATTTTATTGTATTTATTTAAGAGCAATGCTATACAGTGCGAAACTATATATCACGAATAGAAACCAACCAATTAAAACTTGTTGTTTGACACAATACATAAGTGAAATATAGGATGACATAATAATGACATAACATAATAAGGAAGTGACTATCAAACCATACAATCAAAATATGCCAGATCAGCTCGTGATGCATTCGTGAGAGTTTCACTCGAGATAAATAGCATTTTTCTTTATTTAATTAAAAAATAATAAGATATTTTTATTATTAACACATTTTGACCAAAGTGATAACACTTTATACATAAATAAATATTATCATAAACAATTATCATTATCTATTAAACACAACTCAATAAAAAAATTGCGTTTAAAATTACACACAAATAACTCATTAACAGCTACACTAAATAAACAATATTTTAAAATTGATTGTTGATGCTACCTCCCACTTAAATATTCCTCTTTATTTTGCCATTCCATCTGCATTATAATTTTTTTCCTATATCTCATATAAATTTAACCATTTCATATGTATTTATTCAAAAAGGTGTATAAACCATCATTCTATTCAAAATATCTATAAACCATCATTCTACTCAAAATATCTATAAACAATGCATATTATACACATTACAAAATATAGAAAAATAACATTAAAATAGTCTTACCATTGTAGTGAAAGAAAATATACCATACTATAAAATTACAAAACTTCGAAAAATAAATGTATATAAACCACCATTCCACCTGTATTAATTCATTCAAAATGTCTATAAACAATGCATATGATACTCGTTGTACAATATATAAAAATATCATTAAAATAGTCTCACCATTTTAGTGGAACAAAGCATATCGTTCTATAAAATTACAAAATTTTGAAAAATATTTCTTATTCTACAATATGTAAAACTCTTATCCTATTTTCAAATTCATAGTAGTTGGTATCTCTTACTTAAAACCCACAATAAAATCACAAAAATTTGAGAAGTCATTTTTGTTTGAGATTTCCTTCTTACCGAATGATTGTTTATAGGGTGTATATATATAACTAATTTAGACAATCGTTTTTAATTTTTATTTATGATTAAATTGAAAGGTTGAGAATTAAATTTACCAATATACGTTAAAGATGATGATTTATGCTAATATATTAAATATATAATTGATTGTGTAATTGATTGTATATTTTTAATTAATGATTTAATTGAGAATTTAACTCATTATTTAATTAAGAGATATGGATGATCCACCTTTTCCATTTTCTTCTTCTTTTGATTGCATATTAATTATATATTGATTGTATATTTTTAATTCACTAATTAATTATAAATTTAATTCATTGGTTTAGTTCTTTTGTTAATTTATTGATTCAATTCTTTTACTATTCTTTTGTGAGTTTTTTTTCATTCTTTGTGAAGATATTTTAATACATAATTATTGTTTTATTTAAAATATATTTCAAATAATTTATATTATTTTTAAAATTAATAAGGAGGTTAGGCTGATTCACCTCTTTTTTCGTTTTTTAATTGTATATGAAATATATAGATGATTGTATATTTTCAATTCATTATTTAATTGAATTTCATAATAGATAAAAATATAATATTTATAAATAATTTTTTAATAGTGTTAGATGGATATTATATTATTATTATTATTAATGATTTAATTATTGTTTATTAATATTATTATTATATAAATATTATATTATTATATTATTATTTATATTATTATTTTATTAATATTGGTGGCTAAATATTATTATTATTAATATTTTATTAATATTATTATTTTTATTATTATTATTATTTTATTAATATTATTATTGTTATTATTATTAATTAATATTATTATTATTATTAGGTTTGTTTGAATGATTAGGGTTTTATTTAAAATATATTATTTTATTCATATTATTATTTTTATGTTTATATTTTTAATAATATTTTACTATTTAATATAATTATAAAGTATATTATTTAATATTAAATAATATTAAATATATAATCATTATTAAAAATATAAACATAAAAATACATACATATAAAAGTTAAAAATACATACATATAAAAGTTTTTTATCTAATATTTGTATACTTTATAATTAGAATATATTTGAGAGTTATAAAATATTAAATAATAAAACATTATTAAAAATATAAACATTAATATACATAAATTTTTAAAAAAATTATTTAATATTTTTATACTTTATAATTGGAATATATTTGAGAGTTACAAAATATTAATTAATAAAATTATATTCTTATTATTATTATATTTAATTTGTAGAATTTAAAAATAAAATATAATATAAATATAAATATAAAAATACATATAAAAGTTAAAAATATATACATATAACATTTTTTATCTAATATTTATATACTTTATAATTAGAATATATATTTGTGAGTTATAAAATATTAAATAATATATTTGAGAATTATAATTAAAATATATTTGAGTCTTATTATTATATTTAATTGGATGACACATAATCATGAGGTTATGTGAAGATGACACATAAGCAAATGCTATAGAAAGATTACACATAGGCAAATGCTAGGTTTTTGGTCTAGGGTTGTCATCATGACAACCTTACATTTATATTAAGTAGATAAAATTATATTCTTATTATTATTATATTTAATTTGTAGAATTTAAAAATAAAATATAATATAAATATAAATATAAAAATACATATAAAAGTTAAAAATATATACATATAACATTTTTTATCTAATATTTATATACTTTATAATTAGAATATATATATATTTGTGAGTTATAAAATATTAAATAATATATTTGAGAATTATAATTAAAATATATTTGAGTCTTATTATTATATTTAATTGGATGACACATAATCATGAGGTTATGTGAAGATGACACATAAGCAAATGCTATAGAAAGATTACACATAGGCAAATGCTAGGTTTTTGGTCTAGGGTTGTCATCATGACAACCTTACATTTATATTAAGTAGATAATTAGAGATGAAGATGATATTGAATTTATTTTTAATATTTTCAAATAAACAAAAATAAAAAGTTACAAAAAAATTACCAATAAATTGGTGGCAATTAAATATTTATATTATTAAATTAATGGTAAAAAATATAATTTTTTATGGTGGACAAAAAGTTGCTTTCTAAGGCTAAACGCCACCATCTCTTTTATAATATTTGAGACATATGTCAAAATATTTTGTCCCATCATATTTAATGGAAATCTATCACACCTAGAAAGTGGACAAATGACAAAACATTATAGTCCAGGTAACACTATAATTGTCATTTTTCATCAACTTCCATTACTGTAGTAGTACTTAAACTTCAAATTACCATAATATTCTCCACAAATTAATAACATGAAGCCCTACAAAGTACAAACCATACACTCTTGTTCAAAAACTCAAGTCAAAGCTTGAGTGCCTAGAATAACTGTAATTTGGGAAGCATCTAAAATTGCTCTATGATATATTGAGTAGGGTATACAAATTAATGTAGGTTTGGTCGTTTTTTAGTCATTTTTGGACCATTATGTTTGGTGAGGAGACAAAAAATTAATTAAAATTCCATCTTTCACCCCTTATAATCTTGGACACTTCAACATTGTGGTGGAAGGCAGACAATTAAGAGATTTAGATTACAAGCATTAACTATGTATAAGCAAAGCACGGACACTTGAAACACCGACACGTCGATATCGATAATAATTTTAAAAAATGAATAAACTAAATGTAATGATAAGTGTCAATGTTGATTGGGCATATCAACACTAACACAAACACACATTTTTTTAGAGGTATCGGTGCTACGTACATAGGTGCACACACTACTGACTTTGACCATCTGATCTTATATTAGCGATAAAAATGGATTAGTAATAATTTTACAAATGTGACTGTTTATGTGTAATGTGAGTCGACTAATCTCAAATCAATATTCGAGATCAATTTATGCGAATAATTGCAGACATTATTTACCACCTCGAATCTAGATTCATAATTAATGGACTTCTCCTATGCTCTAGACAATATGCAAGTTTGTCCATTTAGCATGGTTTGGTGATAACAACTTACTTCTATTGTAACTTTTGTAAGAAGGTCTAGATTAAAGTATGTTAGAATTTTGGGTTATTAATCAGTTATTTATGTGTCATTAGTTCATAATTCTTAGTTTAAAAGAAATTGACTCAATTTAGTGTCAACTCATTCAGTGTTTTAGGTTTTAACAACATTGGCTTTCAATGATATCTGTTATCAAATAGATTCTTCATATTCTACTTTAATGTTTAAAGGAAAAGAAATTGATGCTCTCACATTTCTCACATCTCATAATATATAATTTTTCAAAAAGACATTAAAAAGTATGATAGATTATGCCATCTTCCACCTAAGAAACGTGTCATTCTCTTTATATATATATATATATATATATATATATATATATATATATATATATATATATATATATATATATATATATATATATATATATATATATATATATATATATATATAAGTTAGGCAAGTTAGCATTTGAAAAATAAAATATAGTTTCAAATAGTATATTTTACTGAAATTCTTTACAATTTGATAATGGAAGTGAGAATCTAGATAAAAGAAGGGGAAAAAAAATATAATGAAATGACTTCACTTAGAGTACATGAAAAAGAAGTCCTTATTAAATTGGCATAAGTTAATTTGTACTAAAGATTCAAAGTATAGGTTGGACAGCACTATATTATTTTGTGGTAAGTTTTAATTTATAGAACCAGTTGTTCCTTGGAGTCTTCTTTGATTGAACCTCAGTGTCTTGAATCACTACTAAAAAAATTAAAATTAGAGAGGGTAATATTCCGTCACTAATGCACGAAAATTCCGTCACAAACACTTTTAATGACAGATTTAATGACGACCGAATATCCGTATCGAATTTCAATGTCGCAAATTGTTTGTGAGGGAATTCAAATTCCGTCACAAATAGATACGGAACAATCCGTCACTAAATTAAACTTCCGTCATTAAAAGTCAAAAGAAAATCCGTCAATAATTAGTGAGGGATTATTAATACCTCAGTAATTATGGTAGTGACGTTTCAAATCCGTCCCTAAATACTGAAGATTAATGAATGGATATTTGTTTTATGAGGAATATTTTCCGTCACTAAATTAAATAAATAAATTTAGTGACATTTATATTTCACCACTAAATTAGATAAACATTATTTAGTGACCTGCATGATGATGCTGAAAATGTAAATTTCCTGACAAATTTAATTAATATTGCAAGTGAATTTACTATATCATCATAATCAAAATAAATCAGTCACAATATAAAACACTAGAAGTAATTTTTGTGAATATCATAAATATTCTCTGTTGTGAAAAACGATGTCAAGAACAAAGTATAATACAAGGGAAGAATAAAGGACAAGGAAGAAGAGAACACAAATATTGGTTATAACTTCTATTCTTTTACTTTTTCTTAAAACAAGATTACAAGTTTACAAGAATAACAAATAACCTCTCTCACCCTAAATTAGGATTTGCAGCTTACAATGATGAGAGACTAGTATGCTATTTATAATAAAATCTAACATACTAACTAATGGGCTTTTGCCACAAGACCCATTACACAAGCCAACTTAATAAACAAGCTAACTTAACAAATTAGGGTTTAAACACTAAAACCTAATTTAACATGCTAACAACCCTAGCATCTTCGACACAAGCATGTGAACAACCTTCGACTTCATGCTTAATCCTGTCGAACCAAGAAGCTACCCTTCGACCATACTAGAGTTCGATCCAATATCTCACATTCTCCAAATAAAAACTAATAGTGCTAAAAATATGCTCTCAAAACTAAATATATCACCACAGTTTTTTTTTTGTTGACACTAGATATTACAACTAAAATAGTCCAAGCAAAGCTCTTAAAATTAAGAAATTACAACAAAAATAATACTATCATTGTCCTTGAAAATTAGGAGATGACAAACAAAAGTGTGTTCACTACAATTTAGTAATGTTTTCAAGAAGTGGGTGAAGATGGAGTTTGATCCGGACGTGGAGGTAGATGACCTGCAGAAAAAGTTTTCATAAATCGGAATAATTGTTCTCTAAGCAAACGTGAGTCTTCCTGTGATGCACGAATCGAATCCTCATGAGTCTTAAGTTTATCTTTAAGAGTTTTGTTTTCAACAGACACATCAGAAATAACAGTCGTCATTTGTTCATACTCAGATGAAGAGATACCGTCATATGTGAAAGATTTAGACGGCTTGTACTTTGCTGCTTCCGGTCCCAAACCATATATACGACCCTTCTTATCTACACCTCCAACAACATCTAAGAAGATGAGGTTGTCAGATTGATGACTAGAAACATCATCTCCGGGTGCCTCTTGTGAATCTCTCTCAATAATCCTTTTTTCATACTCATTCTGAAATAACAATTTAGTAAAGAATAAGAATATAATCAGCCAAAACACAAAATTACATAATATTAATAGATCATAAGAACTTGCACATTCTTGATTTTGCACTAGTTCATAAGAACCATGCGTAGCACATGCATTAACGCATCCATATATAGTACAAGCATTTTAGTAGATAAAAGCATTAAAATAACATCAATACATGCATAAGTTGACGCATTAGCACATCATTAATACAACTACATCTAGTCCAATAAATTTAGTAGATAAAAGCATTAATGCACCATTATAACATCATTATTACAAACACTACTTCCTGCATTGATACAACATAGTATAACCACATCTAGTACAAACATTTTAGTATATAAGATATTAATATATGAACATTAATTCATACATGTGTACAACATAGAACAATCACATCTAGTATGGGCATTTTAGATAAAAGAATTAGTATATCATTCATACAAACATTAAATTAACATGTTCAACGAGTTCATGAAATTGAAACTTACAGCAACCATCTCTGATTTTAAAGAAACCCACTTTTCTGGGTTACCTTTAACTCTGTGTGTCTTTTGAAATAACTCCCAACAAGTTGGACTCGTATCTGAGGATTTTTTCTAAAAAGAAAATAATATATATCAATGTTAATTAAAATTAAAATATTTATCATGAAGACTAATGCAACTGATAGAATAATAAAATGTAACTAATTGATTCAATTGCCAAAAAAAGAGTAAGGATTGGTAGAGAGTGGCAGCAGAAAAGATCAATAATATATAGCTTTCGTATAGACTTACTAAATCTCACCTCTCATCCCTAATTACACTTAATACAAACCCTATATTTTTCATTCTTTTTAAAATACCCAATTTTCATAATCTTTTGTCCATGTTTCTTAACAACATTCCTAAGCAGATCTATAGAAGAAAGAGTCTGGATTAATTCAAATCCAACTTACCCCAAAAATCAGGTCCACGTGATGTTTAATTCTTTAGTTTCATGTGTTGTCTTATTCAAGTTTGGTCAATATTTATTTCTTGTTGTTTTTGTCCTACGGTATTGTCTACTTTCATATTCAGCATGGGCATGCAATTTTGTAAAAGTTATTCTATTAGCTACTATCTATAATATTGTTATAACAAAAGTAATTAAATTTCTTACTAATCTCTTATAGTGCTCAGTTGTCGGAATTGATCCTCCAGTGTGTAGTGGGCCATCCAAAGATCTTCTATTGTGAGTGTTAATTTCTAACTTTCTTTTCCACTTATCATCATTCCATTTTTCTTCTAATATCTTTCTCATCTCAATAGGAATCCAATCACCTGAATCAATCTTCTTTCCCACTCTATACATTGCGTTTGAGTATGCATCTGAAGCTTTATGATCAAATATCTTCTTAATTTCTTCCTCATGTTCAGGTAGCCACTTGTACTTTCTCTACAATATAGACAATATAAGTTAATAAAAAAAATTATTTGAATACTATAATCCAGATGATTCTATATTCAATAACTAATTAAGTCCTTACAAATCATCCCTTGGAGTAATTCTACAAATTAAAACTCAAATAAGTTAAAGTAACTATGATACACGTTAGAGTTAATACAAATTTATTAGTAACTATAGTAATTGAATACCATAGAACAATTTAAAGTAACTATGATACAAACACACGAGCTGTAAATATCTTATGCTTTTCAAACACACAAGGTGTAAATATCTTATGCTTTACAATAATACTTACTGTAAATATCTTATGCTAACTAAACTAAAACAAATTATAATTGTTACACACACGTATATGCATGTTATCTATTTAAATAAGTGTATTCAAAGCTAAGTGTATTGCTAGGCATGCTTTTCATAGCATATTTGTTAAACACACACACATACATATATATATATATATATATATATATATATATATATATATATATATATATATATATATATATATATATATATATATATATATATATATATATATATATACATATATATATATGGGGGGCATATTAAAGAGACATATCAAATTACTGTAACAGTTTCTTACAAATCTATTTCAAAATTACAAGAATATACATGATCATCATCCACTTTTAAATATGAAGAGGCTATACAAACACCAAAAATATTAAGGATCAGATTAACATCCACTATCACTCTTAGCTTGGAAATAAAATGCTGTAATTTCTTCATCTCAATGCTATGCAAGGAAACTCACTTTCTAGAAATGACATTTGGATAAACTTTTATAAAAGTACTCAAATAATTTTGAAACATGAATCCTTACAGAGAAATAAATTAAGAAAAATAGTCAAATTAAATTTGATATATATTTAAAATGTTATTTTATCTTAATTTAGAAGCTTCTATAAGTTAAATGAAACATGGTTCCATGTCTCAATATTGGAGAAAGGTTGTGTAACCAATATGCTTATGAATTTGCTTATAAATTAAGTTAATTGAAACATTGTTCCTGTTAACAATGATACTGATAAAAATATTTACTTTGTGAAGAGATGAGAGGAGTGAATAATAGATCAAATAAGTAGACTTGATTAGTTTTTCTTATATTTCTCTCTCTTCATTCATGTTAACATCTCTCCTTCTCACTTAACTTCTCTTACCACCATTTTTCTGCAATGATTATTTTTTCTCTCAACTTCTCAATTGAATGCAATAGTTTTTTGTCTTTGCAATTTCTCTTTTTATAATAGTTTGTAGTTACTGCTTGTGGGAATTGAAAGAAAATTAAAGGGAAATAAAGTAAGAAAAATTAGGGGTTTATCATATTGAAGAAAAAAATATTATGAAAGCTTGTTGTTTTAACTCTAAGCACCATTAAAATATATACCATTAAATATTCCCACTATACACCACACAACTAAAAGCTAGCCACTGCTTCTACTCAAACAATATTTAGCACACAGTAACCCATTCAAAGTTAAAAATCCTGCATCCGACTAAATAACTCTGATAAAAGCACAAAGGACCACCAAAAGTTACCACTCCCGATAACCTCAATCTCAGAATTGAATCTAAGACAAGAAGAAAGTGACTAAGTATTCTTATCACAATATGGACTATCAATAAATTAACCTCAAAACACATACATAAACTTAATGAAATTCCATTAACAATATATGCTCTTATCAAACACACTAAAGACAAATTTCACTCTGGGACAGAAAAAAAATACATAATCACATGAAAAGATGAAGTCAAGCACTACAAACAAGCAAGACATGGATCTAGAGTGAAACAACACCAACACCTATCAAATAAAGAAAGAAAAAAAATACTAGACACTACTAAAAATAAGACATTTGGTTAAAGGATTTTACATCAGCTTTTAAGATATATGATGTGAAAAATATTTGTCAAGAGATTTTACATCAGACATTTATTTCCACTGATGTGAAAAATATTTGTCAAGAGATTTTACATCAGACATTTATTTCCATTGATGTGAAAAATAACACGGTGGCAGTTTGGTAAATAAAATGAAATTTTGTTATAAAGAATTTTACATCGGACCCTTATGTGCACCGATGTAAAAAGTCTATTAAAAAATAAAAACTAAACCAAAACTAAAAAACCTCATTTCAACCAAATTCAACACACACAACATTAATTTCTTCTACGTTCAAGGTCTATAAAAATGAGAAAAATGAGATTGGATCACATACCTTGAAAAGGTGAATCTTTAGAGTGTCTGGGTTTTTCGCTTTTGACTTCTTTCCCTAACAAACCTTCTTTGTTGATAGCTTGAGAGAGAAACCGTGAATAAGAGATATCTTCTGCGTTTTTTTCAATTAGGGCTTCTGCGTTTCTCGATTGGGGATTAGTTCTCTATTTGTGTTCTACCATTTTGCTTACTCGCTTCTAAGTGAAACATGGTTTAACATTTCTGAGTTTTGGTATTTTAAAATATTAATAAATTAAAAATTAAAATTAGTTTATAAATGAAAGAGAGATATGAGAGGGAAATGAAACTTAGTTTAGAGGGAAATTGAAAAACAAATAAAATTAACTTTTTCTTTCATGAAATATATTTCTAACTGAGTGAATATGTAAACAAAATAATCGTTTTAGATTTAAATTTCATATCATTGAAGTTTATTTTCATTTTTGGTTAATTCTTATTTTAATTATATAAAATTTTGATCTATCAATTTTTTATCTTTCTTTTTTAACTTTATATATATATATATATATATATATATATATATATATATATATATATATATATATATATAATAATAAAACTATATGTATTATTATCAATATTTTTATTATTTAATAAATTCATATTTATATCTATTAAATATTTTATTTAAATCAATATCTATATGTTTATTAAAAAAGAAATATTTTATAAATATAACTATAACTTAATCAATAATTATATTATTTATTTAATATTTAAATTTGAAATGTAGATACCAAATTATTTTTAATAAAAAATAATTATTTACTTATTTTAAAAAACACCTTAAGGGTTATCATAATTAATTTAATATTTAATATAACAATAAATAAATTTGAAATAATTCCCTCACAAAATTTGTCACTAATAACATGTTACATGTTTATGAGGGAATTTGTGACGAAATAATTAGAGAAGAATAAAATTCATCTCAAAATCCCTCCCTAAGTTTACTCTTACCAATTTTGTGAGGGAATTTATGAGGGATTTTATGACGGAATTAATTTATCACCAATATTTTCGCTTATTTTTGTTCTCAGGGTTTCACCTATGTGTACCACTTTCCCTCACAAAATCCCTCGGAATTAGTGAGGGATTTACTCACTAATTTCCTTCACTAAATAGCATTTTTTTAGTAGTGAATGGTGGCATGGTATCTCCTTTAGACAACATATAGCATTACTGATATGATAAAAGTTGGAGATAGAGAGGACTGTAAAATTGGTGATCAGATTCCTTTTATTTGGGGGGACACTAATTCCTTCTTTAATAAGAATGAGAACAAGTAAAAAATAAATAATAACTTAGTAGATTGACACAAATGGTTAATAACTCTACATGTAGTGGGGACAAATGTGCCACTCTTAATGAGCTAAGAAGTTAAATCCTAGTATGTCATGATTTTGAGATGACACTTGACAGGATCCCATTACCATTAAGTTTGTGATGATAGTTATATTAATGGTGCACTAAGATATTAAGTACAACTATTGAACCTTAGATCCCTAATGAGAATCAAATTGGGCCAAGTTGAAGTGAATGTGAATCCATTGAAGGCTACACGGAAATAGGATAGGACTTGAGGACTAAACCAACTTGGTTTTGTTCCCTCTTCAAATTCACTTGCTTCCTAATTGCTATAAGACAACTCTATTTAGCTATGCACAGTAAATTCTGATAAATGAATAACAAACAGACTGATAATCATAAACTCTATTTAGCTATGTATAGTGAATCCTACATTAGGAATTATTCATAGCAAAAGAGATCTTATTTTATCAATAGAGTTTACAATACATAATTGCTCTTATAATATTTAATTATGATATCAAATTTTACTTCAAACATTGTCTTTAAGCACGTGATCACATAGAAAGTGATATCAAATGTCTATGTGTTTGACTCGTGAAAGCACGACCGGATTTTTCGTTATGTTAATTGCACTTGTATTGTCGCATCTAAGTAAAATGCATCCAAGATCAAGTCTGTAATCGCAAAGTTGTTTCTTTGGCCAAAGAATTTGTGCACAACAACTACTTGCTGCTATGTATTCTGTATATGCTTTACTAAGAGTAACGCACACTTGTTTCTTACATGACCATGATACTAATGCATTATCTAGGATGTGACATGTACCACTTGTGCTTTTGTGATCAGTTTTATAACCTGCATAATCCGAGTCAGAATAACCAACCAAATCACATATACTACCTTTAGGATATCATAGTTCATCGTTTGTTGTTACTTTGAGATATTTTATGATTCTTTTCACAGAGGGGGGATGAGATTCTTTTGGATTTGCTTAAAACCAAACACAAAGACAATCACTAAATATTATGTCACGATGACTTGCCATTAAATAAAGTAGGGTTAAATATGTTTTTAGTCCATATATATATGGCAACCTTCAATTTTTGTCCTTACAATTTTTTTTCAAACAATGACCCTCGCAATATTTTCTATCCTTATTTTTAGCCCCTCCCGTTAGATTCCACTAACGGAGGCTTACATGGCATGCCTAAAGCAGAAAAATGGTCACACACCTAAAGCACTTCGATTAATTGCTTGTGAAATATTTTCCTTCCAACCATTTATTAATTGCTTGTGAAAATTGTTGGTTTTAAAGATATTTAAAGAGGGTTTAAAACCCCCCACAATCTGTCTTTTTTCTTTAGTATTGACTTTAACTGATGTGGTGTGACACGTGGCGTGCAAAGTAAACCTCCGTTAGTGGAATCTAACGCGAGGGACCAAAAATAGGGACGTAAAATATTCCGAGGACCATTGTTTTAAGAACAATTGTGCAGGTATTAAAATTAAAGATTGTCATATTTATAAGGACTTGTGACATATTTAACCCAATAAGGCAAATAGTCAATCATACCTCAATACTTTGTTAATAGAATCACTGAATTCGTCTTGATCAACATATGTTATGGAACCCACTGGAGTAGTAATATCTTTGCAACTTTCCATATCAAATTTCTTCAACAATTCCTAAAAATACTTGGATTGGTGCCATTATTTTAATTACTTAATTTAAAGTCCAAAAAAAGTTCATCTTACCCATCATGGCCATCTCGAATTCTCCTTTCATCATCATTAAAAATTCTTCACATAAGACTTTATTTGTTGATCTGAATATGGTATCGTCGACGTAGATTTGAACTAATAATGTATGATCTTTGATTTTCTTAATGAATAATGTAGTATCAACCTTACCTTTTTCAAATCCTACTTCAAAAAAAAGGCTGCTAAGTCTAACATACCCAGCTCTTGGTGCTTCCTTCAAGTCATAAAGAGTTTTTCTCAACTTATAGACATGTGAAGGATTCTTGAAGTCTTCAAAACCAGGAGGTTGTTTGACATAGACTTCTTCATTGATGTATCAATTCAAGAAGGCACTCTTGACATCCATTTGGAATAACTGAAAATTTAATGAACAATTATTAGCAAGTAATAATTGAATAGCTTCTAACCTTGTAACCGGAGTGAATGTTTCTTTAAAGTGGATTCCTTCTTCTTGATTATATCCTTGGGCCACCAATCTTTCCTTGTTTTAAACAGTTATACCATTCTCGTCAAGTCTATTCTTAAACACCCATTTAGTACGAATGATGTGTTTACCATTTAATTGAGGAACCAGTTCCCAAACTTAGTTCCTTTCAAATTGGTTTAATTCTTCTTGCATGGAAAGTATTCATCGGTCATCCTATAAAGCTTCATTAATCTTTGAAGGTTTTATTTGAGAGACAAACGTCATATTCAAGCAAGCATCCTTGATGTTGAGTCTTGTTGATACTCCTTTGCTAATGTCACCAATAATATTGTCTATTGGGTGATCACGATGGGTTTTCCATTCCTGAGGAAGATCACATTGATTTTGCTCTTGGTGAATGATTTCTTTTTTGTGTTTTGATTGTTTAACTTTATCATCTATTGCAATCTCTTCGATAGGTACTTCTAAAATATCATCATCACAAACAACTATATCCTCCTTAGAGGAGTTTAGATTTATCAAAATATACATGCATATATTCTTCAATAGTTAAATTTATTTTATTATAAACTCTATATGCCTTACTTGTGAGGGAGTAACAAAGAAAGATACCTTTGTCAGATTTATTGTCGAACTCATCGATATTGTCTTTGTCATTGTCGAGGACAAAGCATTTACATACAAAAACATGAAAGTGAACAATTTTTGGATTTCTTCTCTATAAGAGCTTATATGGAGTCTTTTTCAAGATTGACCTTATGATAACCCGATTGTTTGCATAACATGTCGTGCTTACCACATCCGTCCAAAAGTACTTTGATAGATTAGAGTCACTTAGCATAGTTCTTGCAAGTTCAACTAGGGATCAATTTTTTTTCCTTTCAACCACTCCATTTCATTGAGGAGTCCTTAGTGCAGAAAAATCATGAAATATGACATGTTCCTAACAAAACTCTTAAAATGATTCATTTTGAAATTCCACCTTAGTCACTTCTAATTGATGCAATCTTCATGGGATTTTTTGTTTTGCACTTGCTTTGCATATTTCTTAAACCCCTTGAGAGCATCGCTTTTTTGCACTTAAAATAGTGTCCAAAAATATCTATAAAAATTATTGACAGTTACTAAATCATATACATTATCTCCAAAGCTTCTTGTCCTTGATGTACCAAACAAGTCCATGTGCAACAACTGAAGTGACCTTGTAGTTGTTACCACATTCTTTTGCTTGAAAGTTAATTTGGTTTGCTTTCCTTTTGGACATGTATCACATAATCTATCTTTGATAAACTTGATCTTTTGTAAACCAATAACAAGATCATATTTGACTAAAATGTTTCATATGAATATGGGTCATTCTCTTATGTCAAAGTTATGCATCATTATTGCTTACCATAAGACATTTTATTTTTCAAAGATAAATCTTCTAAAGAAATCATAAAAATGTTATTAATTATTTTACCCATAAGCTTTGTTTCATGAATGGCCTCATCTTCAATTATTCATTCATCTTTGGTGAAATTGATTTTGAGACCTTTGTCACTATGTTGGCTTATGCTTAGAAGGTTGTGCTTTAATCCTTCTACATAGAGTACATCATTAATTATTGTAAAAGATGGTAATCCAACTTTGCCTATACCAATAATATTTCTTTTGTTTTTGTCTCCATATATGACATATCCATTGGCCTTTAATACTAGAAATGAAAATTTGTCGTTGTCTCCAATCATGTGCTTAGAAAAACTACTATCAAGATATCACAAATTTGTAGTGGTATTTAAGCATACCTAACAAAAAGTATAATTTGTTAGGTACCTAACGTGCCTTGGGTCCTTGATAATTAGCTCACTTCTTAATCCATACATAATGGTCACTAGGAACACTAAAATTCCTCACATAGCAAGCATTAGCTGTGTGAAATTTTTAACCACAATATAAACAAAGTTACTTTTATATCTAGGAACATAAGACCTTGTTTGAACAAACCTTTTATTAGCATGATGATGATGATTTTTCACTTTATTTACTTTCTCTTTATTGGATTAGTCAATTGCCTTGACAATGATAGTTTTACTAGTACTTGGCTTGTCAAATTTTGAATAACCAAGTCCACTTTTATCATTGAAATATCTTTTTTTACTAAGGACACTTTCCCATCCAATTTATCCTTTTTCATATCTTTAAATAACTATTTTAATTGGACAATTTGAAAAGAAAAATAATTACAATCATTGCATGTAGTATTCGATTTTTTATCAAAACTGTTGTGCATAGTGCCAATTTTCTCTTCAAGAGATGAAATTTGTTTCTTTTGTGTTGACACAATTTTGTAAATAATTTTACATTCATTTAGAAATTAATTTATTGCTTCATGTGCATTATTATCATAAGAAAATATTTCGTTACTAACCTCACCTTCTTCAACATCGGAATGATGTGAATCCATCACTACTACAAAATGTTCCTTTCCTAACACTATATTACAACAGCCGTCTAAATACATATTCGCCCACCTTAATTTTTTAATATTTCATTAAAATATATTTTACCATGGCCATTCAACACAACTGTTGTGATATATTAATCGTTACAAAAAGGGGTTGTCATTATACTCTTATAAATATATTAAAATAAAAAATATTTATCATCACGGTTAAAACGATAAACCACTATGAATAGGACTTATATATCATCACGGTCTATTTAAACAAGCGTGATGAAAATTTTTACTTATATATAAGAGGAGTTATCAATCTTTCCCTCAGAATAACTGTCACTCTCTTACCAAAACCTTAACAACACCCTCTTTCATATTCAGAGAAATTGTCCTCATTAGCATCTTCAAACTTAGAGGTAATCAACTCCATCCACTTTATCTTTCGTCTTCTTCATCATAAGTTTTCGTCCTTTTTTCTCAAAACAAAACCCTAACATCTCTCTCATCCAATGCAGCAAACTCGTCCTGATACTAGTTCATACCTGTTCAAACTAAAACGTAATCTTCTCCAATAGCTTTCTTACATTTTTCATAATTGTTCAATGTATAACACTAGTTTTTCTTAAAAAAATGTTTTTTTTTCATTTGGTATGATTTACTTATCTTTTGGGTTATGTTTCTGTTTAAGTTAAGATGTTGTTAATGCTAGTTTATATTTTCAAAACATGTTAACATTCTTTAAGCTGTTTATAACTTGAAATATGGTTCAAGAGTTCTTCAAAGAGACAATTTGTTCTCTTTTAGTTAATATTGCAAAACATCAATTTTTTTGAGAAATTTCGAATCATCTTCATCGTTGTCATCATGATAATCATCATCATCATCGATTAAAATAATGATGATATCGATGATGAAGATTCTAAATTAGTCAACAAACTAATGCTTTGCAGAATAAACTAGGAGAGAATGAACAATTACTTTGAAGAACTCGGGGCATTGAACCATACTCTATGTGTTAAATAGCAAGAGATGAATTGCAATATTCATGCAATTTAAAAAACAGTGGTTCATTTAAGATGTTTTTCAAGAATAATTTAATTTTTTTAATTATTGTCTTCTACATTAATTTTAATGGTTGTATATATTCAGCGAGGTGTAGGGAAAAACAAGCAATCTACATATTTTATAATAAACTCAAGATACTTTCCACAACAGTTATCTTTTTCATCAGTGGTGAAATGTTATTTTTATTCAAAATAAATTGTTGTTGTTGGGTTTCGACCCATGATATAAACATATTTCACAATGGTTGTGTAGTATAATCGTTGTGATAGGTAGCCCGCTAGCTAGTATATCATCAGGGCCGTGCGACCATGGTGGAAAGCATCATACATACAATCACCTCTTACCTCTCAATGGTTGATCACATGTTGTCGTATTCATTTGCCAACCGTCATGGTATCACTTTTACGTAGTAGTGCATTAATGTAATATTTATGCATTCTTTTTTTTCTGAATCATATGATGACCTTACTTTATTATCATCCCATGCAATATATGCCTTTTTGGATTTTGATTCATTTCTCTCTTTATGATCACTTTTCTTATCATATTTTGGACAATCTGCCTTCATGTGTCCTTGCTTTCCACATTCAAAGCAAGTTAAATTTTGGGTTGATGTAGAAGCTTCCTTCTTGTTGAAAAATTTCCTCCTTTTTGTAAAGTTTAAAATATTTATCAATATTGAAAAACTTGTCTAACATTTTTACAAGAAAAAATGAAGTTCTCATCTTCATTTGGTAAGTCTTCTTCCAATTCTTGGAGAGCTTATGGACGCGTCCAGGGGCGTTTGGATGTTCCTTCAGTTTAGCATATGCGTATTATAGCTCTCATACGCGTATGGACATGCCTTACTTCTTTTGGTACTTTCCTCTTTGCTTTGAATCCTACAACATAGACTAAACCTTTCTCAAAATGTCATACTATTAAGAAAATAGTCTTAAATTTTTATAAGTCTCGCACTACTATAAAAGGTATATATCACCGCGGTTTAGTAAATGACTCCATCATGTATAGTGTCCCGTAGTAAATAAGATTGTGGTAGTAAGTGCGCTACTTCCCACCCCATGCTAAGATCCGTTATGAAAAACTAGATAGCATGCTACATATAACCACAGTTAGAATTTTCAACTATGGTGATATGTAGTCAACCCACTTTTCACCATGGTTGGAACTTCAAAATGGTGAAATGTCAGCCAACCCACTTTTCACCACGGTTGTAAGTTTCAACCTTAGTAAAAAGTTAGTCAGCCCAATTTTTTATTTTTGCCACATGTTTTGGCTAACTACATTGAAAAGTTCCATCATTATATAGAATATCAAATATTTCTAGCACAACAATAAGAACACTAATAACAACAACAAGAAGAATAAGAAAAATTATAAGAAAAACAAAAAGAATAACAACAACAAAACAAATTCAATATAATAATTAAACATTAAATCTCAACATGCATCAACTACAACAAAACAAAATCAACACAATGGTTAAATATTAAATCTCAACAATAATAGTAAAAATAACAACAAAAGAAAGATAACAACAACAACAACAACAAAAACAAAATCAACAAAATTGTTAAACATTAAATCTAAAATACAACAACATAAAACATTTTACCTAACCTAACAATAACAATAAACATTGCTAACTTGAATCCATGTTTTTCTTGCCTCGTTCAAGTTGGAGAAGAGATGATGTAGTTTCGAAACTTGTTAATGAAAGAAATTATGTTTTCTAGTTTTGCATATGAAAGAAATGGTATTTTCGAGTTTGATTTAGTGAAAAAAATAGAGTCTCGTAAATGAAAAATGAAGTTTGGAGGTAGAAAGTGAAGTTCATCTAAGTTCGGCTAGGGCAAAAGTGAATGAACATGAAGTATTTTATATCTTGGAAAATGTCATTTTTCATCACGGTTGAAATTCCAACCGTGGTGAAAAGTGGCTTAAAAATAAATAAAAAAGAAAATTGTTGGTGCTGTGAATTGAACCCATGATCAGACGCCACTTTTTACCGCAGTTGGAATTCCAACCGTTATGAAAAGTAATAACTACAATCAATCGTTGTCTATCATTGAAGTAGCCGTTGTCTAGTTTCCATTTTTCTATAATTCAGATATGGGAGCTTGAAGGTGGCGGTGATGGGTGGTTCGGAGGCCAACCGGTCCAATAAATACTCTCTTTCATGGAGAGACTCCAAAACATCGAATTCCTCATCTCTAGATGTCACTGAATGGTTTTTACAAGGTATTTCTTGCAGGCTGGGTAACGACATTAATATTTTATTTTGGAAAAGCAAATGGTGTGGAGGCATTCTATGGGGTTCGGCTTTTCCTCTTCTTCTACAAAAATTTTCTTTCCCTAATGCTACTGTCAGTGAGATGAGAGAACTAGTGGATAACAAGTGGTGTTGATATTTCAAGGGGGAGTTGGATCTCTTTACACGAGTAGTGAAAGCCCAGGGGAACGGACTGAAGGTTTTGTTGTTTAATATTGGTAGGAATCTACTCGATAATAAAAGGTTGGTTTGGCAAAAGAATGCAGGAGGATCTTATAGTATCAGGGACGACTACGCAGAGGCTTAGAAGAAAGGTGAATTCTATTCTACTCCTCTTGTTGTTACCGATGCTCTAGCTAGTATTTGGAATACTAGTGTCCTTTTGAAAATTCAAGTTTTTGGCCGAAGGTATGTGAAAGATCGTTTAGCTACGAGAGAGCAACTTTATCGAAGGGGTATTGTTTCAATGGAGAGCGGTTCCCACTGTCCTCCCTGTGCCTCTTCAGTCCAAAATTTAGACAATTTACTCTTCTCTTTCTAAAGAGGTTTGACGCAACATTTCTTGTTGGATATGCATACCGGAGGGAGAGGCGACAACGGTGGTTGATCATTTGTCATTTGGTTATCTACTTGTCGGGCTTTGTGGTATGTGAGAAATACAATTATTTTTAAACAATTAGATTTCCATGTAGGCCAGGTTGTGGAAAGTGTCAAGGTTTTGTCTTGGTTTTGACTTGTAATAGATAAAAAACAAAAGGGTGTAGGAATTTCTACTTTTGGCGCCATAATCCGTTGGACTTTTGAGTCCAATATAATCATTGGAATCGGGCGAGTACCTTATACTCTTTTTATTAATCCCATTGCCTATAATTTTTTTTTTCTATAAATAAGTGTTTTTAGGAATGAAGTACTTAAATTCTAAGGCATACTCTTAATTAGAAGCAAATCCACTTTAAATTTACCTTCCACTTTTTTCTTTTGTATTTCAACAAATTTATCATAAGAGGCATTGTTTTTAAAATTCATTTAATTTATGTACATATTACATTATATTTTAAAATCACTTAACATTTCAACACTTTTATTTTTCTTCTCTTTTAATTCAATTCTCCATTTATGCATTCATTTTCTTTGTTTGCAATTTAAACCTATTTTATCAATTCTGACTTTCAAACTCGAATTCAATCAAAAACATTTTCAAATTCACCATCAAACGAGTAAGTTATGGATTGGGCATAAACCAAAACTTTCCCCTCGCACAATTTAAACATTTATTTGTGTTTTAAATTTAATTTAATTTTCTTATAAGAAAAATAATCACAAACAAATCCATACTTAATTTGCATGTAGTTTAAAAAGAGAAATAAAAAAACACCAGTCTCTAAACATATATTTCCCTAATGACATGCATCATTTCTTTTTATTTTGCTGCCTTCATCTTTTGTAATAATCTGTAACAAGGAAAAAAAATCCATAAATTTAAGATATTTATAGATATTATTCATCGAAAATATCTAGTTTGGTAGGAGTTAGGACAAGTAAATACCTGTCTTCAAGAGGGCTCCAGATTTTCAGCATATGATGCAATTAGGCCTCAACATGCAGTATCTAACTATATTCTAGAATATAATAAAAAAAAATATCAGTAAAATATGCTTTATTTAGGTAAAGTATCATATTCTACAGCATCTCTCTATAAGCATACAAATCAATATATTCCATTTACTAGCAAATTGATGACATAGAATAATGCTAAAAAAAAATCTATAAATGGATGTATCTTGTAGTTCTATCATTAAACAGAAGCTAGCAAACAAAAGAGTGTAGTGTGTAAAATGGCATCACTCAAAGCCGATAAACCAACTGATAAATCTGGTGTCTCTCAACCATCAGGGCAGGTTAAGAAAGAGTCTGCTGCTAAAACTAGTGGAACCACTCCTAAAACTAGAGCCTCCAAAGCAGCAGCAGCAGCACCAAAGAAAACTGAGCAGAAACCTCAGCCTAAGAAGAAGGTACATACATATATACATATATACATCTTATATATTAGAGTACCATGTTTAGTGTGTGGCATTGATGATATAATCTATTGATAACTTTTTCAGGCTAGCAGCAGTAAGCAGAAGATATCAAGTGAAGTTTAGATAACTTGAAAAAATAGTTGTTGGACTTATATATTAGTCATCTGAAGAATCCATAAGGATAATGTTATGGTGCATGTTTCGTGAATTTTATCAGTAGTACTATAGTTTGTATTGTACCACTTGCTTCTTTTGCCCCATCTGTATATCATGTAACTCCTTGCCTGCCCAGCATGGCCTTATAAATAAAATATAGTTATGATGAGATTGTTCAAAAAGTTCTAATAAGTATATAATTTATGCAGCGAAAATCCAATTTCAACGAGGCAATGAGAGAATTGGCTATGTAATTGGAAGTCTTAATTAAGAGCATTACTACCTTGAGACCATACACCAAACATCTAAACACCTACCTACACTTATACCGTATATACCGTATACACTTATACCGTATACACTATTCACCGTAGTTATACGGTGAACAATATATTTTTATTAAAATAATATTATTTTTCAAAAATATTTATTTTATTTTTTTAAAAATATTTGTTTTTAAAATTTACTTTATAACACAAATATATGGTTGCATCATTAACCAACTTCACAATTGTATTAACTACAAAAATATATGTTATTAACCAATTATTTTACTTATCATTAACCATTTTCAGTATTTCATTAATCAATAAAATATATAGTATTATAACCATGTTCTATAACCATGTTCTGACACTAAATTATAACTGTATTAACCAATTTTTATACTCTATTCACCCACTTTATTTTAATATTTAATATTTATTTATGTTTGAAAACTCATTAATCAAGTTATGAACTGTATTAACCAACTTTATAGATAACCAAAGTCTGAATAGTATACATATTAACTATTAATTGTTTTATGTCAGAATACATATTAACCAAATTTAAAATTTTATTAACCAAATTTTAATAATATTAACCAAAATAATTTAAAAAAAACATAAAAAATATATTAAAATATTAAAATAATAATAAAAACACTGTTCACGTATTTGTGATCAATGTTTTGGATGTAAGTGTAAGTTTATGGTGTTAAAATATCATTTATCATAATATAATTATTTGGTATTATTTATGTAGTGAACCACTTGTGCACTTGTCTTATAACATCATGACATGAGTTATATATTCTCTATTAGTACTGTATAATATATAACCGTATAAGATAAGATTCTCATGCAGGACCATTTCAAAGAAATTTAGAAAATAACTTAATTTAATTCAACTTGTATCTATTTAAAAAGAAAAATATAATATTATTATTAAAAACTTATTCTAAGCTGGGTTAAAAATTATTTTGTATGTAGTGATCTGCTAGTGTGAAGCTTTATTTTTTGTTTGAATTAGAAGAGAAACTGAAAAGAAAAAAGTGAAAGAAAAAAAAATTGTAGGAATGAACGAAAAAAGAAAATAAGATGATTTTTTTAGTTGTTTGGTATAAATGAAAGTGAAAGGAGACAAAGATGAATAAATAACTTAAAAAATTATGAATTTAACAAATGATATTAATATCCTTGTTTAACATAAGCAAAATATTGAATTATAAATAAATATTTTAATACATATAAATTAATATACAATTATAACGGATTATTTATTTTTTAATATATAAATAAACTATATAAAATATATGTTTTTACGTAAACCAAAAAAACCAAAGATGTCTTTAATATGTGTTTTAGAAAATAACTAGTAAAAAACCCGTGCATACGCACGGGTTCTGTTCGATTACGCAAATTTGGATACATCATTTATTTTAATTAAAAATGTTAAAAAAGAAAAAAAATTAGATAAATAATTGATTATTTCATATATAAAAATATTTAGATCAATAATAGATTTTTCCCGTATACCATTTTTGGATAGATTTTTTTCCCGTATACAGACTTTATTTTTGTTTAAGTATCATTTAAAAAAATATTTGTATCAATAGTAAATTTCGTATATAAAAATATTTAGATCAATAATAAATTTTTTCCAGTATATCATTTTTAAATAAAAAATATTTAGGTCATAAATACCATTTTTCGTAAATAATAGTTTTTTTTCGTATACAAATATTATTTTTGTTTAGGTATCATTTACAAAAATATTTGGATCAGTATTAAATTTTCGTATATTAAAATATTTAGGTCAATAATATATTTTTTCCCGTATACCATTTTTTGATCAAAAATATTTGATCATAAATATAATTTCTCGTATATAAAAATATTTAGGTCAATAATAGATTTTTTTCCGAATACAAACTTCATTTTTGTTTAGATATCATTTACAAAAATATTTGGTTCAATAGTAAATTTTGTATATAAAAATATTTACATCAATAGTAGATTTTTTTCCATATACCATTTTTGAATAAAAAATATTTGGATCATAAATAATATTTTTGGTAAATAATAATACAAATATTATTTTTATTTGGGTATCATTTTCAAAAAATGTTTGGATTAATATTGAATTTTCGTATACAAAATATTTAGATCAATAATAGATTTTTTACCATATACCATTTTTGGATCAAAAATATTTAATCATTAATACTATTTCTCGTATATAAAAATATTTAGATCAATAACAGATTTTTTTTCCCATATACAGACCACATTTTTGTTTAGGTATCATTTACAAAAATATTTGGATCAATAGTAAATTTCGTATATAAAAATATTTAGATCAGTAGTAGATTATTTTCCCGTATATCATTTTGGAAAAAAGTTATTTGGATCATAAATACTATTTTTCGTAAATAATAGGTTTTTTTCCATATACAAATATTATTTTTGTTTAGGTGTCATTTACAAAAATATTTAGATCAATATCAAATTTTCGTATATAAAAATATTTAGATAAATAATATATTTTTTGGCCTATTCCATTTTTGAATAAAAAATATTTGGATCATAAATAACATTTTTCGCATATAAAAATATTTAGATTAATAATAAATTTTTTTCCCGTATACAAATTTCATTTTTGTTTAAGTATTATTTACAAAAATATTTGGATCAATAGTAAATTTCGTATATAAAAATATTTAGATCAATAATAGATTTTTTCCCTATATCATTTTTGAATAAAAAATATTTGGATCATAAAAACCATTTTTCATAAATAATAGATTTTTTCCGTATACAAATATTATTTTTATTTAGGTATCATTTACAAAAATATTTGTATCAATATTAAATTTTCGTATATAAAAATATTTAGATCAATAATAAATTTTTTGAATAAATTTTTCCTGTATATCATTTCTTACTAAAAAATATTTCGATCATAAATACCACTTTTTTTTTTTGGAAGAATGATATATTAATATAATCCAAAAAACAATTGAAGTACATGCTGACCCCTAAGGATCCAAGCCTCTAGCAGACAATACAAACAAACTTAGAGAGAGTTATAAAACAAACTAAGTTTCCTATCTCTATGCACCCTGATACCAATGATCTCCTTAATGTTCTGGACATTAAGGTCACTACTGTGCCCTTGAAAAATCCCCTTGTTCCTAGCACACCAAATATAGTAAATCGTTTCAGCCACACAAAGTCGAAGGAGCTTGGCTTGCTGGCTTTTCCCTTTACTGCACGCTACGATCCATTGGAGTTCTTGCTCCCAAGCCAACGGAGAGTGAGTAATGCGCATCCATCTAAGCAGTTGATTCCACAAATCACGAGTGACCCTGCACGCGAAAAACAGATGCCCACACGATTCCATATCACCACAGAAGAAGCATGCACCATCGGTGAAGGTACCAAAGCGATTCAACCTGTCCTTCGTGTTAAGCCGTTGGTGGCATGCCATCCACATAACAAATAAGGCTCTAGGCCTAGCACAGTTATTTCTCATTAAAGTCCTCCAATTAACTTTCGAATGAGGGTTTCTGAGGTCTTTATACATGCTACCGGTACTATAGCAGCCCGTGGTTTCTGCGTTATCCCAGGCTGCAGCACACATAACAGACTGCTTGTGCTTGAAGAGGGCTTTGAGAATCCAAGAAGCAGTCACTTTAGGCGTGTAGTTCATTACTGTGGTACTCTTCATATAGTAGTTATGCACCCAAATAATCCACAGCTTGTCCTTCTTCTGATGCAGATTCCATAGCATTTTTCCCAAAGTGGCTTTGTTCCATATACCAAGTGCAGTAACGTTCAAACCACCCTCAGAAATCGGGCTGCAGATTGTCTCCCAAGAAATAGGCGCAGTCCTCCGTTTGTCCTCCTGGCCAGTCCAAAGGAATCTCCTACATAATCGTTCAATATGCATTATTACTTTCTTGGGGAGAGGAAATATCTGGAGCCAGTAGTTAGCTATAGAGAACATCACACTCTTGATTAACTGAAGTCTTCCTGCATAAGATAACAATCTGGTGCACCAGTGGTTTAGACGAGTCAACATTTTATCTATAAGAGGCTGGCAGTTCATAACAGTTAGCTTCTTACTATCTAGGGGGACTCCTAGATATTTAAAAGGCATTGTACCTATTTGGAACCCAGTTTCCTTCATCAAACTCTGTTGGCTAATTCTGTCCACTCCTCCAAAGAATATCTTGCTTTTTGCTATGCTCATGTGCAGGCCCGTGGAATCAGAAAACTCTCTAACTTTCTCCATGATCATTCTGATAGAGATAGTGTCAGCCCTAGCAAAAAGCAGAATGTCATCTGCGAAGCAAATATTAACAATCTTCATCTTAGAGCATTTTGGATGATACTTGAATTCAGGCTTATCTTTAAGAGTTTGGAGTATCCTATGAAGGTACTCCATAACTAGGACAAAGAGGAGCGGGGATATGGGGTCTCCCTGTCGCAGCCCTCTCTTGGCTTTGACAATACTACTACTAGGCTCGCCATTGATGGAGAATTTATAAGACACTGAGGTGACACATGCCATGGTCCACTGAACAAACTGGTGAGGAATCCCGAGTGCGTACAGAATTTGTTCCAAAGCCGGCCATTCCACCGTGTCGTAAGCTTTCTGAATATCCATTTGTATCATACATCTAGGTGACAGATATTTCCTATTATATCCTCTGATAAGTTCCTGAGCAAGCATTATGTTGTCGTGGATAATTCTCCCCGGAATGAAGGCAGACTGATTTTCATGTACAATGGAGGTAATGACTTTGGCTAATCTCTTGGTCATGATTTTGGAAACGATTTTGTAGAAGGTGCTACAACATGAAATAGGTCGCCAGTCCTTTACAGTTTTTGCCTCATTAGACTTAGGAATCAGGGTAATAAGGGAGCAATTCAATCCTTTATGCATCTGGCCTGTTCTGAAAAACTCTTGGACAGCAGCTATGGTGTCATTCTTAATAGTCTGCCAGGACTCTTTGAAGAAGTGAGAAGTAAAACCATCTATACCTGGTGCTTTAGAATTACCAATGCTTTGTAAGGCATCCCAAATCTCCTATTCAGCAATTGGATAGATCAAACTCAGCGCATCTGTTCTGGAAAGAATTTTCCCTCTCAAAATGCAATGTCTGTCAATACCCTTCAGCGCATTGGATGATGTTCCTAGCAGAGTCGTATAGTACTCAATTATCTCTTTGGTGATGTCTTCCCTGTTATTAAGAAAACTGCCATTCAGGGAGGTCAGAGTGTTCATGTTGTTATGTCTATGCCTCTCTCTGACTGAGTTGTGGAAGAAAGTATTGTTTTCATCGCCCAGTTTCAACCATTCAACCTTGGCCTTCTGTTTAAGCATGCTTTCCTCCATTTGATTGAGCTCTAAGAGTCTATCTGTTTTGTTTTTCACCAGCTCCATAAGATGGCTGTCAAATGGGTTAGTTTGTAATTCTTTGTGTGCCTCCTCCAGTTCTGCTCTGGTTTTGAGCATTTGGATTCTCATGCCACTAATCTCTCTGTGAAGAGGTGTGAGGGTCCTGCTAAGCTTCTTCATTTTGTGCCAAAGTAGTTGCATTGGTGTGCCCTGAACCTGTTGTCTCCAACAATTATTAACAGTCTCATGATACCCTGTCCTTGTTGTCACACAGTTTAAGAACTTAAAGGTGTGTTTACGCCTATGCTGAGCTGCCAACGTTCTTACTCTAATCGGGGAGTGATCAGAAATATGAGGAGGCAGAATTTCCACAATAATATCTTGATACGTGCTGAACCAGAGTGAGTTACCAATGAGTCTATCTATTCTAGAATAGATGGCTCCAAATGAATGTTTATTTGACCAAGTGAAGTGGGAGCCCTTGGTTTCAGCTTCAAACAGGCCATTCTTCTCCATCATGTCAACCAGATCTGCATATTCATTAAGGGCCACTCGGTTACCACCGATCCTGTCCTTATAAGTAAGGACATTGTTGTAGTCTCCAATCACAATCCATGGCAAGTGTATACTATCCCCTAATCTATCAATATGCTCCCAAAGAATTTTCCTTTTCTCGAGCTGGTTCAATGCGTAAACAATAGTTGCCAAGTAGTGCCTTTTGTTGTCCCTATGCTGAACATCAATATGGATGAATTGTTCCTCAACTGTCAGGACCTTCACTGTGACTTCCTGATCATCCCACAGAATCCAGATTCTTCCATTATAGTGATGAGTATAATTATCAATATAGGCCCATTTATTTATAAACGTCCTACGTATTCTATCAGCATTAGTTTCCTTTATTCTAGTTTCTAACAAAGCAATGATGGGCACCTGCAAGGTATGGATGTAGGAGCTGACTTCCCGGTGCCGAGACTCTTTATTGATGCCCCTAACGTTCCAGGTGGTGATCATTTGCTATTGCTGGACTCCCCTACAAGATTAACTCCAATCCCAAGGGGTGTGAAGGCATTCTGGACCACCATATCATCGGGCGGTGTAAACACAATTTTCTTCTTAGCCTTATCACTTCTGCTGGTGCTAACTTGAGTCCACACTTCAGCTCCATCCTCTTTGCTTTTGTTCTCACCTTCAGTAATACTTTCTCTATGCTCAGGATCCTTTGGCTTTTGTTTCCACACTTTCTGGACCGGCTTTGGTTGTATTGTCATCTTCTTCATTGCACAGTCATGACCAATTTTAAGGCATGCCTTGCAATACTTAGGCCGCCATTCATACTCAACTCTTTGTTCCCATTCCTTCCCACTGTGGTCCCTAATGGGTATCATATCCTTAACAGGCCTGGTGATATCCACTTCCACTAGCACTCTTGCATACGAAATTCTCAATTTCCTCGCAGTGCATTCATCAGTAGTTATGGGGTTCCCCACAGCACTAGCAATTTTCGAAATACTTTTCCCCCCCCATAGGTACAGAGGTAAGTTTGGCAGTGTAATCCAAAGCGGGAGCACTCGAAGTAAATCCGCTTTTAGTTCAAAATCAATTGACTAGTGTTTAAGGAATATCGGTTTACCAAATATGAAGTATGGTCCTTGCTCCATTACCTTGCATTGGTCGTCATAGTCTTTGAATCGAACAATGAAGTACCCTGTTTCATTGAAGTATAGTTCTGGCATAGCAACGAAGTTCCAAGATTTTTCCATGAAATTCTTTACAGCGTGCATAAACAGTGTTTCCCCCAGAGCAAAGAGGATTGACGCGTTCTCCCAATAGTTCAGCTCCGCCGTCACATCACTATCTTAGATGATTATCTTCTCCTGGCCGTCAATGATAAATACCACTTTTCGTATATAAAAAAAATATATCAATAATAGATTTTTTTTTTGAAAGAAAGAAGTGAGAAAATGATGCAAGAGAAAAAAATAGAGAATAAAGAGAGATTTGATAAGTTTGATAAAATATAAGAGTTGTATTATTTTAATAATAAAATTAAGAACTTTATGGTACGAAGACCAACAAGCCACAATTTTAATGTGGTGGCAAAAAATCAAATAAGAGTATTTTGAACTTTTCCACAACCATTAATTTTCTTATAATATAGATTGATATTTTTTTTTTGAAGAAAGAAGTGAGAAAGTGATGAAAGAGAAACAAAATAGAGAATAGAGAGAGATTTGATAAGTTTGATAAAATATAAGAGTTGTATTAATTTAATAATAAAATTAAGAACTTTATGGTACAAAGACCAAAAAACCACAATTTTAATGAGGTGACAAAAAATCAAATAAAGGTATTTTGGACTTTTCCACAACCATTAATTTTCTTATATTATAGATTGATAGTTTTTTTTTTTTTGGAAGAAAGAAGTGAGAAAGTGATGAAAGAGAAAAAAAATAGAGAATAGAGAAAAATTTGATAATTTTGATAAAATATAAGAGTTGTATTAATTTAATAATAAAATTAAGAACTTTATGGTACAAATACCAAAAAACCACAATTTTAATGTGGTGGCAAAAAAATCAAATAAGAGTATTTTGAACTTTTTCACCGCCATTAATTTTCTTATATTATAGATATATTTATGAAAAACACTTTTGTTTTTGTAAACAAATTAACAAAACATAAGGTTACTGTTCTTTTTATGTCTCAAAAGTGTGTCTTTTTCCGTTTCCTTTCAGTTTAGCGCGGAAACAAAATCAAGGTGGATCCTAGTTGCAGTTTTCTCTTTCATTCACATTTTAGAAAGTCTCAAACAATAGAAGGATCTTGTAAGTTGAGCTTTCTTTCTTTATCTTTTCCTTCTATTTTCGTTGCAAACAAATATAGTGTTAATCTAGAGGAATTTAGAAGATACGAATGATGATGAATGTCTTGACGACAACTGTGGCTCCCGAAGATCCGTGGCTCCCAAAGATATGGATGTACCAGAAAACACTTTGAAAATTAAGTCACAAATGGATGCGGATTTAGAGTTTAGAATAATGTGTACCTAACTCTCAATTTTTCGTTAGACTTTAAAGTAGAGGTATATAGTTTTGAGGTCTTATAGCATTCTTATTCATGGTTGCTTAGGAATGCAAAGCCACTAATGTCTGAAAATATTAAAAATATTATTATTAAATTAAATTGTACTTATATCAGTAAATCATTGTTGTTTTTTTCAGCAGCGTAGTTTTGAAAACTTTGACATATTTTTACTCTTTTAATCAATAATATATTGAATTGGAGTATATAGTGAGATTAGTAGTACCTAATTTATAGTTTAGTTATTTAAATAATTGAAAATATGAAAAATTATATAATATATTGAGTGAGATCCATTTATACCACCAAATTAATTGGTATGAATGTAGGTGCTCTTAGAACCTCTTAAAAACAACTATTTTAAGGAATATATGTCAAAGAATCTTGTATGTTTTATCATTCGACAGGATTATCAGGGGCTCACTCAAGTATGATTGAGTACACTTTTATACATTGTTTGTTTCTCATGAAAGTGAAAGGATGGAAAATTGTGCTTCCACCGTTGGGTATATGTGTTAGAGGGGAATGAAAGTTTAAAATTGATGGGTGCCCCACTCATAATCTTTCCTTCCTATATTGCAAAGAAAATAAACATGAACCATTAATACAATTAAAATGACCAAAACACCCAATTTGTCAATATATTTTTGTTGACATAGCAGTTTTATTACCACTCCAATTTATCATTTATTTCATTTAAATCTTTTAGATACAAATTGTTCTATTCTTTTTACATGAATAAATGTTTTAAAAAATATATATTTTACGGCCTTTATATAATATAATTAATTGTATAAAGTTATTAACTAAATAAAATAAATTTGGCAAAAATATTATAAAGCAAAATTGTGAAGTATGACATATTTTGAAATTATATAAATTAATAAAATAAATATTATTTAAGGAATGATAAAAATAAAATTATTTAAGACTATTTCATTGTTTCTTCAATTTCAAACAAAGGTTATTTTCGTCATTATAGAATATTATATCTTTCTTCCCTCTCACTTTCTATCTACTTTCACTCCTAACAAACAACTAAAAAATTATTCCACTTTCTTCTAATTTTGTCTTCATTTTTATTTTTTTAACATTCTTTCCTCTTATTTTCTATCCTTTAATTTTCTTTTTTCATCCAAACATAGCATTAGTGTGTCTATTTCTGGTTAGCTTCTCTTGACAAGTTTGGTTTTCCTTGATTTCATTAAGTTTTAACCCAATTCAAAAGAGTTTCCCCTAAATCCTTACTTAGTTGGATTATTTTAGGAAATTTCTCTATAGACCTCCCAACCTTCTAGTCCACCTCTGGTGAAAAACCCAAACTACCCCTGACTTCGGAAGTTCATTTCCGAAATGCAAGAAAAAGGCGTTTTCGGAGATGCATCTCCGAAAGCGTCTTTTTTTTTGAAAAAATTGTCTTATTTCGGAAGTTCATTTCCGAAAACAGCATTTCGGAAGTGAACTTCCAAAATACTGCGCGTTCTGCAGATTTATTAAAACACTCCCCCTCCCCATTCATTTACCCTAACTCAAATAAAAAACAAGCAAAGGCGAAAATTTGTGCAAACAGAATTCCAAGGCTGCATCAAGGCTCCAATCACACTGCTAAACAACATTCAAAAGCCCTCAATCCTAACACTTTGTAAGTTTTGAAATTTTTAGATTCATTATTCAAATGCATGTTATTTAGGGTTTTAATTGCATAAATGATATATGGTTAGGTTGTTAGTAGTATTTAGGTTGTTTAGAAGCATTTTGATTTGGTTTGAAGTTTGGTTTAGGGGTCTGCCATGGAAGTTGCAGAAAACTCCATCGCAGGGGTGTTTCGGAAGTTCATTTCCGAAAACACCTCCATCCCAGTTTTCGGAAATGAACTTCCGAAATGTATCAGAAGTTCAAATTTTTTTATTTTTTATTTTGTCTCGCATATTAATCGATTTCAATTGTTTACAGGAACATGTCAGACAACCAACCAGCACGCATCAGACAGGGAAGGGAGACCAAGCCTGCGTCGGCTAGAGAGGGTAGGGAGTGTCCGTTTTAATTTGCAAGTACTTTATTTTTAACGCCTTTGTTTATTGTGCCTGTTTCTTTGAAGTTTGTGTGCATGCGTTCTGACTTCTTTGACGGCGTGTCGCTGGTTTCCAACGTCTTTGTTCTTTAATGACTTGTCTGTTTCCCAAGCGTTTTTGTCCCCTTTCTTCTTTTATAAAAGGAGGTCTCATGGACCTTTCTTTCTTAATTTTTACGCAGGAATGGGTGGCGCTAAGGGAAGAAAGGGTTCTTCAAAGAAGGAGGTGAAGGAGGTGAAGGAGTAGAAGAAGGTTTTGATTGGTTCTGCTTCTCGTCCCCTTGGGGTCCATTGCTCGGACGTGCAGGCTCAGTCTTCAGGCGTGATCAATGCTGATGGTTCTGAGACTGAGTGGGATGAGGATTGGTATAATTATCTTCATTCGGAGGAGTTCGCTCGTCGGGAAGAATAACGTGTTTTTGTTTTGTTTGATGTGTATTTTGTAACGCTCGTCGGGCAGAATAACGTGTCTTTGTTTTGTTTTGTTTTGATTTCGGATTGTATCTTTCGCATAGTGTTTTTGGATTGGATTTATCATCTTAGTATTTTCAGTTTATCTGTTGCTTATTTTTATTTGGCGTTTGCGTTTAATTAAAATGCGAGACAGTTTAAGAAAAAACGTTAAAAAAAAACACAGTTTCTGCATAATTCGGAAGTTCATTTCCGAATTCACCCCCATGAGGTGTTTTCGGAAGTTCATGAGATGCACTTCCGAATTGTGGAATTTTTTTAAAAAAAAAAGCGCTTCGGAAGTTCATTTCCGAAGCAGGGGTATTTTGGGATTTTCGCTGGGGGTGACCCCCATAGGGAGGTGGCTAAAGAAATTTTCTTATTTTATGACTTCTTTTTGATATTCTCCTCATATTGACATATTCTATAGAACTGACACTTGACAGCAGACATGTGAAAACTAGGGGTGGATATTGGGTCGGTTCGGGCGGTTTCGGATCCAAAATGTCGAACCAGCCCAAACCGCGGTTTGAAAGTAGAGGCCCAACTCCGCCCATTTTTCCCTTCGGATAAAGCGGTTTATAAGTTGTTTCGGTTTGCGGGTTATCGGATGGGTCTATGCGGATTAAAGTCTAAAAAACGCCATCAAAATCTGAAAAGTAAAACTAAAGAAACGTTAAATTCTTAATGAAAAAACTGAAAAATCGGTATATCCAATTTTAAATCGGTACCATTCTTAATACAAACACCAAAAAAACTCGGTATATTCAATCTCAGATCTATACTGTTCTTGATGCAAAATTCGAAAAATGGGTGCATTCAATTTCATATATGTATATTTATCAAACAAAAATTAGTATTGAAAACAAATAAAAAAATTGAGATGAAATGAAAAAGAGGAAAGAGAAGGAGGAAGCATATTAAAGAAAAATATGCAGTATCTTCATGGTTTTTATCTTGTTTCTAAAAAAATTTGATAAATATGGCAACTTTTGAAGAATGGATTATGAGAGAAACTAAATAAATATTATAATATATATAATATATAATATTTACGTAATAAAATATTTATATTCATTATAGTATATCAGAGATATTTAACAAAGAGAAAACTAGCTGTAACAAAAAGAAAGAAAGTGAAGCCAGCTGTAAAAAAACAAGAAAGAGAAACTGTTAAACTATTAAGATAGAATGCATTTATGACAAAGAAAAAACTTGTTAACTACTAGAGACGGGTCGGTGTGGGTACCCCTGGGCTGAAATATTAGACCTGCACCCGCTTGTTTGAACTCGTTTGGAACTGATTTTGAAAATGTTCTCACCTGCAAACCAGCCCAACCCGCCTGTTTAGTGAAAAATTCATTCGGTTTAAGCGGATTACTCCGGTTTGCGGGTTTTTGTCCACCCTAGTGAAAACTATGGAAAAGAAAAAATAAAATATTTACTTCATTAAAAAAAGTTAAGTTTACCTAATAACCAAACTAAAGTATATATATGGGGAGAATGGATAGCTCGGATGACAATTGCTAGTTGGGTTAGGTGGCTGTTAGTTAAGAAAGAGAGAATGTTGTTTTTACTATAGTATCATTAACATGTACTCCCTCCGTTTTTTATTATATATGTTTTGGGAAAAAAATTGTGTTTAAATATAAGTCGCTTTATAATTTCAATGAATAATTAATGCTATTTTTTCTATTATATCCTTAAATATTTATTATTTTCCCTCCTTTCAATTATATAAATTTATCTTCCACAAGACATTAATGAAGGATAATTTTGTAAAAACTTTCATAATTTCTCATTTTTATACAACAATTATTATTTTTCTTAATCTGTGTGAAAAGTCTAAAACGACTTATAATAAAAAATGGAGGGAGTATTAGATATGATAAAAAATTTATTAATTAAAGGGTAGAATTGAAAAAAGTGCATTGAAAATTGAAAAGAATCATTCATTTTAAAATATCATTTTATTTTAAATGGGTCACTCATTGTAGAACTGAGGGAAAAGGTTTTAACAAATATCACATTTTTTTTTCCACTCAATTGTTTGTGCGATTGATCTTTACCCGATCGTGCTTTTACTTCATCAAAAATTAATGAGGATGGAAACTTTAATATGCATATCTATGAAAATTCACATGACATTGTCTCCATTTATTTGATAAAGTGGAGACATCATACATGTTTCTTTACATTAATTACGGTTTTAAATTCTCATGATTTCATTCGCTCATGTATTTTGAGTCTTGATGATCACAAAATTACAAGATAGTTTTGCTGCAATGTATAATTGGAGGTGGTTGTGTGAATGTTAAGATGTATCATGGAATTTTTTTTCATTTGAACTAGTTGTGTGGTTGATCTTTGACAGGTTATGCTCTTGCTTCACCAAATGTGCATGTAGTTGTAGGTGAAAATTGTAATAGGCATGTATACGATAGTTCACATGAAATTGTGTCCACTATGTCGATAAATTGAAGAAAATATATAATATTTTTACTTTACTTACGATTTTAACATGGGTAAATATATTTTACACATGACATTCCTATGGTTAGTTTACTCACAACAATTTCATTAAAAATGTTAATAAGTACACCAGCCCCAAGCCAAGCGGCTGGCAAATACTTGTAAAAAATAATACACAAATTAATATATTTAATTATATAAAAAGATTTAATTTTTTATATTTTTTTAATTTGAAGCCTAAAGAATTAATTTTTTTAATTTGAAGCTAATAAAATTTTATTTTGATTTCAAAAATGTCACAATAAAATTAAATTAATTGATATTAATATTGATCCGACAACATATTAAACGGAATTGAATCTATTTAATTATATAAATAAATTAAACTTTTTAAATCTGTATATAACTTATAAAATAATGTTAATAATTCTTATAACTATTGTGAATGCCTAAAGAAAGTTTTTTTGTTGAAGTTAAGAAAATTTTATTTTAATTTCAACAATGTCTCAAAATAAAATAAAATAAAATAATTTTAATATTGAATATAAAAAATATTAAACAGAATTGTTCAAAATAGTTTAATAAATGTTTTCATATTAAAGTGTTTGTAAAGTAAAATTTTAATTAAAAATATAATTATTAAATAAAAGAATATTTTAAAATTCTTCTAGAGTCTCAATATTTATTAAGTCAACCTTAAATTATGGAATCCAAACACACTACTAAAAATACTCTATTTTTCGCATCGTTTATCTAATTTTTAGGATAGATTTTCATCAAAAACTAATAAATTTGGTAAGTAGAGAAATCTGCACATAACTGATTAGTTTGATAGGTAGATAGATCTTATGATTAATAACATTGCAGGGAAACTAATATTCTACTGGTATAGAAGTAGCTATTATATTTTAAAAATAAATTAATAAAAAAATTTGTTAAATTGAGTATATATATATATATATATATATATATATATATATATATATATATATATATATATATATATATATTTACTGTTGTCCTCAAATTCAAATAAGCTTGAATGTTTCATCTACATGGTATATAGAAATACTATTTGATTTAAATATGCTATGTATCATATAAACAACACATTTAAACCATTAAGCATAAGCAAATTGAAAGAGCACTTAAATCTGCTATTATTGGGTCCAAATTGAGCTTCTGGTTGCAGCAACGGTTCTGTTTCACTATTGTAAAATGACGGATCCAAATTGAACTTTTGGTTGCAGCAACGATTTTGTTTCACTATAGCAAAATTTTACTCATTCAAACTCAAAGATATAATTTATAAAGTTGTCCATCAGAACGTCTTCTTTTTAACCTATAAGAATCCTTGTGAAGTTACTAAGATCATGGGTTGAGAGGAAACAAGAGTGCACCAATTAAGTTAGGAGTGCACCGATTAAGTTAATATGTTACTGATAAATATCAACAAGACAGGGTTACCAACATGGTTTTGTAATTCAAAATAACCACTTATAAAATAATAAACTATCATTCTCCCACTTGGTCCATATAACCCATAATCAAGTCTAACAAAAAAAACATAAAATCATTCCCCAACTTAATGAAATAACCCCATGTTTTTAAGAGTTCCATTAAATGTTTTAAAAACCATACCGAATCCACAGGTTCAACCAGTTGTACCGGGAAACGGAGATGAATCCGGTTAGGTCAACCTTTCAAATTGCGAGTGAGTCAAAACCAGAGTAAAATCAAATTGAACCGTTCAAAATCATTCGAACCAAAGAACTGGAGTCAGTATTGTAAAATCGTCCGGTTTAAAAAAATGCATCAAATTGGCCATTTTTTAAATTTGGGTTAAATATGTTTTTGATCCTCCTAAATATTGTGAAATTCGTTTTTAGTCCCTCAAAAAATTTGCTTTAAAGAATGATCCTCTTAAAATTTTCAGTCCATACTTTTGGTCCCTACCGTCTATTTGGTCTAACGGAAGCTGACGTGACATGCCATGTGTCACGCCATGTCAGTTAAAGTCAACACTACATAAAAAGAGAGAAATTGCGGGGGTTTGAAACCCCCTCTAAATAACTGGAAAAAAACATTAAATTTTCACAAATAACTAATCAAACATTTGTAGATAAATTGTTTTTATCCCTCATTCTTCAAATCATTATCAACCTCTCTATAACTCCTAGCTGCTTCATCAAGATATGATAAACAAACATCAACATAATCAAATATATTGTGTGTCGTTCAAGTTAATATTGTTTGTTGTCAATTATGATTTGTTAGTCGTTCAATTCAAATTTAATTTTTGTTGTTTAATCAAATATATTGTATTATTTATTCTTGGTATTCTATCTTATTTAATTCAAATTTAATTTTTGTTGTTTAATCAAATATATTGTATTATTTATTCTTGGTATTCTATCTTATTTAATTTATTCTTGGTATTCTATCTTATTTAATTTAGATATTCTTTGTACATATTGATTTTTTGATTCAATCAAAGTTAATTGACTAAAAAAAATCAAATTATAATTAGAAGAAGATTCATCATATCCTAATTACAAGAAATTTAACTACAAATTGATCGAATCCGATGCATCCCCGATCGAATCCGTTTTTCGATGAACTCCAATCGAAGTTTATTCCGATAATTCTCTCCTCGATTCTTTCAGAGTGAGAGCCTGTTAGTGATTCTCCTTTGAATCTATCTTGGCAACCGGGGATTTCACATTTAATTCCTTGTGGGCGTGTCTGATGTTGTGTCCTGCTGTTTATTGTTTGGGATTTCGTTTCTTTAAGGCTTGTCTTAGGAACATAATTGGAAGATTGGGAGCGATGCTATCGCTGGCTTTTCTGATTTGGGGGATTCTGCAGGTTAATGCTCGTGTGTGGGGTCTCCAACGTTCTCAATATCCAATTGATTTCACTGATTGAGAAAATCAAATGGAGATCGTTTCTATCCTTTTATTCGTTCCAGCTATGGTAATTTTGGCTACATGGTACTCTGTCATAGTTTGGGAGAGGAAAATCAGGTATTATTATCACTGCAGAAAGTCTGGTGGAATTATGGTTAAAGGGATTGTAGGAATCAAAATCTTCCAATTGTGTTCAATTAGATATTTTAACAAGGGATTCTATCATAAGGGTGTGTTTATCAGCAATTATAGTTATAAATTTTGGTCCCTGCCCTGTCTAGTAAATCCAAGTATAAAGGGACACAAGAGGCAAAGCTCTTTTCATCGATTCATGTTGCTAACCACCAGAAAAATCATAAATCTTATTATCTTGTTCTCATTTTTCAACCCTCTTATGGAGAATCCAGTCCCTCTAGCTGGCAGTGCTGAGCGCGTCAACACAGACAATGTCAAGTTCACTCAAGAAGATCTGCTCGAGCTTTGTTTGGTTGGTACTGTACTGACTAACAAAACAATTCGTTTCAACATACTGAAGGATATGTTGGCAAAGATGTGGCAGCCTGGGCAGAGCATGGACATCACAAAAATTGATGAGAACAGGTTCTTGTTCCAGTTTTACCACAGCTGGGACTTGGAGAGAGTCTTAGAAGGAAGTCCATGGATGTATGACAATTTCATGTTGGCAACTAGAAAGCTTTAATTTGGAGAAGATCCTCTGTCTGTTAATCTAAATGAAGTGGAGATATGGGTTCAAATCCATCAACTTCCTTTTGGATTCATGACTGAGGACGTTGGAGTGCTTATCGGTAATCACATTAGAAAGTTCGTAGGCTACGATGCTTACAACAATTATCCTGTGAGGGTGGAATCGAGTACTTCAGGTGGTAATGGGGGTGAAAATAAGTGGTTACGTAACAGGCGAAACAGTGAAGGTGGAGCTCGAAGCAATAAGGAGAGCATGTTTAACAATCAATCGAATGAGAATATCTCGGATAGAGTTGCAGGCGAGCATCTGTTATACGGGAGAGTTGCGATTGATAGAGACCCAACTTCTAAAAAGCTGGTTTTTTTCAAACTTACTGTCATAAACGGTGATGCTACCAACAGTTGGATTCCTTTTAATCCTACTGATAAAGGAAACGTTTCGATGGCTAATGACTCTACCGTAACCGCGAACAGATATGTGCAAAGAACTGTAACGGATTTGGCGCTGACATTGGCTAATAAGATGCTTGTTAGTGAGATTGGAAGTTCAACCGTGGGGGCTGCACAATTAGGCTCTTCTTCTTCTACTATGCAGGTGCTTAACAACAACAACATCAGTCCTCCGAGCTTCAGAATCCGTGACGCATCCAAAGAGCTGCCAAGCGGAAAATTTAAAGTGTTTGAAAATAAGATATTTCTGGATTCAGTTGATTGCAACACAGCTGCTGCAGCATCCACTTTGCTTTTGACAGATGGCCAGGTCCCCAACACATCTAATCAGTCCGGTTTGCAGGCCAAAACCAGTCTATTTGTTCCGGATGCTATGACTGACTTTGTGCTGACTCCCGTTAGTATCGGAGCTGCTGAACCGATCAAACCTATTGGAAATGCAAAGCAGATTGGGTATAACAATGGACTCGAGTCTTCATGGAATCATGGAAATGTTATTATTGTGCTGGATTCAAAAAAGGCTGGCCCAATAATTCGAGATGTTGCGAATATCTCTTCTGCTAACAATTTTATGGCGGATATGGAGCAAGCTAAAATAGTTCAATCCTTTACTGGCAAAAGCAAGATAGCAGCCACAAAAGCATCTATGAAAAATCAGGCCCGTCGCAAACCGCACTTAAAAGGATCCATACTGTTAGAATTGGAGATGCAACAGGACGGAGACATGAATCCTGTGAAGAAGAGATGTCGCAAGGATGAAGCTACTATGGATGCACCGAATGAACAAGCCAACACTGATTCTGCTACAGCGATCGATCTAATGCTCGAAGATACTATTCTAGACAAAGAGGCTAATGGAACTTACAACTTCATTCAGCATATTACTGATCTTGTCGTCACACCCGGAGCTGCTGGAAATGGCATCCCCAAGCAGCATTTTCCTTCTTCTGATGTTAAATTACCAGTGGCGGGCGCTGCTCAGCAGGCCTGCCAAGAAAAATGAATGTATTAAGTTGGAACTGCCAGGGTCTAGGTAACCCGAGTGTAGTTCCGAACCTCAAATACCTCGTCCGAAGATATAAACCGGATGTTTTATTTCTGTTTGAAACAATAAGTTATTCTAATAAAGTTGAGGATTTACGTTACACGTTGAGTTTTGATGCTTGTTTTACGGTCAATCGCATTGGTCGAAGTGGTGGCATAGCTGTGTTTTGGCGTGCATCCAAAAAGTGTTCTATCCAAAATTATTCTAATAATCATATCGATATGCTAGTTGAAGATCCGATAAATGGTAGTTGGAGACTCATAGGTTTTTATGGGTTACCCGAGATTACGCGTAGACGAGAATCTTGGAATTTAATTCGCAACCTTGCTGACAGTTCCGATTTACCTCGGTGCATAATTGGAGATTTCAATGACATTCTTTCTTCTGCTGAAAAAAAGGGCCGAACCGATATACCAAATTGGCTTATTGCTGAGATTAGACAGGCTGTCCAAGATACCGGACTGACGGATGTTCCGCTGGAAGGTTATTCCTTTACTTGGTTCAAGAGCTTAGGAACAGAAAGGGCTGTTGAAGAAAGACTTGACAGAGCCATGATAAATCTGGACTGGAGTATCCTTTTTTCGAATGTGAAGCTAGAATGTTTGACAGCAGCTTCTTCCGACCATTATCCGCTCCTTCTCAGGTGTGACTCTCTCTCGGTTCAGTATTCTGTGCGCAGAGGGTTCAAATTTGAAAACGCGTGGCTCACAGAACCGGGTTTCAAAGAATTCGTGTGTGAGCAATGTCTCACTTGTGATCATGAAGACATTATTATGAAACAACATGTGTGTGGAGAAGAAATGTTAAAGTGGAGTCGACATAATTGGTGTCAAATTCGCAAGGAGATTGATAACACTTGTAAGAAGTTGGATACTACCAGACATAACACTTGTGACAGAAACTTCAATTATTTTGCAGCCCTTAAGAATCGCTTGAATTCGCTACTAGTGAAAGACGATTTATTCTGGAAGCAAAGAGCTAAAGCTCATTGGTACAAGGATGGTGATTTAAATACCCGCTTTTTCCACATCACTGCTACTGTTCGGAAGAAAGTTAATACGATTAAATCTCTAACAAAAGAAAATGGAGATGTCACTAATTCCACTTCAGGAATGTGTCAAGTGGCTCATGACTATTTTGTTGATCTATTCCAAGAGAAGCCTAGCTCTCGAGATCGGGTTCTACAAGCTATTGATAGTTCCATCACAGATGATGATAACGAGTTGTTGACAGAGGTGTTCACTATTGAAGAATTCAAAGATGCTATTTTCTACATGCAAGCGGACAAAAGTCCAGGACCTGACGGTTATAATCCGGGCTTTTATCATCAGTTCTGGGATACGTGTGGTACGGTATTTTCAACGCTGGTTGTGATTGGCTTGAAACTGGCATTTTTCCAGAAAGTCTTAATAAAACTAATATTACCCTCATTCCTAAAGGCGAAAACCAAACCTCGATGAAGGACTAGTGACCGATTGCTCTCTGCAACGTCCTTTACAAGGTGATAGCGAAGGTCCTTGCTAACAGACTCAAGAAAAATATTAGGGAAGTGTGTCTCTGATAATCAGTCAGCTTTGGTTCCTGGAAGATCTATTTTAGATAATGCTATGGCTGCTATTGAAGTGGTTCATCATATGAAGACTAAAACCAGAGGCAAAGTTGGCGAGATAGCTCTTAAGCTAGATATCAGTAAAGCTTATGATAGGATTGATTGGGAGTATTTGAAGGATATTCTTATCACCATGGGATTTTGTCAGAAATGGATTAAGTGGATTATGCTTTGTGTTGAAACCGTTGAGTATTTTGTGATAGTTAATGGTAATACGGTTGGTCCGATTACTCCTGGCCGTGGGCTGAGGCAGGGGGACCCTCTCTCTCTGTATTTATTTATTCTTTGTGCAGAAGGTCTCTCGGCTCTTATCAGAAAAGAAGAAAATAGAGGTGATACTCATGGTATTAAAATCTGTAGGAATGCTCCTATTATCTCTCACCATCTGTTCGCCGATGACTGTTTTCTATTCTTCAGAGCTACTAATGAAGAAGCTAATATTATGAAGGATATTCTTACTACGTATGAGGAGGCTTTTGGTCAAGCTATCAACTTCCAGAAATCAGAGTTCTTTTGCAGTAGGAATGTTGATCCAGATACTAGGAATTTGCTGACCACCTCTTTAGGAGTTCAACAAGTGCTAGGCATTGGTAAGTACCTTGGTGTCCCCTCTATGGTTGGTAGAAGCAGGAGAGCAACCTTCAAGTTTATTAAAGATATAATTTGGAAGAAAATTAATTCCTGGAGTAGTAGAAGTTTATCTCAAGCAGGGAGGGAAACCATGATTAAATCGGTGTTACAGTCTATTCCGACTTATATGATGAGCCTTTTTCTTCTCCCTTCTACTTTATTAGATGAGATTGAAAAGATGATGAATTCCTTTTGGTGGGGTAATAAAAGAGATAGAGCTAGAGGCATTCACTGGTTGTCGTGGGATCGCTTATCCATGCCAAAAGATGTTGGGGGTATGGGATTTAAGAATTGCAGTGCTTTCAATTATGCGATGCTTGTGAATATAAGATTACACTCAAAGATGTTTTTGATTCATGGCAAACTCAAATAAGCATTCAAACAACAAGGCGGAAGCAGAAAACTCAAAGAAAAGCAAGCATTGATCACTCATGATAGTACAGGATAGTACAGGTTGATCTATTATGCTTATAGGTCGACTCAACACAAGCAGAACAAGAAGAATGCAGAAAACCAGCAGTTAGGTCGACCTACTGTCAACCCAGGTCGACCTAAAATGGAGAAAAATCCATATACTTCTGCTAGGTCGACTCACACATCATCTAGGTCGACCTAAATTGCTGAAAGTTACATACCAGCCTGCTAGGTCGACCTACACAACAACTAGGTCGACCTAATCTGAGAAAATGTCCCCAGAATGCATTTAAGAGGATTCTGGTCGACCTACTCCTTAAACAGGTCGACCTAACTGGGAGCAAAATTCTGCAAGCTCTGCTAGGTCGACCTAAGCACTACAAGAGGTCGACCTAACTGATCAAGAATGCCAAAAATTCTGTTTCTCTCATCTCCAACTATTAAGCTATCATATATATTGTCCAAGGTTCATTATTGAAAGTAACACCAACGACTGAAAGATACACAAAGGCTTCTCATCTTCGTTCTTCGTCATCTCCAACACAATTACACATAATCATTCTTGCGTTGAGGGTTAGTGATCGAGTTCGATAACGTCCATGGAACGGAATTGAAGATTCCTAGTGGGTGAAGATTTGTGGGGTTTTTGGTGAATAAAATCTGCGGGTTTTGTCCTCCAAGATAGGTGTTTCTTGGGGGTTTTTATCAAGAGGCTTCATCGAGGATCCGGCTGAGTGTGAAGATTGAAGAACAAGGGTTCGAGGGAATTGAAGACACTGCAGAAAGGGATCAAAGTGAAGCTCTTGGATAACCTTGATCTGACTCAAGATTAAGGGGGAAGAAGATTCAAAGGATCGACATAATTGGTTTATGGTTTATCGCTTTGTTATCTTCTTTGTATATACTACTTTCAACATGAATGAAAGATTACCCAATTTCAGTTTGGAATTGGGGGCAGACGTAGTCGTAGCGAGGACGATCGACGAACTGCCTAAACAAATATCGTGTTCTTGTCGCTTTTACTTTTTCATTTACATTTTGTTCATATTTGGTTATAATAGCAAATTGATCAACGATTCGAGTGTTAAGATTGTGAATTAAGAACGTATATAAACATCACAATCCATCACATATTGAATCACCTTCAATTTGATCATTATCACCAAGTGTTTGTATATTTGTTTCTATCACTTTTACTGCATTGCAAACATTGTCCATCATACAAGAAGTTAATCTGATTTTCAATAAGAGCAACGCTTTGATTTTGCAACGTATACTATTATCACTTACCTCAAGTTTTTGACTGGTTTTTTAAACACATATACAATCGTTTCGATAGTGGTTCGGAATAGACGCGAGTCGATTCAGAATCACTTCCGCTGAAAAGTCGTTTAACTCCGTAAAACTGTGAACGATCTATTCACCCCCCTCTAGATCCTAAGGCCAGCGTCTAACAATGCTAAGCAAGCAAGCTTGGAGAATTATGGCTAATCCTGATACTATTGTCTCTCGTCTTTACAAAGCCAGGTATTTTCCTAATTCTGATTATATGAACTCTAATATTGGTCATAATCCCAGTTATGTATGGCGAAGTATTTGGAGTTCCAAATTTGTGATGAAGGGAGGTCTCAAATGGAGTATAGGATCAGGAGAGAATATTTCGCTTTGGAATCAAAATTGGATTTATGATGGTACTTCTCTAGAAAACCCGTGGCCACATAATTTGCTTGTGAGTAATCTCAAAGTCTCAGATTTGTTGATGCCAAATGGTAAACAATGGAATCATGAGTTGGTTCTGTCTTTAGTAGGTGAAGAGATTGCGCAAAAGGTGCAAAACACACCGCTCTTCATTTCGGTCCGTGATGACAAATTGCATTGGAGGTGTGAAAAAGATGGAAAATTCTCAGTTCGTAGTGCTTATTGTTATTGCATCAATGAAGCTATTGATACTTCTCATCTTATAATTAATGAAAATTGGAATCTATTATGGAATATTAAAACTCTCCCGAGAGTGAAGAACTTTTTGTGGCGGCTATGTCGAGATTGTGTGCCTACTAGACGGAGACTTTTGGATAAAGGGATCTCTTGCCCAGCCACTTGTGTTGGTTGAAGTAATAATGAGGAAAACTCCTACCATCTATTCCTCCAGTGTCCCAAGAGTATCGAGTGTTGGACTAAAGCGGGGCTATGGACTATGTTGCAACAATGTATCAGCAATGGAGGGACGTTCGCTTCTGTTATTTTTTCCTTTTTGCAGGTTTCAAATCATGACCATCAATCTTTGTTCTCCGTCATTCTTTGGAGCATTTGGAAAGGGAGAAATAATCATATTTGGAATTCCGCGGAAGAACCGACAGAGGTAATTTGTCAGCGAGCGGCTCAACTTTTGGCGGGATGGAAAAATGCTCAACAACATCGCCAAAACAGTGAGATTATCAATCCTCCATCAACTGTTACTAGGTGGTGCAAACCTTCTGTTGGTCGTCTCAAGTGTAATATTGATGCATCCCTCTCCCAGAATAAGGTAGGCATTGGTATCTGTATTAGAAATGATGCTGGCCAGTTTATTGCAGCACGAACAGAATGGTTTTCCCCATGTACTGAAGTGGCTATAGGAGAATCTATAGGCCTTTTGTCAGCTATAAAGTGGGTTATTAATCTGGGCTTTGATAATATGGATTTTGAATTAGATGCAAAACAAGTTGTCGATAGTGTGATTTCTGTGAAGCCAAACGACTCGGACATCGGAGCTATTGTCGATGATTGTAGAAGGTTAATTACTCTCTCTTTTAGGAAGTTTCATGTTAAGTTCGTTAGAAGACAAGCCAATGAGGCTGCTCATGCTCTTGCACGGGTGGCTCCATGCCTAGCTAGTTTTCACAATTTTACTGATATTCCAACATGTATCCAGAATATTATTATTAATGAAATGATATAGTTTTCTCTTGTCAAAAAAAATTGGTTTGAATTAGTTTAAATTATTTTGTTTTTATTATTTAATTTGTTTAAATTATTCTTAAATGAAGGTTTAAATGAAGTGTATAACTCTGTTGTAGTGTTGTGTTATTATATGTACTATTGATATTGTTGTATTAGGTTTGTAATGGATTTTTTAAAAATTTAATTTATTAAGTTGTGAATATATGATTATGTGTGACATATCTATGAAAACTAATTTCATATTATTAGTTTCTTTATTAAATGGTTCAACCGTAAGTTTAACCGTTGAACCAATTGAACCTTAAATCGAAAGTCTCACCGATTTGATCTCCGGTACGGTTTTTAAATCATTTCATCAAAATAATAAAAAAATTTAAAATGAAAATCATATCATGGAATCAAGTCCCATTCGTACTAAATGATCCTTAATATTCTTTGGGGGCATACCTTTAGTTAAAGGATCATCAATCATCAACTCTGTGCTAATGTGTTCGATGACAACTTTAATTTCTTTAACAAGTTCTCTTATAGCTAAATATTTGATGTCGATGTATTTACATCAAATTTCACTTTTGTTGTTCTTAGCCATAAAAACTGCAGCTGAGTTTTCATAATGCATTTTCAATGGCCTCAAAATAGAGTAAAAAACTCTAAGCCCATATTTGAAACTTAACCACACACCATGTGAGGTAGCCTTAAAACAAGAAACAAACTCAGCTTCCATAGTGAAGTAGCAGCCAAGGTTTGCTTTGTACTTCTCCAAGATACAACTCCACTAGCTAGCATAATAACATATCCCTATGTTGATTTTCAAGTATAAATGCAACCAACATAGTTTGAATTGGAGTAGCCAGTTACTTCCAAATTATATATTTGTTTGTACAGAAGCATGCAAATTTCTGTTTCTTGAAGATATCCCATCACCTTCTTTGCAGCTTTCTAGGAGTCAACACCTTAATTACTCTAATATATTCCAAAACTCCAACGGCATATGCAATGTCAAGTCTAGTTCAAACCTGAGCATACATAAGACTTCCTACACCTAAAGCATATGAGTTATTCTTCACGTGTTCCCGTTCAAAATCATTTTATGGCCATTGACTTAATTCAAATCTATCACCATTTAGGATAGGAGTCATACTTGGTGAACGATTTTTCATATTAAATCTCTTAAGAACTTTATTAATATAGGCCCCCTTAGGATAAACCCTAAATGCCTTAGTTTCTATCTCTATGGATATTAATGATAATGACATAAGATGCCTCTCCCATTTCCTTTATATAAAAGTTCCTTGAGAAGAATTGTTTCACCTCATATAACACACCCTTATCATTTGTCGCAAGTAAAACATCATCCACGTATAACACAAGAAAACATATATTGATCCCACTGAACTTAGGGTATATACATTGATCCATGACATTCTCTTCAAAACCAAATGATGTGATTACCTCATGAAATTTTAAATACCATTGGCGGGAAACTTGGTTCAATTCATAGATGGATTTATTAAGCTTACAAACTAAGATTTCACCTTCACTAGAGGAAAATCCTTCGAGTTATTCCATGTAAACTTCTTCCTCTAGAGAAACTGTTAGACTAAGCTAGGCTAAATTTAGATCTAAATGGCATAAAAAGAAATTGACATTAGACAAACTTCATACTTTCTTCATAGCTTCAATATTCAGCAAACTACAATATAAATAGTTAGGGTTTATCCTACTAAATGGGCTGAAAGGAATAGGCCCAAAACATAAAGAGGGAACCAACAAAAACTACTAACAGCACCTAATTAATAATAATAATCTTTGAGTAAAACTGAAACTTTCTTTTCTCTCTTGGGCCTGTCCAATTTCTTATCAATACTCATAGGCCCAATAGGAACCTTGTCCTCAAGGTTCATGTGAGGAGAAATAAATTTGTTTGGGCCTTGATGGGGACTTAAAAGACTTGAGCCGGGTGCACTTATGCAAGCATTAGGGTTTGGAGAAAAAAAGGAAGCAGGACACTTGTCTTGCTGAGAAGCCGCCGCAGATGAGGAGGAAAACAACTGTGTATGAGCTGTGTCTTTGAGAACACGCGTGGGACACGTGTCTGTCCCAGGGAGCGCCGCGGCTGTGTGAGTGGGACACAGCTGTTTGTGTGTTGGAGAAGTAAAAGCAGTCACCGCATGCGTGTTGGGAAGGGAAATTTGAGTTGTAGACAGCTGTGTTTGGGACAGCGTGCTCACCCTTGGATCTTCATCAAACGGTGCAGAAAAAGGCTGAAGAGATCCGTTGAGATTCGGAATGGATAGCATATCACGTGGGTTAACGTGTTCAGACTTGTACTTTGAAGTTGGAACACTTAAGTCCTCATTTTGCTTTCCAAAGCCATTCAGTTCATTTTCCTCTTCTTCTTCATACGAGTTTCTCTCTCTCTGTCCTTGAACATTATTCAAAATTTTTCTCTTCTGAATAAAAACCTTCTGAAATCCCTCCATATTTTTCCGGTCCTCTCTTTGCATCTGGCTACGACCTAACATAGCGGGTAAGAACTTTTTCAAAGAGTTACTACTTGTCTCATGAATCTTGTTCTCTGTTTCTGATCTGGGTACATGAATGTTTGTTTGACAGGTTGCTGATGTTGTTGGGGTATCTGTGGCTAGAGGCAAACGTGTTTGAAGGGGTAGTTGTTGAAAGTCCTCTTCTGGGTTGGTACCGTAATAGGGTCGTAAGAGAGAGACGTGAACCACAGGATGAATACGCGAAGACGGTGGAAGATCAAGCATGTATGCCACCTTTCCGACACGTTTGATGACGGAGAAAGGGCCGAAAAACCTTCGAGTCAATTTCTGAGAAGTCCGCCGTTGAACCGATTGTTGACGATAAGGTTGGAGTTTGAGGAGAACAAGATCCTTGGGATTAAAGGTAAAATCTATCCTTTTTACGTTTGCTTGTTTCTCCATTTGAATACGGCTTTTCTGAAGGTTTGTTTTTAATGTCTTTAAAATCTCTTGGTGTTGTTGCAAGATGTCGTCCAAAGACGGTTCCTGAGTAGATCCAGCCAAGTAGGTTGAGATGGAAGGAGGGTCACGGCCGTACAGAGCGTTGAAAGGTGTGGTTTTAATGGCTGAATGGAAGGATGTGTTGTACCAGTACTCAGCCAGATGGAGGTACTTATACCACTGACGCGGTTGGGTACTCGCAAAACACCGGAGGTAAGTTTCTACAGATCTATTTAAAACTTCCGTTTGACCATCTGTTTTCGGGTGGTAGGCCGTACTGTACTTTAAAGTAGTTCCTTGTGATTTGTGAAATTCTTTCCAGAAATTGCTAAGAAACAAGGGATCTCTGTCGGAGACAATGGATCTTGGGGCTCCATGGAGGCGAGCAATGTCCACTGTGAAACGTGTTGCGATATCTTTTGCTGTGAACTTCGATGGGAGAGCAATGAAGTGTGCTAATTTTGAAAGACGATCGCAGATGACCCAGATGCATGTATGGCCAAAAGAGTTAGGCAGATGTGTGATGAAATCCATTGAGATGTCATCCCAAACTTTCTCAGGAATCGGTAAGGGCTGAAGTAGTCCCTTTTTCTTTTGTGTTAAATATTTGTTATGTTGGCATATCTCGCAGAATTTAACCATGTGCTTTACCTCTTTGTATATATCTGGCCAAGAGAACGAAGCAGAGACGCGAGCAAGTGTGGCTTTGACCCCGGAATGTCCTGCTGTTGGGGTGGCATGAAATTCCCGTAGTACCTGTTGTCGCAGTTGATCAATGTCTGGTATGAACAATCTATCTTTGTAGATTAACAAGCCATTCGATATTTTGAAGTGATTTCTTTCTGTTTCATCTTATTGCACTTCTGATATCAACTGTTGTCCTGCTGAATCTGTCTTGTAGAAGGATCGCAGCCTGGTCACAAGGTCTGGTATAGCGGACGACAAGGCAAACAATAGTGGTTCATCTGCAGAATATTTTCGACTAAGGGCATCAGCGACCACATTAGACTTCCCAGGTTTGTAGAATATTTCGAAGTTAAAGCCCTGCAATTTTGCTGCCCATTTTTGCTGTTCAGGCGTTTGTATTTTCTGAAGCAATAGATTTCTTAGGCTCTTCTGATCTGTATAGATATGGAATTCTTGTCCAATCAAGTATTGACGCCACTTCTTTATTGCTTCTGTCACATCATACATTTCGCGGACATAAACGGAGGATGCTTGCATACGAGGACACATCTTTTTACTGAAGAAAGCAATGGGATGGCCTTCTTGGGACAACACTGCACCAATGGCAACTCCTGAAGCGTCAGTCTCGACAATGAATTTTTTTTAAAGTCTGGAAGTGTTAAGACCGGCATGTCGGTCATGCGTTGTTGTAATTCTGTAAAGGCCTTGGTTGCCTCTGTACTCCAAACAAATCTAGTGGAACATAACAGATCGGTGAGGGGAGCGGCGAGAGAGGCGTATTTGTTAACAAATCGACGATAAAATCCGGTAAGGCCCAAAAACCCTCTGAGTGTCGTGAGTGATCGTGGCTGAGGCCAGTCTAAAATAGCCTGAATCTTTTCTGCATCTGGTGCTACTGTACCATCCGAAATCACATGTCCAAGGTATTGGACTCTAGGGACTGCAAACACACACTTAGATAACTTCACCACATAACAGTTAGTCATCAGTAAATCAAAAATCACCTGCAAATGTTCTAGATGCTCATTAAAATTGGAACTATAAATCAGTATGTCATCAAAAAAAACTAAAACAAATTTTCGTAAATATGGCCTCAATAAGTCATTCATAGCTGATTGAAATGTTGAGGGTGCATTAGTCAAGCCAAAGGGCATAACTAGGAATTCATAGTGTCCGTCGAAAGTACGAAAAGTCGTTTTATGTGTATCCTCTGATGCCATTCGGATCTGGTGATAGCCTGAGCGTAGGTCTAACTTGGTAAAAACTCTTGCTGAACCAAGTTCATCTAGCAATTCATCTATTGTGGGGATGGGAAATCGATCTTTTACTGTGACAGCATTAAGAGCTCTATAGTCAACACAAAAACGCCAAGTGCCGTCTTTTTTTTGACCAATAAAACCGGGGATGAGAATGGGCTGTGGCTAGGAGTAATTAGTCCTTCTTTTAGCATGTCATCAATGATGGTAGTCATAGCTGTTTTTTGGGTGTGAGGGTATCTATAAGGCTTAACGTTGACTGGGGCAGTGTTTGGAAGTAAGTTTATGTGATGGTCGTGGGGTCTGATTGGAGGGAGGCCGACATTTGGTTGAAATATTTTGGAGAATTTGTGAAGGAGTTTGGTAAGTTGAGGGGCCATGTCTTTGGGTAAGTTTTCGAGAAGGTGTGATTGTGTGTTAGATATAGTTGTTGGGCTGGGTTGAAAAATCATGAGATGTAGCGATGCAATGGAATCTTGGTGGACAAGGTGTTTGAATTGGTGAAAAGTGGTGTGTTGTGGAAGTGTGGCAGAATCCCCTTGTAAAGTCATAGGTGAGGTGTTGTGGTTGAAGGTGATTGAAGGAATAGAGAAATCTGCCTGGATAGTTCCAAGAGTTCTTAGCCAAGCCATGCCTAGGACTACATCAGCGCCCTCAATAGGTAGGAGGTAGCAAGGCAAGTGAAATTGATGTTCTTGTAAAACCAATTTTACATTGTTGCAAATTCCTTGACATTGAAGGTGAGAACCGTTGCCAACCATAACCGAAAATTGAGGAATGGGGGTGGTTAAGAGATTTAGGTGTTGAGCGATGCGAGGTTGTAATATATTGTGGGTGCTGCCCGTATCCACTAAAACCATAACTGGTAATCCGACAATAGTTCCTCGAAATTTGAGAGTTTGAGGAGAAAATTGACCTGTTAGTGCTTGTGTGGATAGCTGAAAATAAGTGTCTCTTGGTTCTGTCTCTTCTATAGATTCCTGCTGTTCATCGACCAATTGAGCATGTTCCAAAACCTCATCATCACATAAGAGAATCAAGAATCTGCCCGTAGCACACTTATGTCCGGGAATAAACTTTTCATCACAATTAAAACACAACCCTTGGGCTCTGCGTTCCTGGATTTGGGCTTGAGATAATTTTTTTATGGGTAGGTGTGAAGGTTGTTGGGAATTTGGGCTTTTGGGTCTGAAGGTTGTATGGGCTGGATTATTAGGAAGGCCTTTTTGGTATGAGGTATTAGATGAAGTAGGATTATTTTTGGGGTATGGGCTAACATAGGTTTTGGAGAATTTAGGCTTAGAATCTTTAAGCTTTGCTTCAATCAATTTAGCTAATCCAATAGCTTGGGAGATATGTGTGGGTCGTTGAATGGCCATTTCATTTCGAATATCCACATTAAGGCCAGAAATAAAGCAATTTAGTAAAGCATCTTGAGGGAGACCCATCACTTGATTTCCCAACAGTTCAAATTTCGTTTGATACTCAACTACTGTTCCTTCTTGCTTTAACTTAAACAATTCCGCCTGATGATTTTCATATATGGAGGGTGTCATACCCTAATTTTTGACCCCCCTGAGATGACATATCTTCAGGATTTTCATCAAGTCAAAGCAAGTACCCAGGACAGCCTGACATTCAATCGAGGGTATTCAAAGACAAGAAAACTCAGGCAAAGGATCAATGAATAGAGGGATTAGTCTCTAATACAATCATAAGACTCAAAAGCTTCATTATTTCACCTATGATTGATTAGACACCCAGTCATCTAGGTACAGAATTACTCAGATCAACAGACTAGGGTTTGGAGCCTATCAAGGACTAAAATCAGGGATCACCTTTGGGAAACCCTAAAAAGCCCTTAGGGACCATTCAAAGACATCAATCATCTTCAAATAACTCATATGACAAGATCCACTGGACATTACACCTCAGTTCAAAGTCTACAGTCATCATTGTCCTCTGGTCGACAATTAGGGATTTTGACCTAATTCACCAAGATAGTTGACTTTTAATCAGGGCATGGATCCAAAACTCAAGACATGATTCAAGAATCTCTACTACCTCAATGTAATCCATTTACACCATTCATTTGAAGATAAGATCTTGTTTCTACACAAAAGTCCAAAAATTCACTTTGTCAGGAAAAGTCAACTGTGTGGGATCATCATTGACTTTTAAGGTTTTTGGTCAAAAAAATGACTTTCAAAGATCAATATCATCAATATATGGATGTCAAAGTCATTTGACCAAAGAAATTCAAAGAAATTCATCAAGGAGCAAAAAGTCGGGAATTAGGGTTTTTGAAGGCATGGTGAGAACTCAAAATTTCACCTACACAACTCAAAAAACTTCCAACATGAAAGTTGTAGATCTTGCAAAATAAAACAACATCTTACAAAGGAACTTTTTTCAAAAGATCAATCATTTATGAAGTTTTGGAAATTTTGAAGTTTAGGTCATAAACACTTAGAAATTTTTCTAAGTGTTTTAACCTAGTTTTCATCCAACTTTAGGCTCATTTTTCACAAATTTCCCAAAGGATTCTGAAGAAACTCCAAACTAATGATTTGAAGTAGATGTTTAGGGCTTTCCAAATTGTGTTCAACCTTCTTCAAATTCAATTTGAGCTAGGAGTTATGCTTGTTCAAAGTTGGCCTCATGAAGTAAAATTATAGGTCATGTACAATTTGGAACTTTGCAATTTTGTGCATTTTGCTTCACTAAGTAATGCTACACGACCTCTAATGCATCTGAAACCATACCATACATCAATTTCCATCATTGCATAAGGATTAGAGAAGATTCCCAAAAACAAAAGCATGTGATTATGTAATGATTGCATTTTTGAATTTATGGCAAATTGGTGATTCATCAAAGGAATCTTCTCCCAACCAATTGGAGCTCATTTCTGCAGCCATTTGGTCCCCTAAGATCAAGCAAAACCGATGGCTAGGGAGTGGTATCAAAGAGCTCATCATTGCACTTGGAATATTCTTTGAATTCCTTCATGGCTAAGAAAGCAAATCAACTTCACTAAGGAAGCTCACTCCTCTGCAGCTATACTGATCCATTTGCCTATAAATACAGATGCATTCCTCATTCAAAAACACACCAAAGCAACCATATTCCTTGCTTTCTCTTTCTCTTCTCATGTTCATTGTTTTTCAAAGTTCTTTGGCAAGAAGAATCGATTTCTTCAAACCAGAGCTCATCTTTGGGAAGTGAACATTCTAACATCTCAAGGGAGGTCATTTGAGGTGATCCAAGCACCTGGATCACTTCTGTAAGTGGAGGAACACCATTGTTGCTCTCACTTTGGAGCATTTGCAGTTGGAGGTCCATGGAGTGATTCAGGAGGTTCTGAGCCAAGCCAATCATCCAGGCACACTCCTCAGGTCATAGTGAAGCTAACCAGATGGCTGCAGCTCATCTGTAACTCCAAATTCAACAACCTCCATGTTCACTTGAAGCTGAAATCGAGGGAGGTCCATAGAGCAATTCAGGAGGATTCAAGCTCCAATAAGCATTCAGTTAGCATCATTGAGTCTCAGGGAAGTTATTGAGATCATTCATTCAAGCCCAGGTGCTCTCAATCATCCTCACGACCTCCATTTTCAGAGGTAAGTTTCTGAACTTCACCTCTTTAATTTAAGCACTCACTGAGTTAAAGCTCGATTCTATCTTGTTTAGCATCATCAGAGGATTGAAAACCCTCTATCATCTTGCATTTATTCATCTTGTTTGTCATTTAATTTCAAATTTAGGGTTTATATGTTCTTAGAGTTTTCTGAGAAATTAGGTAGCTGTAGTTCATATAAATAAGTGTTAGTTACATATCTGGATTCGTGAGGAAATTTAGAACAAGATTGATGTTTACATCATGTCACTTAGTTGAGAAACCAGAGAGTTAGGATTTTGAAAATCTTTGAGCTCGAGGAAGATGATGACTATGGCCATGGCGCGCAAAATTTGAATCTGGGGCCAAAGTTTATTTTATTTTGAATGGTATGCGTTCCTTAAACGACTGAACAAACTTGCCCTAGTGGCCTCCCATACGCCCTTAGTCTCATCATGCCTCAAGTCTAGGGTTCGAATCCCCCTCGCCCCAGACTTTTTGATTCTTTTATTTTTCAATGATTTACTAGTTGTTTTGAAACATAACCAAATGAATGCAAGTTGCTATCACCACACGCGCGTTGGCTCAGTGGTGTTTGTTTTGAGTGTGTGACCTAGAGGGCGTGGGTTCAAACCCTCCAAGGGCCAAAACTATTTTTTTAACACACAATTTCTTTCATTTTCTCACAAACTTCACATATTTATTTAACCTATCAAATTAATTTATTTTCACTTCATTTTTCACACACTTATCATTTAATATACCTATTTTGTGAATAATCAAAAAAATCATAAAAATATTATTTATTTCTTGAATTTTAATTAGGTTTAAAATAGTATGTTTTTAAGTGTTTTCTTAAATACTTTAAATATATATTATCACTTTATTTTAACCTAATCACTTTGTAAATAATTTTATGATAAAACCCTAATTGTTTAGGTCTTAATTAGTTAAAAAGTCTTTATTTTTACCCTAATTAAGTTGACTTTTGTCAATTTTCAAAACTGTTTTCAATCTCTGATTAAACGGATGATTAAGGTTTTCAAACAACAAAACCTTGCATCATTCCAAATCATTTTTCAAATTACTTTTACACCAGTACTGTAAAGTACTGGGCCTCTAATAGAGTGTAAGTCCCAAAAACCTTCTCTTCTTAGCTTGTTTTCAAAACTGTATTTTCAAAATCTTCTTTCTGTTTTCAAAACATTCTTCTGGTATTTGAAGGGCATTATTCCCGGTGAAACTCTTCAGATACCTATGTGACCTTTGTCCATCTTCACTTCTTCTGTTTTCAAAAACCATTAACTGTTTATCATATATATTCAACTGTTATCAACAAAACAACAAAAATTACTGTTGAGGCTCTGTACATACTTCTTCAATGGCCTCCACTCCATCCAGGTTAGGCTTTACAAGCTTTCAATTTACAGTATTTGTTTAAATTACTGTCAAATATAAACTGTGCATATATTAGTTTAGAACTACGTTTGAGTATAAACCCTAGGACAGTTAAACTATATATATATTATAGGAATATGGCCTAGGATTGAGAATGTCTTCCCGGTGAAGGCTCTTTCCTAATTAGAGATCTGTAGTTCAAACCCCCAAGATGAATTATTCCCGGTGAAACATCTTGGCAAAAACCTTAGAATCCAAATAATAGGACACATCCACCCAAAGAGGAATTATTCCCGGTGAAACCTCTTACCCATTTGCTTAGAGCCAAAATAAGTTCAAAACTACATAGCTTTCTCTTGTGCTATAACAAGGACCCTCGATTAGCCTCCTCTTGGGCTTTGTACAAGGACCCACAGGCTTCTTAAAAGCATTTCCAGCCTCCTCTTGAGCTTGTATACAAGGACCCATCAGGTTTCTTATAAACATAGGAACAGGTCTTTAGTCACCTTTTAGCCTACCCTGGTGAGTTTCTTCCAATTTAAACCAGACTTTAAACAAGCTAAGTTTGTCTCAATTTTGCATTGAGTACACCTTTTGGAATGAGAGACATGGACAGTCTCTGTCACCCTTATCTTCATCAATCTTCCTTAGCAGAGTCTAGGATCCATGCTTTGGGTCATCCTCAGCATTGAGTCAGCCTTCATCTTGGGCTTTAAACAAGAAGTCTCCATTAGATAATCTTTCTGCCATTCATTTTCAACAAAACCCCTAGAAAGGGTTAGCCTCCAAAGTCAATTAAAATCAACCTCCATTTCAAATAAATCCCTGGAAAGGGTTAGCTTCCACACTTTCCTTCATTTTCAATAAAACCCCTGGAAAGGGTTAGCCTCCAATATCATTCTTTCAAAAATAATGTCATTTCTCTTAGGAGATAGTTTCCCCAAAAGAGTCAAAACCCCTGGAAAGGGTCAGCCTCCAAAAAACATGATAAAGTCAGTCTTTTAACAGACAAATTCACCAGCTGAGTCAAAATCCCTGGAAAGGGTTAGCTTCCAAAGAAAAACAGTCTTTTAATAAATAAAATCTCCTCAGTAGAGTCAAAACCAACAAAAATAGTTAGCCTCAACCTTGGGCTTCATACAAGGCACCCAAATAATAAAACTCCCCTGTCAAGAGTCAGCCTCAACCTTGGGCATTGTACAAGGCAGATAATAGAGTCTCCCCAGTGAGTTCTTCATCATTCAGTAGCCACAACCTTGGGCTTTGTACAAGGCAGATAAACCATACTTTCATGTGTCAAAGATTCCTAACACTTAGGATCCTTCCCCATATAGTCATCCATACTTAATTCATTTAAGAGTCCGCCACAACCTTGGGCTTTGTACAAGGCAGAAAATAATGTTTTCCCTAGCAACAGTCAGCCACAACCTTGGGCTTTGTACAAGGCACACAAAATAGAGTCATTCATAGTCTTAAAAATTCAATTATCCTCAACAGTTATTCACAACCTTGGGCTTTGTACAAGGCACACAAATAGAGTCTCCCTAAGTAGAGTCAGCCTCAATTCTGGGCTTTGTACAGAACACAAAAATACCCTGTAATTAATCCCCAGTGGAGTCATCTCCCAGAGTCAATAATACTAATTAATCAATCAAAAAGCCTCAAGCTTGGGCCTCATACAAGCCAGCTAAAGTCAAATCTTTTATACAGTAGATAGACATAGCTTATCTCTATAGAGAGATATTTTTACTACTCTACCACATTCAAACAAACAAACATTTCAATTTCAATTTCAATCAAAGTCTCCCATTTAGGACTCTGAAAGACATGCTCTGGCACATCCCCAGACTTGTACACTTTCCCTAATTTGGACGAGCATCTTTCTTTCATTTTAGAGGCACAATGGCTGTCATACTTGATCAACCAAGTAGACTCCCCTCTTGAATGAAATGAATCCAGTTATTCTGTCACTTTTAAATGTTTGTGGTAGAATAGTACAAATACCTCTCTGTAAAGATGATTTCATGTCTCTTTACTGTAAACAGAGATTTAATTCCAAGCTTCAACCTTGAGCTTCAAGCAAGGCACCCAAAAACAATTAATTTCCCTAGTTAGTTCCCCGAACTACATTAAGCTCTGACTTCCACTAGGGATATGTAGGCATGAGGTTCACAAGGAATCTCAGCGAGCTAATAAAATACCAAAAATAGTCAGTCTGTCTATCTGTCTGTCTTTTCAAATCAAATCAATTCTCTCTCCTAACACAAAGGAGAAACTTTCCCAATCATTAGCAATAAACACAATCACAATGACACAGAGAAGGTTCCTGTAGAGTACTACAGATATGTAGGGTGTTTAAACACTTCCCTATGTATAACCGACCCCCCGGACTCCAGAATTTCTAGTCTAGGTGAAATCCCCACACTTAGCAAACTCCTAGGGTTTAGTTGAGATCTTTTTTCCCCTTTCCTACTCGTAGGACAAATAAGAAAGTTCGTGTGATATCGTAGGAAGAACTGAAATAAAATTCATCCCACCACGGGCGCATTCTCCTTCCAAATTTCGCGTGAAGGGTTTAGCGTGCCGTCCTCCCAAGTGAAACGGGGAGGTAAAAAAAACGACACCACAGTAAAAATGGCGACTCTGCTGGGGATATAAGTGTTAAAAACCTTGGTTTTTCATCCAAACCAATGGTTGACCTGTTGCTGGTCCAGCCCCAATGAGGAATTAGGGATGCCAAATTCCCCCTCAAACAAGAGAGGTCCTGCCTAACCTCTGTGTCATATCATGTGTTTGTTGCATATATATTTGTTTACTTTGTTTATTCTGTATCGGGAAGGGCTTGATTCCCCCTTGTGGTGAGAAATCCTATACCCGGATTTGAGTGCAACATAAGATAGGATGGAGGATGTCTTCCCGGTGAAGGCCCTCTAATCTTGGTTTCCAAGTCTACTCTTGGGATTTGCCTGGCTGGTTGTGATTAACTGCGCCACTGCATTCCGAGACTGATTTGTACCAGGAGGACCTAGAAACACATTAACCCCACTTAAAGCCTTTTTTTAGGACGTAGAGCGGTGATTATGAAAGTAATTGTCACGCAGATACTACACTCAGAGAAAACTCTCTTATAGATACCAATCAACGTATCTTTAAGGTTGAGCAAAAACTCTGAGACCCCTAGAACCCGTTCTACAGGTACAAAAATCCTTATCCTTAGTTTACCATTGGGGCGGGGATTGCGTTTTAACTTCATGACCACTATACCCTTCAACGCCATGTTTGTTTAAAACTCTTGTGTGTGCATTCATGCATTCATGCATCATTCATTAATAAACAACTAAAAACAAAAAGAGTCTTTTTCGGGTCGTTTTTCAAGGAAACTAAATAACGAACGTTTTGAACTTCATAGAAAGAGAGAAACGGAGAAAGGACTTAAGGATCTATACCATGGATTATGGAAGAAAGAGAACTAGGAAATACACCTTCAAGATTCCCCAGGTCGAGGAACTGGGAAAGCTCGGAAAACTGGTGGTCAACCCCCAGGCTTTCAAGGAGAAGTATGGAAAACTTCTGCCTTTGCTCAATACCAACATTGTGGATGGGATCCTTCCCACCTTGGTGCAGTTTTACGATCCAACGTATCACTGCTTCACCTTTCCAGATTATCAGCTCATGCCTACGTTGGAGGAGTACTCTCGTCTGATTGGAATACCCGTGTACGCGCAAGATCCGTACTCCGGTTTGGAAAAGAATCCTGACGACATTATCATTGCTGCAACTACTCCTTTGAACGTAGTCGACATCAGAACTCATATGGTGAGTAGAGGAGGAATTCAAGGATTGCCCTCCAAATTCCTGTTTGATCAAGCTCGGTACTTCGTCAGCATCCAAGATATGAGCGCTTTTGAGGAAGTCTTGGCTTTGCTTATCTACGGATTGTTTTTGTTCCCTAACATTAACGATTTCGTCGACATCAATGCAATTAAGATCTTCTTAATTGGAAATCCAGTTCCAACCTTGCTTGCGGATGCTTATCACTCTGTGCATTCAAGAAACCTGCAGCGAGGAGGATTAATCACATGCTGCGTACCGTTGTTATACGAATGGTTCGTTTCGCACCTGCCAAAGTCTAGCACTTTCTGGAATATGAGGGATGGCCTTTACTGGTCACAAAAAATCATGTCTCTCACTCATACAGACATTGAGTGGTGTAGTCCTGACAACGACGAAACCAAGATCATCTTCAGTTGCGGAAGTTTCCCCAACGTACCCCTTATTGGAACTAAGGGAGGGATCAGTTACAATCCAGCTTTAGCCCGTCGTCAATACGGATATCCCATGAAAAACATTCCAAGTAACATCCAATTGGAGGGTCTGTTCTTCAAGAACATTGACGATCATGGCAACATGCTGAAGAAGGAAATTGTCCAAGCCTGGCGTCTTGTTCACAGCAAAGGGAGAAGATTGTTAGGAAAACATCTTTGCATCTCCCTGGATCCTTACCTTCAATGGGTACGCGTCAGAGCATTCAAGCTCAGGATGCCATATCAACATCAAGAACCTATTCCCCTAAGGGAACCAATTTACCTTTTTTCCACCGATGTTGAAAAACTGCAAGCGGCATTAAACAAGGTATGCCAAGAAAGGAATGCTTGGAGGAACAAGTATCGAATTGTCAACACAGAAAATGTTGAAATTCAAAACATCCTAAGAAGGAAGGATGAGTTACTTGAAGTGCTCGATCGACAAGTGACACAATCATCACTTTCTCATCATATCCCTCCTGCTTCCTGGATCATCGATCAACTCACGTCAGAGAACGCTCAGCTCAAGAAACAGAAGAAGATGTTAGAACGTGAAGTCGGCTCATCATCAAAGTTTTAGAGTCCTTTCTCTCAGTTTCTCTGTATTTCCATTTTCAAAGTGTGTAAAAAACGGCGTTTTCGCTTAATTAATAAAAGTTTGATGTTTCATAACGTAATTATGGTGTTTCCTTGAAAAATAATAACTTAATTGCATATCATACTGTCGCGGGTCAAAAAAATCATCGCCACGAAATTGTAACAAAACAGAGTCGCCACCAAATTTTATTTATTCCAATGGGAAAGGGAAAATAATGATAAAACCCACGAATGAAATGAAATGGACAAAGATGGTCATCGCAACCAAATTTGGGTTCGGGAGTCGGTTAAGTAAGGGGAAGGTATTAGCACCCCTCACCTCCATCGTACTCGATGGGACCCATTTAGTTAGTCTTGTGATTAATTGTTAGCTTATTATCTACTTGCGTTCTAATTACTATATGGACAAGAAAGAAATGGGATTTGGGTTTTTTATTATTGTGCTCGCCAAGACATTTGAGTCTTGTGCCTACATATCTTCAATGGAAGAATCAGAGCGATTGTAGTTCGAAGCTACGAAATTATGTTTTTTTATTAGTGTGCTCGCCAAGGCATTTGAGTCTTGTGCCTACATATCTTCAATGGAAGAATCAGAGCGATTGTAGTTCTAAAGAACTACGAATTTGTTGGTAGATTTTATGGGTCTAATCGCATTTGGGCAAAGAAAAGATGAGTTTGAAATGGGTAATTGTTTTATGAAAAAAAAAAAAAAAGTGGAATTCAAGCATTCAAACAATGGCTTAACGGCCATCGCCTAAAATACTTGAAAGAGCATTTACTAGATTGAGCTTGATGAAGTCTTTAATGGGATACAAGCATTCAAACAAAGGCTTAACGGCCATCGCCTAAATGCTTGAAAGAGCAACTTGTACAAGTACGTACAAATCCCTCTTGGGTGATGAAAGAGATTGAAACGACTTGAGTTTTGAGGAGTCCTTAATGAAATACAAACATTCAAACAAAGGCTTAACGGCCATCGCCTAAATGTTTTTAGAACAACTTGTACAAGTTCGTACAAACCCTTCTAATTTCATCTATTGTGGATCCAACCCAATTCGATTGTTTAAAAGAGCATTTTGATCGAAAAAAGGAACTTGGTATTGACCAAGATTTGTTATGAAAAGATTCGCACTTGGGCGAAGGATAGAACGATTTGATGAGTTGAAATTGTTTAATTTTAGTGTTTTGTTGAAAGATCAGACAAATCGAGTTTTAGGTTTTTAATGGAATCTAAGCATTCAAACAAAAGCTTAACGGCCATCGCCTAAATGCTTTAGAGCAACTTGTACAAGTACGTACAAACCCCTCTTGACTCATCCATTATAAACCAAATTCAATTCGATTATCAAAAAGCGTTTTGTAGAGAAAGGCGAGACAAATCGAATTTTAAGGAGTCTTTAATGGAATCTAAGCATTCAAACAAAAGCTTAACGGCCATCGCCTAAATGCTTTAGAGCAACTTGTACAAGTACGTACAAACCCCTCTTGATTCATCCATTATAGATCAAACTCGATTTGATTATTAAAAGCAATTTTGAAGTTTTTGATTGTGATAAAAGAAGTTTGAAATGGATACTTGGTGTTTACCAAAAATGATTAAGAAATTGTTTGAAGTGGGAAAAAAATGATTGGTGTTGACCAAGGTTTATTAAGATTGTTTTGAATGAAAGAATTTAGTACGAGATCAAGCATACGAGCATACAAGAATATGGCAAGTAATTCATGCAACAATTCTAACAAGATTATATCTAAAAGATGAACAACTTGAAGAAAATAAAATCTTTTTGATCTTTTGAAAATATTTGAAAGAAATCCTAAACATACATCTAAAGAGAAATTATTTTTTGGTCTTTTTTAATTTGATAAAAATATTAAATATTTTTTCTTTGATTTTGTTTTATCATTTTTCAATAAAACTAAACTATTATTATTAAAAAAAAAACTAAACAAAAGACTAGATGAGCCAAGAGGTTTACTCGGCTAACTATATGGCCTAAGATAACAACACAAATGGAAGCCCAAAGTGTGAACAAACTCAAGATTTGAACTGGGCCGACATGATCCGACCCGCGACCCGCCTTCCTCACTAACAAAGTTGATGGGTTGAGAAACCCTACAAACAGAAACACGTAACTCTCTTTCTCTTTCGCACTCGACAACAATAAGGTCAAACTTAAAAGAAAATGCTCACATCTCGTTCGGTACCGCCATTGAAGGAGCCTTTGAAGCTCTGGTATCTCTCTCGGCTCAGGGTAACACAAAAACAAGTAAAAGATGCAAGCAAATACAAACCAAACCCTAACCCCCAAATCGAACTCTTATACCCCAATCCATTAATAATCAGTGATTACAGTTACATAATGAAATCAAAAGCAAGATTTAAAGTAATCACAATATAATTGACAAAGGGATAAAGATATACTTCAAGTTACCGAAACACCGACAACAAGCTCTGATGCGGCTAGGGAACTTTCCGGTACAACGCTTTTATTCCCAGGTACGCTCTTATGCTTCGTTTTTCTATATTGCTTTCGATTTGTCTCTGCTCCTTCTCTGGATCTGCGAAATTAGTGAGTGTTCATTGTTGTTGCTCTGAACCGAGGGAGGGAGGTCAAGTGATTGAATGATGCTGATGATGGTTAAAGGTTTTTAGTGAGGTTTCTGAGTATAGTTAAGGTATTGTGAAGGTAAATTGAAGATGATGAGTGGAGTATAGTGAAAGTTGAGGTTATGAGTGAGGTTGAAAGTTTATATTGGAAGCATTTTTTAGTGTTGGGGTGGTTCGGTTTGTTTGAGTGTTGTATATTGTGTTTTTGGTTGCTGTTTACGAGTGTGGTGAGATTGTTTGAACGTATGAGCAAGGTGAGGTCTGAAGGAGAGGTTTTGTGAGGATGAGTGTGATCTTCACGGCGGATTGAAGGGAAACAGCTTAAGGTTAGTTAGCTGTATGGTTGTTTGGTGTGAGAGGGTGGTGTCTCGGCTATTTTTCTTTTGTGATGAACATGAACATAATGAATTAGGTTTTTTGGTTTTGTGTTTGGTTTTTGGTGATGAACGAATTTAGAGTGAATTTTCGTTCTGGACAGAGGTCGCGTTGGTTCCTTGATGAATTCTGTGGCTGCCGCTAGGGTTTTTTCGGTCTCCCTTTCTTGCTGTGAATCCCACTGTTTTATAGACAGAATTATGGGTTTTGGGGGGAAAATATGATAGGTTTTGAACAATTATGGTATACTGAGTTGTATTTTTCTTGATGCAGATTGTGTCTTGCCATTTCAGTGTAATTTTTGGATTGTTGTGTGCAGGTTGGTGGAGCAGGTATCACATGGGATGGAATGGAGATGCAGCAAAGTTTTTTTTTTGATTTTGTTTTTGTTTTGTTTGTTTTTTTATGTGATGGGCCATATTGTATTTGTTGTAATGGTCTCACTTAAAACACTGTAACAATTATCCCTATTCTTAATCTATGAATCATATAGTCTCTTTTTAATTTCTAATTCAAATTGATGATAATAATTAAATGATAATTTAATCATTAAATAACCTAAATAGAATTCAAAACAAGTTAATTTATTAAAAAGTATATAAAATATGTCGTAATAAAATTGAATTCAAGATACAAAAATTGAACTTAATATGCAAAATATGATTATGAATGAATTTAACGCGACAATAAATTGTTAATTAAAATGATGACAAATTAATTGTGAATATCAATACTAATAAAATAAAATAAAAGCGCAACCCGCGAAGTCGAAACTTAAAATGGATGCAGATGAATTGATCGATGCTAATGTGAATGAATCAGATGAAAAACTTAGGTCAAAATTTAGGGTGCGACAGATGCCCCTATTTAATTATCTTTTGCCAGATAGCTCGAACGACCTTGGTCTTCGGGATATCAAAGGTGAAAGGTAATTAAATACTAAGTGACCTGAATTTTGGCCCTAAGAACTGCAAATATGTCTATGATATAATATGTATGAATGCATATGAGGGAAATTAATGGTACAAGGTGTCACAAGAGACAAACTACCACTAGGGAAACAAAGGATGCACCGACTTTTACTGAAGGTGGAGAAACAAAAGTTACACCGACGTTTACTGAAGGTGGAGAAACAAAAGATACACCGACGTTTACTGAAGGTGAACTACCGACTTTTACTGAAGGTAGAGAAACAAAAGATACACCAACGTTTACTGAAGGTGAACTACCAACTTTTACTGAAGGTAGAGAAACAAAAGATACACCAACGTTTACTGAAGGTGAACTACCGACTTTTACTGAAGGTAGAGAAACAAAAGATACACCAACGTTTACTGAAGGTGAACTACCGACTTTTACTGAAGGTAGAGAAATGAGAGATACACCGACGTTTACTGAAGGTGAACTACCGACTTTTACTGAAGGTAGAGAAATGAGAGATACACCGACGTTTACTGAAGGTGAACTACCGACTTTTACTGAAGGTAGAGAAATGAGAGATACACCGACGTTTACTGAAGGTGAACTACCGACTTTTACTGAAGGTAGAGAAACAAGAGATACACCGACGTTTACTGAAGGTGAACTACCGACTTTTACTGAAGGTAGAGAAATGAGAGATACACCGACGTTTACTGAAGGTGAACTACCGACTTTTACTGAAGGTAGAGAAACAAGAGATACACCGACGTTTACTGAAGGTGAACTACCGACTTTTACTGAAGGTAGAGAAACAAAAGATACACCAACGTTTACTGAAGGTGAACTACCGACTTTTACTGAAGGTAGAGAAACAAAAGATACACCAACGTTTACTGAAGGTGAACTACCGACTTTTACTGAAGGTAGAGAAACAAAAGATACACCAACGTTTACTGAAGGTGAACTACCGACTTTTACTGAAGGTAGAGAAACAAAAGATACACCAACGTTTACTGAAGGTGAACTACCGACTTTTACTGAAGGTAGAGAAATGAGAGATACACCGACGTTTACTGAAGGTGAACTACCGACTTTTACTGAAGGTAGGGAAACAAGAGATACACCGACGTTTACTGAAGGTGAACTACCGACTTTTACTGAAGGTAGAGAAATGAGAGATACACCGACGTTTACTGAAGGTGAACTACCGACTTTTACTGAAGGTAGAGAAACAAGAGATACACCGACGTTTACTGAAGGTGAACTACCGACTTTTACTGAAGGTAGAGAAATGAGAGATACACCGACGTTTACTGAAGGTGAACTACCGACTTTTACTGAAGGTAGAGAAACAAGAGATACACCGACGTTTACTGAAGGTGAACTACCGACTTTTACTGAAGGTAGAGAAACAAAAGATACACCAACGTTTACTGAAGGTGAACTACCGACTTTTACTGAAGGTAGAGAAACAAAAGATACACCAACGTTTACTGAAGGTGAACTACCGACTTTTACTGAAGGTAGAGAAACAAAAGATACACCAACGTTTACTGAAGGTGAACTACCGACTTTTACTGAAGGTAGAGAAACAAAAGATACACCAACGTTTACTGAAGGTGAACTACCGACTTTTACTGAAGGTAGAGAAACAAAAGATACACCAACGTTTACTGAAGGTGAACTACCGACTTTTACTGAAGGTAGAGAAATGAGAGATACACCGACGTTTACTGAAGGTGAACTACCGACTTTTACTGAAGGTAGAGAAATGAGAGATACACCGACGTTTACTGAAGGTGAACTACCGACTTTTACTGAAGGTAGAGAAACAAGAGATACACCGACGTTTACTGAAGGTGAACTACCGACTTTTACTGAAGGTAGAGAAATGAGAGATACACCGACGTTTACTGAAGGTGAACTACCGACTTTTACTGAAGGTAGAGAAACAAGAGATACACCGACGTTTACTGAAGGTGAACTACCGACTTTTACTGAAGGTAGAGAAACAAAAGATACACCAACGTTTACTGAAGGTGAACTACCGACTTTTACTGAAGGTAGAGAAACAAAAGATACACCAACGTTTACTGAAGGTGGACTACCGACTTTTACTGAAGGTAGAGAAATGAGAGATACACCAACGTTTACTGAAGGTGAACTACCAACTTTTACTGAAGGTAGAGAAACAAAAGGATTGATGGATATTGGAGAGAGGAAACACATTAACCAGTGGATTGATGGAGGTAAAACAAAATGTTATCAACTTGTGAGTCGATTCCAAGACACTACATAACTGATATTAACCAGTGGATTAATGAATGTGGAACAAATTTGTCGTAAACTAGTGTGTTGACTCCATCAGCCAGCGGATTGACAAAGAACCTTTTTCAGCCAGTGGGTTGCTTCGATGCAAACAAAAAAGTAAACGACTGACTTCAACCAGTGGGTTAACAAGGTGGATGATAAATTTCAACCTAGTGGGCTGATAAAAGACCATCCTCAACCAGTGGGCTGATTCAAAATGAAAAGCCAATGATTAATTTCAACCAATGGGTCGACAAAACAAGTGATCTTCAATCAGTATATTGACACGAAAAAGATAAACTTCAACCAGTGGGTTGTCAAAACAAATGATGTTCAATCAGTGGATTGACACGAAAAAGATAAACTTCAACCAGTGGGTTGACAAAACAAATGATGTTCAATCAGTGGATTGACGTGAAAAAGATAAACTTCAACCAGTGGGTTGACAAAACAAATGATGTTCAATCAGTGGATTGACACAGAAAAGATAAACTTCAACCAGTGGGTTGACAAAACAAATGATGTTCAATCAGTGGATTGACACAGAAAAGATAAACTTCAACCAGTGGGTTGACAAAACAATTGTTATTCAATCAGTGGATTGACACAAAAAAGAAAAACTTCAACCAGTGGGTTGACAAAATGGGTGATATTCAATCAGTGGATTGACACAGAAAAAGATAAAGTTCAACTAGCGGGTTGACAAAACAAGATAATAACTTTCAACCGGTGGGCTGACAAGAAGTGGGAAAACTTTCCTCAACCAGTGGGTTGATAGGAAGCGAAAGATTAATCTTCGATCAATTAGCTGATTCAAATGATGAGAAAATGTTTGGTCTCAACCAGAGGGTTGACAAAACAAATGACTTTCAATCAGCAGATTGACAACAATTGAAAAATGCGATTCATGATTAAATTCAACCAGTGGGCTGACAAAAATGAACAGAACGGTTCTCAACCAGTAGGCTGATTCAAAAGACCAGGAGGTAAATGATCAATTTCAACCAGTGGGTTGGCTCAAGTTAACAAGAAGATAATGATCCCCTATGCATGCTTTGTGCTGATGTATTAGACATTTTTGTTTTTTCCTTTTGTGCAAATTGATGCACGTGTAATGATGTATGATGGTTGATCAATGCAAGTAATGAATTTACTGGAAGTGTGCCAATGGGCAATGAATTTTTTAGGTATCCATGGTGGACTAGGCTTGGTTTTCAATGGAAAAGGCCGAGCAAGATTGAATTTTTATTTGTAAACGTTGTGGGATGACGCCCCATGAATGATATGCATGATTTATGAATGCATGCTATGAATGAAATTCATGGTTTGAAATGTTTTGACATGTGCCCCAGTGGAGGGTAATGATTTATTATGAAAGGTCCCTTGGTATAAGGTTTGCAAGCATAATTCCCGACACCAATTTTGAGCTTGAGGATTGCTTGATATGACAAAGTATGCTTGGATTGCTTGAAGGAAAGGTCTTGGCCTTGATTTGCCCCAGAACGCTGAGTCTATGAAGAAATCTGCTTCAATAAAGTTTGGATTCAAACCGATTTTCCTGAGATGACATGCCCCAGTATTTGGGAACTTTGAAATGCCCCTGAATGACGGACTTCTGAAGTGATGTGACCTTGATGGTTCCACTTTAGGCTCTTCAAACGATTTCCATTTTTGGAACTTCCTTGATGGAAAGTGCTGACTTGCAGATGAAACTGTTTAATTCAAAATGGTAATTTTAATGCGACGTGCATGCAAGTTTTGAAAACAAGTCATTTATTGAAATGAAACTGTGGTATATAATGAATAAATTCCAATGAGGATGCAATGGAAGTTTGAAATTCAAGTTGTGAAAGATGATGTGATATCGTGGTATCAAAACAAATGATTAGCAAATATTCAGGAGTCAGGTTAACGCAACCTTGCTTTAGTATGCTTTCAAAAGAAACCTTGCTTCAATTAGGACTTTTGAAGGTTGTAACATGGCCAGGTTCACAGTTTAAGAAACAAAGGATATAGGCTCAAATTTTAATTTTTACCCACCCATTCTTCGTTATATACTCCAGTCCTAAGTTCAGTTAACTCTCACAAGTGTTTGACTTCCAAGAGAATTTGCATATGATAGTTGAGAACCAATAGGTGGCACTCACCTACTCTTTTTTTGGAATTCACACAAGTTTGCTCTTGTTTTTTTTTTTCTTTTGACTATGATCTTTTGATCTCTTTTTTATTATTTTGACTTTTTTATCCCTATTTTTTTTGTCTAAGTTTAGGTTTTGACTTAGCGGGATTTTCTTTGATTTTTTTTTTTGGAATAACTCGTGTGACATTTGTTCAATGATATGAGAATTTGAGAGTTGTGACTGCCATATTGATGTTCCAAGGGAAATAACTGTTGTAAGCTTTAAACGTTCACTACTACTTCGACATTGTTTACGAAGTGAGGATGCAGTTGAACTTTTGGTCGGGAATGGTTCCCATGAAATGATTCTCTTGGAAATCAGATGCATTAGTCATTTTAACTGAACAACTACCCTGCCCCCGGTTTTGATGAAGGGTTTAAATTTCGCACAGAAAGAAAACACCTACTTCTAAGGCCCAAAAGGGTTAACGAGGGATTATCTTCCTTATATCTCCAGTGTTTGGGGATTTGAAGCAATGCCTGTACATCATTAACAAAGTTTTATTTGAAAGCATACTGATGCAAATTGGGTGTTCGTTTTTCGTCATCCTCCCTCCAATACTTGCTTAAACAAAAGTATAATAAAGAAAATGGGAGAAACATAAACATATTTTTTTCATTTTTTTTTAGAAAACAAAATAAAATAAAAGAAAGAAAGAGTGAATACGAATGGACTGATTCAAAACTTGCATGCTCATTTCATTAATATTACCATTAAAGTTAACAATGTTCAAAAGCAAATAAACACTTAACAAACAAGCGAAAAAACGTAAATGCAAATGATAAAAAGTGGCTCAATGATCTGATTTGATCCATTGGCTTTAGGAATGTTCTTGGTGTCTCAACACTGATCATGACATAGGACCAATATCCTTGAAAGAGAGCATCTTTTTGTCAACCAGATCTTGAACTTTTTCCTTCAGGATATTGCAATCTTCAATGGAGTGACCTGCTATCCCATCATGAAAATCACACTTGACGTTTGGATTGTATTCCTTAGGAAATGGAAACTTTGCAGGTCGAGTTGGTCTGGGAGCTATTGCTTTCTTCTCAATTAAATATGGCCATAGCTGAGCGTAGGTCATTGGAATTGGGTCAATTCGACGATCCCCCTTCTGTTGGTTCCTTTGAGGTATATTCTGATTCCGTTGACGATTCTGATTCTGAGCTGCATTCTGAGGAGCATTCTTTGAAGAATCATGAGGAGGAGCTGCCCACGACTGTTGGTATGGTTGCTTGAATTGTGCGGCATCAATTGTAAAAGCAATAGTTTCATCTTCCCACTTCTTCTGAAAGTTGTTTCCATATTTCTTGGTTCCAGTCGACGATCCAGATTCCATAGTCAACCGTCCTTCTCGTACACCTTCTTCTAGTCGCATTCCCATATTCACCATTTCAGTGAAGTCGGTCGGAGCGCTGGCAACCATCCTCTCATAGTAAAATGAGCTTAGAGTCTTTAAAAATATTTTGGTCATCTCTCTTTCTTCCACAGGAGGAGAGATTTGGGCAGCAACCTCACGCCATCTTTGTGCATACTCTTTGAAAGACTCTTTCTCCTTCTGTGTCATGGCTCGGAGTTGGTCTCTATCAGGAGCCATGTCAACATTATACTTGTATTGTCGAATGAACGCTTCAACAAGGTCATCAAAAGAACTGATATGAGTACTATCCAATCCCATGTACCATTTCAAAGCAGCACCAGTTAGACTATCTTGAAAATAGTGGATCAATAAATTATCATCATCGGTATGAGTGGCCATCTTTCTACAATACATGGTCAAATGGCTCTGAGGACACGAATTCCCTTTATACTTTTCAAAATTAGGCACTTTAAACTTGGCAGGTATTTTCACATTTGGCACAAGACACATATCATAAGCATTCTTTCCAAATGGATTCTTCCCTTTGAGGGCCTTAATCTCCTTTCGCATCTCTTGGAATTGGTCTTGGAAATTATCATAAGCTTCATTTCTTTCATTGGGCTCAACTTGGTAAATGGGTGCCCCAGCTTGTGGCACGGTATGTACCAGAGGTGGAGTCATAGTCATTACAGGAGTAACTTGAGTAGTTCCAGTAACAGGATGGTATCCCTCTGGCACAAAGTTGTAAGACATGCCCCCAGGGTATCCATTAGGCATCTGATAGTGAGAGGGACCAGTGGTAGGAGCCACAGAAACACTAGTAGTAGAAACTTCGCAAATCGCCGTAGTCTGAACTTCAGTTTGCATTTGAGTGGCACGAGGAGATGGGGGAGGTGATGGTTGATTTCGAGCAGCCACTAAGCTTTCCACCAAAGCAGTCAATCTTTCCACACCGACACGAAGAGTAGTTACATCATCACGGAATTCATGATTTTCTTGTTCAAGGTCTTCCATCTTTTCTGTCGAGTAACACTTCACGTCTGATAAAGATGTCTGGAAATTAGCTTGCCTTATTACTGTTGGGTAAAGAAAGGTATGAGTGATGGATTCTGGGAATTAGAATGCAAATGAATGCAGATGCACGATGAGGATTTATGCAAAAATGAATGACTTGTCATATCATGTATGATTCACAAATAATGGATTTTCAATCAACTGGACATAGAAAGATTCAAATTACTTGGCATACAGTCTAAGGTTTTTATGTTGAAAAGGTTCTAGACACGGTTCTCAGAGTTATAAACTCCTTTTGAAAACTCAGTCATCTAATAAATAACTTACCATCCAACTGTGTTTTCAAATGAAGCCTATTCTGAGTGTGGTTTTCGCACTTATCCACGGTAATAGTTACGTTACGCAAATTGGGTGCGAAACCACCATTTCCTAAAAGTCATGGTTTAGGGTTTTTCTAAAGGTCCCTAGAGTCGGCGGTCCAAATTGAAAACATCATAGCCCAAGTAAATAACTTACTTAGTCATAAACATCTCCTCAAAGGACCTACTCCAGGCGGGGTTTTAGTACCTCCCACTTGACACTACGTCAAGCGAGTTTAATACTAGACCACCACCTTATCTTACGTATCACTCGAGCTCGGGTGTAGAGCTTTTTCTCACATGCGCCAATAATCAAGAGATTCCAACCACAATAATGAGAAATAAAACAAAGATAGAATAAAGACAATAAAGAAGCAAGTAAATAAAGATAGCAAATATCACAATAAAACTAAATTAGGGTTGACTCTCTTAGGTGTTCCCCAGCAGAGTCGCCAGCTGTCGCGGGTCAAAAAAATCATCGCCACGAAATTGTAACAAAACAGAGTCGCCACCAAATTTTATTTATTCCAATGGGAAAGGGAAAATAATGATAAAACCCACGAATGAAATGAAATGGACAAAGATGGTCATCGCAACCAAATTTGGGTTCGGGAGTCGGTTAAGTAAGGGGAAGGTATTAGCACCCCTCACCTCCATCGTACTCGATGGGACCCATTTAGTTAGTCTTGTGATTAATTGTTAGCTTATTATCTACTTGCGTTCTAATTACTATATGGACAAGAAAGAAATGGGATTTGGGTTTTTTATTATTGTGCTCGCCAAGACATTTGAGTCTTGTGCCTACATATCTTCAATGGAAGAATCAGAGCGATTGTAGTTCGAAGCTACGAAATTATGTTTTTTTATTAGTGTGCTCGCCAAGGCATTTGAGTCTTGTGCCTACATATCTTCAATGGAAGAATCAGAGCGATTGTAGTTCTAAAGAACTACGAATTTGTTGGTAGATTTTATGGGTCTAATCGCATTTGGGCAGAGAAAAGATGAGTTTGAAATGGGTAATTGTTTTATGAAAAAAAAAAAAAAAGTGGAATTCAAGCATTCAAACAATGGCTTAACGGCCATCGCCTAAAATACTTGAAAGAGCATTTACTAGATTGAGCTTGATGAAGTCTTTAATGGGATACAAGCATTCAAACAAAGGCTTAACGGCCATCGCCTAAATGCTTGAAAGAGCAACTTGTACAAGTACGTACAAATCCCTCTTGGGTGATGAAAGAGATTGAAACGACTTGAGTTTTGAGGAGTCCTTAATGAAATACAAACATTCAAACAAAGGCTTAACGGCCATCGCCTAAATGTTTTTAGAACAACTTGTACAAGTTCGTACAAACCCTTCTAATTTCATCTATTGTGGATCCAACCCAATTCGATTGTTTAAAAGAGCATTTTGATCGAAAAAAGGAACTTGGTATTGACCAAGATTTGTTATGAAAAGATTCGCACTTGGGCGAAGGATAGAACGATTTGATGAGTTGAAATTGTTTAATTTTAGTGTTTTGTTGAAAGATCAGACAAATCGAGTTTTAGGTTTTTAATGGAATCTAAGCATTCAAACAAAAGCTTAACGGCCATCGCCTAAATGCTTTAGAGCAACTTGTACAAGTACGTACAAACCCCTCTTGACTCATCCATTATAAACCAAATTCAATTCGATTATCAAAAAGCGTTTTGTAGAGAAAGGCGAGACAAATCGAATTTTAAGGAGTCTTTAATGGAATCTAAGCATTCAAACAAAAGCTTAACGGCCATCGCCTAAATGCTTTAGAGCAACTTGTACAAGTACGTACAAACCCCTCTTGATTCATCCATTATAGATCAAACTCGATTTGATTATTAAAAGCAATTTTGAAGTTTTTGATTGTGATAAAAGAAGTTTGAAATGGATACTTGGTGTTTACCAAAAATGATTAAGAAATTGTTTGAAGTGGGAAAAAAATGATTGGTGTTGACCAAGGTTTATTAAGATTGTTTTGAATGAAAGAATTTAGTACGAGATCAAGCATACGAGCATACAAGAATATGGCAAGTAATTCATGCAACAATTCTAACAAGATTATATCTAAAAGATGAACAACTTGAAGAAAATAAAATCTTTTTGATCTTTTGAAAATATTTGAAAGAAATCCTAAACATACATCTAAAGAGAAATTATTTTTTGGTCTTTTTTAATTTGATAAAAATATTAAATATTTTTTCTTTGATTTTGTTTTATCATTTTTCAATAAAACTAAACTATTATTATTAAAAAAAAAACTAAACAAAAGACTAGATGAGCCAAGAGGTTTACTCGGCTAACTATATGGCCTAAGATAACAACACAAATGGAAGCCCAAAGTGTGAACAAACTCAAGATTTGAACTGGGCCGACATGATCCGACCCGCGACCCGCCTTCCTCACTAACAAAGTTGATGGGTTGAGAAACCCTACAAACAGAAACACGTAACTCTCTTTCTCTTTCGCACTCGACAACAATAAGGTCAAACTTAAAAGAAAATGCTCACATCTCGTTCGGTACCGCCATTGAAGGAGCCTTTGAAGCTCTGGTATCTCTCTCGGCTCAGGGTAACACAAAAACAAGTAAAAGATGCAAGCAAATACAAACCAAACCCTAACCCCCAAATCAAACTCTTATACCCCAATCCATTAATAATCAGTGATTACAGTTACATAATGAAATCAAAAGCAAGATTTAAAGTAATCACAATATAATTGACAAAGGGATAAAGATATACTTCAAGTTACCGAAACACCGACAACAAGCTCTGATGCGGCTAGGGAACTTTCCGGTACAACGCTTTTATTCCCAGGTACGCTCTTATGCTTCGTTTTTCTATATTGCTTTCGATTTGTCTCTGCTCCTTCTCTGGATCTGCGAAATTAGTGAGTGTTCATTGTTGTTGCTCTGAACCGAGGGAGGGAGGTCAAGTGATTGAATGATGCTGATGATGGTTAAAGGTTTTTAGTGAGGTTTCTGAGTATAGTTAAGGTATTGTGAAGGTAAATTGAAGATGATGAGTGGAGTATAGTGAAAGTTGAGGTTATGAGTGAGGTTGAAAGTTTATATTGGAAGCATTTTTTAGTGTTGGGGTGGTTCGGTTTGTTTGAGTGTTGTATATTGTGTTTTTGGTTGCTGTTTACGAGTGTGGTGAGATTGTTTGAACGTATGAGCAAGGTGAGGTCTGAAGGAGAGGTTTTGTGAGGATGAGTGTGATCTTCACGGCGGATTGAAGGGAAACAGCTTAAGGTTAGTTAGCTGTATGGTTGTTTGGTGTGAGAGGGTGGTGTCTCGGCTATTTTTCTTTTGTGATGAACATGAACATAATGAATTAGGTTTTTTGGTTTTGTGTTTGGTTTTTGGTGATGAACGAATTTAGAGTGAATTTTCGTTCTGGACAGAGGTCGCGTTGGTTCCTTGATGAATTCTGTGGCTGCCGCTAGGGTTTTTTCGGTCTCCCTTTCTTGCTGTGAATCCCACTGTTTTATAGACAGAATTATGGGTTTTGGGGGGAAAATATGATAGGTTTTGAACAATTATGGTATACTGAGTTGTATTTTTCTTGATGCAGATTGTGTCTTGCCATTTCAGTGTAATTTTTGGATTGTTGTGTGCAGGTTGGTGGAGCAGGTATCACATGGGATGGAATGGAGATGCAGCAAAGTTTTTTTTTTGATTTTGTTTTTGTTTTGTTTGTTTTTTTATGTGATGGGCCATATTGTATTTGTTGTAATGGTCTCACTTAAAACACTGTAACAATTATCCCTATTCTTAATCTATGAATCATATAGTCTCTTTTTAATTTCTAATTCAAATTGATGATAATAATTAAATGATAATTTAATCATTAAATAACCTAAATAGAATTCAAAACAAGTTAATTTATTAAAAAGTATATAAAATATGTCGTAATAAAATTGAATTCAAGATACAAAAATTGAACTTAATATGCAAAATATGATTATGAATGAATTTAACGCGACAATAAATTGTTAATTAAAATGATGACAAATTAATTGTGAATATCAATACTAATAAAATAAAATAAAAGCGCAACCCGCGAAGTCGAAACTTAAAATGGATGCAGATGAATTGATCGATGCTAATGTGAATGAATCAGATGAAAAACTTAGGTCAAAATTTAGGGTGCGACACATACATCGCTTTAGTCGTACGCACTGACACGAGAATTGTCGCGGATCTAATAGTCACTTTCCTTTCTCCAGAAAGAGAGGAGGAGAAGGAGGTGAACCAAGACTTTCAAGTTGTCTCATCCATACAACACTCGTTCAAGTCGCAAGAAAAGAATGGAAGACTTTGAGCAAGAGAATGAAGAACTCAGAGAAGAGATTAATACTCTCAAAGGTACTGTTGAAAGACTCAATAGTATGGTAGAAGCCCTGGTAGTTGCACAGAATCGACCAACGCCAGAAGAACTGCAAAGGACTGTGGTTTCTGAGATTGTTTCTACTCCTATTCCTCAGTATACCATGCCGCCTGATCGACCTTGGGGCATGCCGTATAACTTTACTCCAGAAGGGTACATACCTCCAGCTTCTGAAGCTCCAAAAGTCACCATGGATATGCGTCCACCGGAGGGTTACAAACCTCTGGAAATTGAAGTTCCAAGAGCAACGGCAATGGGTTTCGCACAACAGAATGCTGAGATTCCAAGATCTGCTGTCATGGCTTCTCCACAGCCCATTATGCATACTTTTCCCCCGCAGGGCGGACAAGTATATCATCACGCCCCAAGTGAGGATGCTGGCGTGTATGAAAGATTGGACGAGTTCCAAGAACAGTTTCTGCAAATGCAGAAGGAACTCAAGACTCTCCGAGGACAAGATCTATTTGGAAAGAATGCTGCAGACCTCTGTCTGGTTCCAAATGTTAAGATTCCTCACAAATTCAAAGTACCAGATTTCGAGAAGTACAAAGGGAATTCATGCCCACAAAGTCATCTCGTAATGTACGCTCGAAGAATGTCAACTCAGACTGATAATCAACAATTGCTCATTCATTATTTTCAAGACAGCCTGACTGGTGCTGCACTCAAATGGTACATGAACTTGGACAGTTCAGAGATTCGTACTTTTCGAGACCTCGGAGAGGCCTTCGTCAAACAGTATAAGTACAATCTGGATATGGCTCCCGACAGAGATCAACTCCGGGCCATGACTCAAAAGGATAGAGAAAGCTTCAAGGAATACGCTCAGAGATGGCGTGAAGTTGCTGCTCAAATTTGTCCACCACTTGAAGAGAAAGAAATGACAAAAATCTATCTCAAAACTTTAAGTCCATTTTACTACGGACGAATGGTTGCAAGTGCACCAAGTGACTTTACCGAGATGGTAAACATGGGTGTACGTTTAGAAGAAGCAGTTCGAGAAGGACGCTTGAGCAAAGAACCAGAATCTTCTGTTGGTCCAAGGAAGTATGGAAGTTCTTTCCAGAAGAAAAAGGATCAAGATGTCAGCAATGTCTTGCACAAAATCAAGAAGAAATTCCAACCTCAAGTCGCAACAATAACTCCGGTTGTTAACTCAGCACCAGCTTATCAACCTCAGGTCTCGCAACAACAAATTCAACAAAGGTCGCAGCAACCTCAGCAGCAGGTTCGACCTCCAAATTACAACAATCGGGCTCCAAGGTATCCTGCCTTTGACCCTGTACCAATGCCGTATGCAGAATTGTTTCCAACATTACTGGCAAAAGGACTCATTCAGACAAGGAGTCCTCCAAATCCTACAAACAGTTCCTCACCATGGTATAAGGCTGACCAATCTTGTCCCTATCATCAGGGGGCACCAGGTCACAATATTGAGAACTGTTTATCTTTCAAGATTGACGTCCAACGATTAGTGAAGAGCGGAATGCTATCCTTCAAAGATACTAATCCAAACGTCCAAGCAAATCCTTTGCCGCAACATAAAGAAGCTTCAGTAAATCTGATAGATCAACACCCCAATGTCATTCAAATCTACGACATTCGTCAGATAGGGGAAAATCTTGTCAAGATGCACGCTAGACAAGCTGGGTACGGTCATGTACCACCTCACAACTACTTCACATGTGAAATTTGTCCAAGGAATAATCAAGGATGTGCCATAGTTCAAGCTGCATTACAAGAACAAATGGACTTGGGATGGATTCAACATATCCGAGTCAGAACTGAACATGACATCAACATGGTTCAAGGATGTCCAGGAGAATACAAAATCTACAAAGTTGAAGACCTTGAAGGATCGGTAGTCAGGTTCCATAAAACTTTAAATGGACTTGCCTACTTTGGAACAGATTTCCACGCTTACAGTAGATGCGAAATCTGTCGAAGAAATTCACGAGGATGTTTGCGTGTTCGCAACGACATTCAAAAGCTGATGGATGACAATACCATTACTGTTCTTGCCAACAGAGAAGATGACGAAGTCTTTACCGTATCTCCTCAAATTAATCAAGATGTACCTATGCAAGTTAAGTATGATAGCAGGAAGACAGCAGTTGCACCACTAGTCATCTACTTACCAGGTCCTGTACCGTATGAGTCTGACAAGGCTATACCATACAAGTACAACGCTACATTCATTGAAAATGGTAAGGAAATACCATTACCGTCTGTTGTCAACATTGCTGATGTTAGTCGAGTCACCAGAAGTGGACGAGTCTTCAACAGAACAACAGAAAATGTGGAGAAACCTTCGGAGGAAGTACCACATAGGCAAGACAATCATCCGACCAATGTTGTTCAAGCGAAAGTAAATGATGAGATCTTAAAGTTAATCCAGAGGAGTGAATACAACATTGTAGACCAATTACTACATACTCCGTCTAGGATTTCTGTTCTTTCCCTGCTATTGAGTTCTGAAGCTCATAGGGAAGCTCTACAGAAAGTTTTGGAACAAGCTTTCGTAGAACCAAGTGTTACAATAAGCCAATTCAACAACATCGTTGCCAACATCTCCGCGGGAACTAGCCTAAGTTTCTGTGACGAAGATCTTCCTGAAGAAGGAGTGGACCACAATCTTCCACTTTACATCTCAGTTGGCTGCATGGGTGATGTACTCACAGGAGTCCTAATAGACAATGGATCCTCTCTCAACGTCATGCCTAAATCAACATTATCAAGATTATCTTTCGAAGATTACCCTCTAAGAAAAAGTCATGTCATCGTCAAAGCATTTGATGGATCAAGAAAGTCAGTTTTCGGAGAAGTAGATCTTCCCATAACTATTGGACCTCAGACGTTCAAAATCACTTTCCAGGTTATGGACATTCCGGCACAATACAGTTGTTTGCTAGGTCGCCCATGGATTCATGAGGCTGGGGCAATTACTTCAACACTTCATCAGAAACTGAAGTTCATAAGAAATGACAAATTGGTAACCGTATGTGGAGAACGAGCTCTGATCGTCAGCAACCTGTCATCATTCACCGACATAGAACCAAAAGAAGTTGTTGGAACTAAATTCCAAGCACTTTCCTTAGACAAAGGAAAGGAGAAAGCAACGTCTATCTCTTCATACAAAGATGCAATCCAAGTTGTAAAGGATGGCACTACCAGTGGTTGGGGGCACATTAATATTCCTACCAACAACAAGAACAGAACAGGAATTGGATTCTTTCCAACATCATCAAAAGCTATTCCAGGAATTGAGGTAGTTCTCCCTATTCAAGAAACTTTCTGCAGTGGAGGTTTTCTTCAACCTGTCCAACAAACAGTCAATACCATCGGTACGGAAAACACCGATGAAGAGGAATGGTTATCCTATCTTAACAAAGCAGGATACATCTCCCTACCAGAGTCTGATCCACCTTGTTGTTATCCGACTAAAGGATCTGAAAGTAAGACTCAACCAAGCAGTGACGAAGTTACTGACAGCTTCACCACCAGAAGTCATGGTTCATCAGAAGAAGTTCCTCCTATCCCCGAAGAGACTTGGGATACATTAGGAGAACCAAGCGGAAAATTCGACTACATGGTAAAATACTCCGCTCCTGAAAGTTCAAGAATCTCTCTTGAAGACATTGTTCCAACTGGATGGAACATTGATTATGAGTACCTCTCTCAGCCAAAAGAGATGTATAACCCTTGCTATTCATCATCATCTACTGGGGAAATCATCATTGAGGATTATATCCCCAAGTCACCTTCCGAGGCTACGGATCTAGAGTTCACATATTTAGTCAATGCCATCTTGGGAGAAGAGCAAGACCAAAATACAGAAGAGGACGATCTCGAAAGTGTCTCCGACAACGAGTCTCTCCATTCAGAAGATTGGAAGTTTCCTCAAAAGAAAAACCGACATACTCCACTTGGAAATGGGTATGCTCACACCGCTCAGTCTGCTGAAGTAGAAGAAGATCGTCTGAGTGTTGCAAAGACAGTGGTTGGTAAATCAAGACCTACCACAGGCCAGCTTAAGCCTAAGGTTCCAGATTACTTAGTGCACAATGGGGTTCGCCACTACTGGACAGCTGTTGAAGTTACAACTGTTGTTCGCACTCCTAAGTAGGAACTTTCACCGTTATTTTTGTTAGAACAAGATTTGTTCTGATCAATTATCTTAGTTTTGATGATAACAATAATATGAATTTTGCTTAAGATAATATGGTACTCTAATCCAATGCAATTTCCCTTTCAGGAAATATATAAAGAGTACGCATAATTCAGCGCTCAGAAGCTTTGTCTCAAAGGGTTCAGCATGCAACATCAGAACATGGTCTGGCAAGACATCAGAAGATGGTCGAAGCAGTATCAGAACATGGGTCTATGGAAGCATCAGAAGAACAAGAGAACAGAAGCACTGAAGTTCTGATGGTATCACGCTCAGAAGCACTTCAAGGTCAGAAGATCAGAAGATGCTTTGCACCAAGCTGTTTGACTCTGATGATATTCAAACGTTGTATTCACAAACATCAGATCAGAAGAAAGTACAAGTGGCAAGCTACGCTGACTGACAAAAGGAACGTTAAAAGCTACTAAAGGCTACGTCAGTAGACACAGCGTGAACAAGGCTCGAGGTAGTTGACAAAAGCGTATAACATTAAATGCGATGCTGTACGGAACACGCAAAGCATTAAATGCACTCAACGGTCATCTTCTCCAACGCCTATAAATATGAAGTTCTGATGAGAAGCAAGGTTAACCAATTCTACACCTATTCTGTGAATATCAACTTGCTGAAACGCTGTTCAAATCAAAGCTCAGAATCTTCATCTTCATCAAAGCTCACTACATTGCTGTTGTAATATATTAGTGAGATTAAGCTTAAACGTTAAGAGAAATATCACAGTTTGTGATTATCGCTTTTAAGAAGCAATTGTAATACTCTTAGAATTGATTACATTAAGTTGTAAGGAACTAGAGTGATCGTGTGGATCAGAATACTCTAGGAAGTCTTAGAAGTTATCTAAGCAGGTTGTAACTAGAGTGATCGTGTGGATCAGTATACTCTAGAAAAGTCTTAGAGGGTATCTAAGCAGTTGTTCCTGGAGTGATCAGTGTGTGATCAGAAGACTCTGGAAGACTTAGTTGCTGACTAAGTGGAGAACCATTGTAATCTGTGCGATTAGTGGATTAAATCCTCAGTTGAGGTAAATCATCTCTGCGGGGGTGGACTGGAGTAGTTTAGTTAACAACGAACCAGGATAAAAATAACTGTGTAATTTATTTTTATCTGTCAAGTTTTTTAAAGCTACACTTATTCAAACCCCCCCCCCCCTTTCTAAGTGTTTATCTATCCTTCAATTGGCATCAGAGCGCCGGTTCTAAGGTGCAAGCACTTAACCGTGTTTAGAAAAGATTCAGGAAGAGAAAAACGCTTCAGTAAAAGATGGTTGATGAAAGTGAAAAGTCTACACCTGCATCTACATCTGGCTCTGCTGAGCAATACAACGGTAACAATGGTTATACTAGACCGCCGGTATTTGATGGTGAAAACTTTGAATACTGGAAAGATAAACTGGAAAGTTACTTTCTTGGTCTAGATGGTGATCTATGGGATCTTCTGATGGATGGTTACAAACATCCAGTAAATGCCAGAGGCGTAAAGCTGACAAGGCAAGAAATGAATGATGATCAAAAAAAGCTTTTCAGGAATCATCATAAATGCAGAACTGTTTTGCTGAATGCTATCTCTCATGCTGAGTATGAGAAGATATCTAACAGGGAAACGGCCTATGACATATATGAGTCCTTGAAAATGACTCATGAAGGAAATGCTCAAGTCAAGGAGACTAAAGCTCTAGCTTTAATCCAGAAGTATGAAGCCTTCAAGATGGAGGATGATGAAGACATTGAAAAGATGTTTTCAAGATTTCAAACTCTTACTGCTGGATTGAGAGTTCTTGACAAGGGATACACCAAGGCTGATCATGTAAAGAAGATCATCAGAAGCTTACCCAGAAGATGGGGTCCTATGGTGACTGCATTCAAGATTGCAAAGAATCTGAATGAAGTTTCTCTGGAAGAGCTTATCAGTGCCTTGAGAAGCCATGAAATAGAGCTGGACGCAAATGAGCCTCAAAAGAAAGGTAAGTCTATTGCATTAAAATCCAATATCAAGAAATGCACTAACGCTTTTCAGGCTAGAGAAGAAGATCCTGAAGAATCAGAATCTGAAGAAGAAGATGAACTGTCCCTGATCTCCAGAAGGCTAAATCAACTCTGGAAGACCAAGCAAAGGAAGTTCAGAGGCTTCAGAAGTTCAAAGAAATTTGAACGTGGAGAATCTTCTGATGACAGAAGATTTGACAAGAAGAAGGTCATGTGCTATGAATGCAATGAGCCTGGACACTTCAAGAATGAATGTCCAAATCTTCAGAAGGAAAATCCCAAAAAGAAGTTTCATAAGAAGAAAGGTCTTATGGCAACCTGGGATGAGTCAGAAGATGATTCAGACTCTGAAGATGAGCAGGCTAACTGTGCGCTGATGGCGACAGAAGATGACGAATCAGAATCTACATCAGAATCAGATTCTGAAGAGGTATTTTCTGAACTTACTAGAGATGAGTTAGTTTCCGGTCTAACTGAACTTCTGGAACTCAAGTCTCAGATTAGTCTCAAATACAAAAAGCTGAAAAAGCTATTTGAATTTGAAACAAAGAAGCTTGAGTTGGAGAATTCTGAATTAAAAGAAAAACTTTTAAAATTATCCAATAATGTTGGATCTCCTTCTGATTCAGAAAAATCCACTCCTAGTCTAAACCATATTCTGAAAGAATATGATTTAAGTTTCAGGAAGTTCTTATCTAGAAGTATTGGCAGAAGTCAGCTAGCTTCTATGATATATGCTGTGTCTGGAAACAAAAGAGTCGGCATTGGTTTTGAGGGTGAAACCCCATACCAACTTGAACCTGTTGATGAGATGAAACTCACATACAAGCCATTGTATGATCAGTTCAAGTATGGCCACTCCCATGATATTAGGCACACTTCACATGCTCAAAGTTTTCACATAACACACACCAAAAAGCATGTGACACAACCTAGGAAATATCATGAAACTCACATTAAAAATTATCATGCTGTTCCTCCTTCTGCTTACAATGTTAAACCTAAGTTCAATCAGAACTTGAGAAAATCTAACAAGAAAGGACCCAAGAAAATGTGGGTACCTAAGGATAAGATTATTCCTATTACAGATATCCTTGACTGCAAAAAGGACAAAGCACAACATGTCATGGTACCTGGACTCTGGATGCTCACGACACATGACAGGAAGAAGGTCTATGTTCCAAGACCTGGTGCTTAAGTCTGGAGGAGAAGTCAAGTTTGGAGGAGATCAGAAGGGCAAGATAATTGGCTCTGGAACTATAAAGTCTGGTAACTCTCCTTCCATTTCTAATGTACTTCTTGTAGAAGGATTAACACATAACCTCTTATCTATCAGTCAATTGAGTGACAATGGTTATGATATAATCTTTAATCAAGAGTCTTGCAAGGCTGTAAATCAGAAGGATGGCTCAATCCTATTTACAGGCAAGAGGAAGAACAACATTTATAAGACAGATCTGCAAGATCTTATGAGTCAGAAGGTGACTTGTCTTATGTCTGTTTCTGAAGAGCAGTGGGTCTGGCACAGAAGATTAGGTCATGCTTGTTTGAGAAAGATTTCTCAGATTAACAAACTGAATCTGGTCAGAGGACTCCCTAATCTGAAATTCAAATCGGATGCTCTTTGTGAAGCATGTCAGAAGGGCAAGTTCTCCAAACCTGCATTCAAGTCCAAGAATGTTGTTTCTACCTCAAGGCCATTAGAACTCTTGCACATTGATCTGTTTGGCCCAGTCAAAACAGTATCTGTCAGAGGGAAGTGTAATACGGTGAACTGACTTTTTTAATTAATCGGAATGTCGCGGTAAGCAAGAGTCGCCACCGACTTTTATTTTATCCAAACAAATTCGGAAAGGCAAAAAGAAACAGAAAAAAACCTTTTAAAAGAAATCTAAGTTCGGGGGGTAATTTATGCAAAGGGAAGGTGTAAGGCACCCTTTGCATCCATGGTTTTCCATGGGCTCTTAATTGCTTTGCTTGCTCGTTTGTTTAGAAAATGTAGATGAAAGAAATAGGGACTTTAGCTTGTGAATAAGCGTTGCCCTTTTGAAAAATTATGAGAAAGAATATAATAAAAGGTTTGAGCATTGCAAGGCAATTAGGGGAAATTACCTTAAACTCAGATGATAGGTCTCTTTTTGCCTTTCAGAATGAAAGGGTCTATCCTTGCCATAAGAGGGCAGGAAGCCTTTCGTTTGGAGGTTGAAGGGTCATCGAAGCATCCTTTGCCAAAAGACTGTCCCATGCCATAGAGAGGCAGGTAGTCTAAGGCAAGGATCCGAATAAGCCTTTTCGTTGGCAGCCAGAAGATACCTCAGCCTTTTTCCATAGGCAACATCCGAGGGTCGAGGTCATTTGTGTATCGAAGGCAGCATCATTAGGGTCATGACCTTTTTTATCGAGGCAACAGGCTGAGGTATCCTCGTATTCGAGGGACATGGCTTATTCTGCAAAAAAAACACGAAGGCAACAAGCAACAGGCAACAAGGCAACAGGGAGGTTACCCCAAAAGGGTGCGTGTGTGCAACAATCACGTGATTATATTCAGATATTTATCTTTTAATTAGTTATTCTAATTCAATTAACGAGTTGCACTCCCTAAATTACTAACCACGCAGTTATAAAGTAATAAAGGGGAAGGGGACAATGAAACCAGCGGATCCCCAATGGGGTTTGACACAAGTAATAATTACACAGAAAAATAAAAGGTTAGGGTTTAGGGTTACCAATGACGTAGCTTTGACAATTGTTAAACCTGAAAAGGAGGAAGAACAAGAAGGCAAAGTACAGTGAGTGCATTATTAGTTCAGAGACAATCAGGGTTAACCCTAATAAAATAAAAGGCAAATAAATTAATAATGATTAATAAATAATACTTAGCTTCGATTTGGATTTGATCTGATATGGTTAGAGTCGGAGGAAACCTCGGAAGTAACCCTGAAAAGACAAGGCAGAAAGAGAGGGGATATCTTCAATGTATTATCAATCCTGGTTAAGATTCAAATGGAATATAATGGTAAATCGATTTAATTAATTATTGGTCTTGCGACCTAATTAATTAAATCGAGGCAAAAAACTAAATTGAGTAAAAAATAATTTTTTTGGAATTTTTCGGAATTAAAATAAAATAATTATTATTTTTTAATGATTTAAAGATAAAATAAATTAAATGAATATATAAATAATTACATTTATAAATAAATAAATAAGCATGTAAAATAAATATTTATCATATATAAAAAGTTCTTAAAACAAATAAATAATTTACTATTATTAATAAGAAAAAAAAGATATTGAAATTAATATATATATATATATATATATAAGTATAAATAAAAATCAAAACTAGGTTGTGTAATTAAAAATAAAAAAAATTACAAAATACTTAACTTTTGATTCAGTGTAGCGCTCGCCTGTGGAGCATGATGGACTCGCAGGTTGATGCACGTTGGATCTGGAATTAAGGAGATCGTAAGGCCAGGAACGAGAGAGAACATGATAGCGTGTGCATCGTAATGCACAGGATCCAGCTGTTCCACTTAAAAGATGCGCGCGCGTCCCATTTGAATGGGCCAATCACACGACGACACGAGGTCGTCTTCAACCTTGGATTTTCAGCAGCGCGCTTTTTACAGCGCTTATTGGCAATGGCGTTGTAAAAAACTCCATCTTCCATACCTGCGAAATAGCGAATACATGCAAACGCATACAGAAATTTGGCGCGATGCCACTAATCAATCCGTCTCGTTCATACGAATGCGTGGGTACCTGCTTTGTGGCCTAAAAATTCCTCAAACGAAAACCCCCAAATTCAAGGTAAGAACCCTAACATGGCGGATCCGGATTCTCACATTTAAAACTCACCAAACTTTCCAGAAACAATCATTAGATGATAATAAACACGAATATGCAATTAATTTTGAATGACAATGTATGTACGATGCAAATCGATTCAAGTTTAGAAGTGACAAACCGAGTGGGATGCTCGCGTGTTCTTGAGGTTCTGGGCCTTGTAACTGATCGGGAAAGCTTCCTTGATGCCTCAGGAAGCTTTTTGCATCTTTAAAAACTCTTGAATCTCTCTGTAAGCAAGAAACCGAATTGGATTTCTTTGAGTTTTTTAGAGCTCGAGTTTGAGTTTTCTGACTGCAAAAATCTTGTCCTCAAGGGTTTGGTCTTGGTCAGTGTATATATGAGATTGATTAGGTTAAATAAAAATGAAGGAAATCTCTTTGAATCAAGAATTCAATGTGATGGAAATTTGATTGAAATTATGAAGAAATTTTCCTTGATTATGGCTCAATTTCAATCTTCTTTTACCAATCTTTTTGTGCACGAATTTATGATGATTACAGGATATATTTGAGGATTGGATTGATTGAAATTAAAGATAAATTGAATCTTTTCAATTTTCCTTCTAAATATTTGATTAAATCATGATTTAATTGAATGTTAATTCATATAAAAATCAAATTTTAATCAAAATTTCGTGGCCTTCTAATTAGAGCTTCTAGATGACTTGGGGAACAAGCTTGGGCCAAAACATATTGGGCCTCTTTGCAAGAAAATTCATTTTGAAGCTCTTTTGTTCACATTTCTTCTTCAAAATTTAGCCAACTTTGACAAGGTATATCTCCCTCAACTTTTGAGGTATGGGGGTGTTCTTGGACTTTTTGGAAACCTTAGAGAGTCCTCTAACCAATGTCTTTGGTTCCATGTCAAAATCATTTTTCATTCTCATTTTATGACATTTTGAAGAAAGTGTCTTTTTGTTGACTTTTGAAGAGGACCTATAATGTATGAAGCCATATCTCTTGAACCATTGATCTATGGGCTCTAATTCTTGGACAATTGGATAGAGGAATGAATTCCCTTCAACATGAGCTTTGGTGGGAATTTTTCTGATGAAGTATGAATATTTGGCGAATTTTCAAAGTTTGGTTGACTTTTTCAGTTCATGCCCAAAATAGTAACTTTTGCCTTTTGACTTTTCTGATCTTTCCTTGCATCATCATGATCAACCCTTGATCAAATGGTGGTTTTAGGGTTATGAGGATGTTGTTGACCAAATATCTTGAGTTTTGACTGTATTTTGACTTGAAATGACCATTTTGCCCTTGAGAGTCGACTATTGACCTAATCAAGTTTTGAGGGACTCAATTTGCTCTGATTAATTTGAAACTTTACATGGAGATTCTTTGGGATGTTGGTGACCATATGGAACCATCTTGAGCCATTGATTCCGTGATTTTCCTTTGAATGACCCAAACCCTAGTTCAGAGCCTTGTATAGGAGAATTTGTATAGGAGCTTTGTCTTTTGATTTGATTTTGTGTATGGAAAATGGCATGGGCAAATTTTGGGGTATGACAGCTGCCCCTGTTCAATTATCTTAAACCTGAAGATGTAGAGTGGTTTGTATGCCAGTCGGTATCTGAAGGTGGAAGGTGATTGAACACTAGAATACCAAGAAATTTGCCCTAGTTGAAGTAGGGACTTTTGTCGGAGATGGGCTTGTGGATGCCATCTGGTAGTTGAAGTTTGAGAAATGTCGTTTGCGCGTTGATCGTGTCATTACCGTTCGTAGTAAATGAATTAGATCTTTTGGAGAGATAATCGTGTCTACATCGTTCGTGATGATAGAATTAGACTCTCTTGTCGTGTCAGTACCGTTCGTAGTAACTGAATTAGACCGTGGACGTCAGTGATCGTGTCTACACCGTTCGTGATGATAGAATTAGACCTCTGAAATTTGATCGTGTCAGTACCGTTCGTAGTATCTGAATTAGATCTTTTGTCGTGTCAGTACCGTTCGTAGTAGCTGAATTAGACTGAGAAGGTCAGTGATCGTGTCTACACCGTTCGTGATGGTAGAATTAGATCTCTGAGAGTTGACCGTGTCAGTACCATTCGTAGTAGCTGAATTAGATCTTGGAAATGATCGTGTCAGTACCGTTCGTGGTGACCGAATTAGATCTTGGAAATGATCGTGTCATTACCGTTCGTGGTAGATGAATTAGATCTTGGAAATGATCGTGTCAGTACCGTTCGTGGTGACCGAATTAGATCTTGGAAATGATCGTGTCAGTACCGTTCGTGGTGACCGAATTAGATCTTGGAAAGTTGGAGTTTTCGTTCGTTTGTTTGTACCTGTATTCTGCAAAAGGTAAAGTTAAATTTATGCAATGTCATGATGCATGGGTTATGTAATGAATCCCTCAAAATAAATGAGAGCTTTTGCATGTTATGTATGAGTTCATTATGAGGTAATGTATGCAATGTATGAACATGTTTATGACATATGATATGTGAATATGATTTATGTACATCTTTATGTCCTTGTAATTGTACTGTCTGATCTTGTCTTGAAGATGCTCAGCTGGAAATTTATGATTTCTGCTTGGAGATGATCAGTGACTTGATGTTCCCTGATTGGTGATAAAGATATCGATAAATCATGTTGGAGGAGAGCGACAGTGTTGAAGATGTAAACTCTGTTGGGCAGCCATGTCTCTATCGGGAGCGTTTGAAGATATATTCTTAATGATTACTCTGTGGGGATATGATCTTGTGAACCTGGCTTTGTGGGGAGACATGGGTGAAAGTTGCCCCCAGTATTATAGTAACTACTACTTGATTTAGGACACGTCACTTAAAATGTCAAACTGGACTTGTATAGATTTGCCCCCAGTTAGCAGGAACTTTGGAAAGATTCGCCTCGCGAGGACTTTATGAGATGTTTACTATGGGCGATATGCCCCCAGTAATCATAGGCTCATGACAATGTCTCACGTTGATTGGGGAGTAGCTTTAGATATGCTTGGATGCATGCCCCTTGATTGTTCGAGCATCCATGAGAGATTCTCAGAATCTTGACTTGATTGCCCCAGATTGATTGGACGAAACATGTCATGCCCCTTGTATACGTAAGAGACATGGCTTCCTTGGAGTAATTTTGTCTGTCGGGATAACTTTCAATCATTAGTTGTACCCTGTGCAAATTCTTTCTGTTGCTAACATTTGAAATTATGTAGCAGAATATGTTTAATAATGTATTCATGAGATGCAATGCATACGTTTGTCTTGAGTTTTTTTTGAAAAAGCCTTAAAACAAAATATGTAAAAGCGTGATATTTGTAAAAACATGCTGTTTGTAACAATGTGATGTTTGTAAAAACGAAGTGTCAACTCAACACTTGTAGCAAACCTTAAGGAGTCGGGATACCTTTTTGGTGACAGTATGCTTTCGAACTAACCATGCTTCAGTTAGGACTTTCAAGGGTTGTAACGTGGCTTGGTTCACGGTTTAAGAAACAAAGGATAAAGGCTCAAAGTTTATTTATACCCACCCTTCTTCGTGATGATCTTCAGTCCTAAACTCAGTTAATTCAACTTATGCATTCAGGTTCCAAAAGACTTTTGGATTTGCACCTTTGATAATGATGATGGTTCATAAGCAGAGAGAACTTTTTGAGATGGTAGTCACTTCTTCCTTGTGGTAGTCGCAACTTTGAGTTGTTCAAGAATTTATTGACTTCTTTTTTCCATCTTTTTGATATCCCTAACTTTTGCCAGAACTGTCTCTTTGGAGCTTACAGTCAGCGGGACGCCTTGATTTTTGCCTAAGTCTTCTTTTTGATTTTTTGACTTAGCAGACTTCTCTTTGTATATATGTTTTTCATCATTTTTGTTTTTGAAAGATATTGACTGCCTTGCTTAATGATTGATGAACCATCGTTGGATTTTGATTGACATCTCCAACACTTCTTTGATGTGTACGGATGAACGCTTGTGATTGAAACCTTTGTTGAAAGGTGTACAGAGTGATTCTCTTAAAATAGAATGCACAGCCAAAATAACTGAGAACTACCCTGCCCCAGGTTAAAAATGCGGGTGTTTCGTACAAAAAGAAACTTCTACTCCTTAGGCTCAAAGGGGTTGACGAGGGATTACCATCCTTATATCTCCACTGTTTAGGAATTGAAACAATGCCTGTACATCGTCAGCATAGTCCGTTCAAAAGCATATTGTATGAGGTTGCGGTATCATTTTCGTCATCCTCCCTCAAAAAGTATACAACTTTAGCAGGAGTTGAGTATCACAAAAACATATGCAGAATAAAGACATAATTTAAAATGAGTGATAACGAAATAATTTATTCAAGACAAATATATGCAATGCACTGATGCTGATTATTAAAACAAATAATGTCTATCATAATTGGAGTGTTTAAACAAACAGAATAGAAATTGGAAATGAAAGTAAATCTAATGATCTAAAAAGTTCATCCTTCTAGGTATTAATCAATCTTTTTGTGATTAGGCATAGGAGTAGTGATCACCACAGGAGTCTTGGGATGATAGAATTCAATTTCACCAGCATCGATCATGTCTTGAATCTTGTTCTTCAATGGCCAACAATCATTCGTATCATGCCCAGGGCTATTGGAGTGATATGCGCACCTCACATTGGGCTTGTAGCTAGGGGCGGAGGTGTTGGGCTTTACAGGAGGATCTCTTAAAGTAATCAAGTTCTCTCTCAGCAAATGTTGTAATGCCTGAGCCAGTGACATATTGATCTTTGTAAACTGACGTTTAGATGTATCTGACTTGCGTCTTTGTTGCGGAGCTAATGTAGAGGTCAGAATTGTCCCCACATATTGGTTGGGTTCATCGTGATCTTTCTGGTCGTACACAACGTGAGGTTCCTCAGGAGAGTGGCAGTCAATGATCTTGTCATCGATTAAGTCTTGGATCTTATTCTTCAGTGTCCAACAGTTATTAGTGTCATGTCCAGGACTATCAGAGTGATACGCACACCTTGCATTAGGATTATAACGAGAAGAGGAGGTACTAGGATTCCTCGGAGGATCCTTCAAAGTGATTAGCCCTTTCTTCAGTAATTGTTGCAACGCTTCGGCCGGAGTCATATTGATCTTTGTGAATTGGCGCTTAGGTATATCTGACTCGTGTCTTTGTTGTTGAACTGGTGTAGAGATTAGAATTGTCCCCACAGATTGGTTGGGTTCATTGCGACCTTTCCGATTGTACCTAGTATTGGCCATATGAGGTTTCTCAGGTGAATTGGAGTCAATGATCTTGCAATCAATGAGGTCTTGGATCATGTGCTTCAACGGTCCACAATCCTCTGTATCATGACCAGGACTGTTTGAATGATAAGCACATCTTGCATGGTACTTGTACCCAGGAGCGGGATTAGTAGGAAGTGAATATGGAGGCAATAGAGTTATCAAGTTCTGATTGAGCAGTTGTTGCAGAGCTTGAGACAGTGGCATATGTAATGGAGTAAATGACCGCTTAGGCTTGGATCTCTGATTATCTTGACCACCTTGATACTTATATTGATTCTTCCCCTTCTCGATCAGAAGTGCCTTCAATTCTTCTTGCCCCTTGGCCAAGTGAAAGATCACTTTTTGGAACTGGCTATTCTGAGCCTGAAGATTTTTGATAGATTGTTCGAGATTCATCTTTCTTACTGAAATAAACAGCAACAAAGATGAGGCATTTGATTTTATGAAACCTGTGATGCGATGTTTATGAATGATATGATTATGCATATGCAATGTTTTCAAGGACCTTAAAATTTAAATTCACTTTAAACAAGAAAGAAAGAACAAGCTTTGTTAATAATAATAATAATAATTAAATTGTACTTTAGTTTATGGTTCTTTGCCATTTTGGTTTACAAAAGTAAATATGTAAACAACTAGGAATAATAATAACAATAAACTAGAATTTCTTCAAGCTTCCCATGGACGCTTCCTCTTTGATCCGATGAAGTTGTTGACGTTCTGTTCTGCTTGAAGTAGTCTTGTGAGTTCTAACACTTGTTTCTCTTTGGCGCGGAATTGAGCCTCAAAAGTATCCCTTTCTTCTTTCAATTGAACCCATGACTTTTGTAATTCTTCTAGATCAGTGGGCATGTCCGGATGGAGAACAACCAAAGGAACCTTTTCTTCATATTCAGGTTCAACAATCACAGGTCTAACATAAGGATATGGCATGACAAAACGTTGAGCGCGAGTGCGTACCCATCTAAGATAGGGTTCCGAGGGAAGGGAGTTATTTTGCCCCCAACTTTTGCTATCCACCCTGTACACCTTGTTCCAAGCGCGTATGAACTCTTGGCGTTGATTACGAACATCTTCTTCATAGTTGAAAACAATCCCTTCAATGAGCAAGTGATGAGGACCATCCCTTCGAGCATAACCAAATTGTCGTAGGGCTAATGAAGGATTGTAGGTGATTCCTCCTCTAATGCCAAGGAGAGGCACGTTAGGGAATTTCCCACAATGATCGATGATAGTGACATACTCTTGAGACATAACATGCCAACGGATATCTGAGTGAGAAAGTGACATGATTCTTCGAGACCATTGCATCTTTTGATCGTTTCTGACTACTGAGCGTGGAAGGTGCGAAATAAACCACCTAGCCAGCAAGGGTGTGCAACACATAAGAGTCCCTCGCTTCTTCATGACACGAGAGTGAAGGGAATGTAGAATATCTCCAAGTAGCGTAGGCACGGGGTTGTGAGTCAGAAAAATCTTGATTGCATGCACATCAATGAATTGATCAGGATTAGGAAACAAAACCAAACTATATATTAATAAAGCCAAAACATCTTCAAAAGCATGGTAGCTCATGGCCTTCAGAAATTGTCGAGCTTTTCCAAATAAGAATTTGGCTGAGAGACCTTCTACTCCATTCTTGGTGTCCCAGTTGGAGGCGATGTCTGATCTCTTTAGGTGAAGTGCAGCAGCAATAGTCTCGAGTTTCGGAGTGCTTTCCAATCCAGTAAAGGGCAGATGCTTAGATATAGGTACACCAAGTAAGTTTGAGAACTCCTCCAAAGTAGGTACCAACTGATAATCCGGAAAAGTGAAGCAATGATGCTCGGGATCAAAGAATTGGCATAAGACTCTCATCATATCTTCTTCAAATTGAGAGGTGACCAGTCGAAGAAGATAACCAGGTCTTTCAGCAAACTTAGAGTCTCCAGGTGATAACACGATTTTATATCGTATATTTAGCCTAAAATCCATAGATATTTATAGCATTTTCCGTTTATTATGTTAATTTATTATGATATTACGCGTGTATTTGCTTTGTTTCAGGTTTTACACTTCAATTACGACTATTTGCGAAAAGGAAAGAAAATCGAGCTTAAATGACCAATATTTATGCTTAAAAGACGAAAAGGGGTGCTGAAACGAAAGAGGGGTGCAATTAGGACCCAAAAGGCCCAAAAGAGCAATCCAGCCCACGAAGGAAGCAACCCAGGCCACGCTAGTAAGCAGAGACGCACGTCTCTGCCACCTCAGCAAAGGGGAGACGCACGTCTCCACCTCCCTAAAGAATCTCCACTTGAGACGCACGTCTCAAGTCAGTCAAGGCCACTCCCTGAAGAATCGGAGACGCACGTCTCCAAGTCCCGGTCTGCAAAAAGTTCCGTTTTTCACGCAAAGCAACTGCAAAGCCTCACCTATAAATAGAGGCAGTCACTTCAGTCCAAACTGTCCGATTTCCTGCCAACGAAGTGCTGCCGAAATTGTACCGCGAACTGCTTTTCCTTATTCTGTTTTCATTTAACCGTCTATTTTCTCACAACGATTTCTACACTGGAAATTGTTGTGAACTTTTCATAGATCTAGCCTTACGTTAGATTTATCGCTTTATTTCCTTGTTTTTATTTTCTGCCATTTAAATTCCGAAGAACGATCCAGCCAACCTGTGGTGGAAGTTCGAGTACTTCAAGATTCAATTCAATTCAGATTTATTTTAATTCAGGTTTTTATTTACCGCCTTATTTATATTATTTATTTGCATGATATATTATATGCCATTTAATATGCTTATTATTATGAACCGAACCGATTTATGCATGTTTAATCGTATTAATATGTCTGGCTAAATTACTTAAGGTGTCGGTATGTAAAGTAAGTTAACCGTAGGGATCCGAAATAAATTGGCTTAAATTATGTTTTATTAATTATCACTTATTTTTGGTTTATATGTCTAGTTTAATTAGTAAGTCTTAAAACCAATAGAGCGAAAGTTTGAGGGATTAGGACGGTCAAAGGTTAAAATCAATAGAGCGAAAGTTTGAGATCTTTAACTGGATAGTAGACATAGGACATTAGTTTTAAGGATGGCGAAGGCGTATTAAAACTAATTGGAACTTATTTATTTTCAAAAATTGTTTTTACACTCGAGCGGGATGGCGAAAGCGTACGTTAGGGGTATTAGCTTGCTCCGAGTCAACAGAGCGAAAGTTTGAGATTAGGAGATTTAAATAGATAACAACCTCGTAAAATAGGCATTTTATTAATTACATTGTTTCCAAAAAGCTCTTCTAAAATCTAATGGGATGGCGAAAGCGTACATTAGGATTAGGATAGTAGTCTGAATCAACAGAGCGAAAGTTTGAGACGAGGATTTTTAATCAATTGGAATTAGTAAAGATTTTTAATTTAATTATGCAAAAGCCAATGAACCTTCGGATTACCTCTAGTTAAACGAAATACATACTAATACCTGTCTTTTATTATTATTCTTTATTTTCTCACAATCACTTTCCCTTAGGAACAATCGAAATTTTAGTACTCCTAGCTTTACATAGTAACCTTAGATAACGGTAGATCGATTCATAGTCCCTGTGGATTCGATATCTTTTAAAACTACACGACACGACTGTGCACTTGCAGTTATCAGATTTATAGACACGTAAAGTCGCGATCAAGTTTTTGGCGCCGTTGCCGGGGACTATTTAAGTCGATATCGTAACTGACTGTTACACCGTAGAGACTAGGATAATTCTTCCCTTTCTTTTTGAACGATTGTATGCCAAATACTCGTTCACAAGGAGGAGACTTAATACAACGAATTAACGAGATCGAACGTTTCATTAACGTTAAACGTCGAGCTCGCAACCTTCCCGAAGTAGCAGAAATTCCGATAAATCAGGAATTGATTTTTACTGATCAAATCAATCAAATCACCCCGAAGTTAGAGATGGCTGCTATTCGTCCTCTTAGAGACTATGCCGCTCCTTCACGCGCTGAACCGCATTCAAGTATCGCACCACCTGCGATTGAAGCGAACAATTTCGAACTGAAACCTTCACTGGTCCAAGCTGTTCAACAGAATCAATTCTCTGGAAGCCCTGTAGACGACCCCAATCTCCATTTATCTGTGTTCGTGCAATACGCCGACACTATCAAAGCCAACAACGTTAGTTCCGAAGCTATTCGATTACGCCTTTTCCCTTTCTCCTTGAGAGATAGAGCGAGAGCGTGGCTTCAATCCCTGCCTTCCAATTCCATAACTACGTGGGACGAATTGAAGAGAGTATTCTTAGCAAGATACTTTCCGCCTAGCAAAACTGCTATGCTTAGAGGTCAAATCAACGGATTTACCCAGAAAGATAACGAATCGCTTTTCGAAGCTTGGGAACGTTACAAGGACATGCTTAGAATATGCCCTCATCATGGACTCGAACCATGGCTGATCATCCATACCTTTTATGGTGGTCTCTTATATAACACTAAAATGACTATAGATGCCGCTGCTGGCGGAGCATTAATGGACAAACCCCATGATGAAGCATACAAACTCATAGAGAACATGGCACAAAACCATTACCAATGGGGAGGAGAACGCGCCGCTCTAGAGAAAGCCCAAACCAAAGGAGGAATGTACGAAATTAGTGGTATAGACCGCGTTAACGCTAAAGTAGACGCTTTAACTCAAAAGATCGAGAATTTGACCATCACTCCTTCAGCCACCGCTGCCGCTGTAGCACCTAACTGCGAGATTTGTGGATTGACTGGGCATGTAGTTGCTGAATGCCAACTCTTGACTGGAGTCCCATCTGATCAAGTAAATTACGCTCAAGGAAACCCTTATTCTAACACATACAACCCTGGATGGAAAAACCACCCGAACTTTTCTTATAAGAACAACAATGCGTTGTACGCGCCTGGACAAGCACCTGCTGTACCACCTGGCTACCAAAAAGCGCCTGTAGCTGCTCAAAACACCCCTAGGAAGTCAAACCTAGAAATCATGATGGAGAACTTCATAGCTTCCCAACAACAAACCAATAAAGACTTCCTGAATCAAAACATCCACAATAGCGAGCAACTAAAACAACTATCGAACAAAGTAGATGCTTTAGCTACGCATAACAAAATGTTAGAAACTCAAATCTCACAAGTAGCTCAACAACAAGCACCTACTGCTGCCCCTGCTGGCTCGTTTCCTGCTCAACCACAACCTAATCCTAAAGGACATGCGAACGCGATAACACTACGAAGTGGAACTAATTACGATGGACCCATAGATCCTAGAACCCAAAACGTACCCATGTCACAACAAGAGCCAAAGGAAACCCAAAAAAAAACAACCGACGAACAAACTGCTAAGACTGATGAGAACAATAACGAAGTGGAACCCGAAAAGGAGAAACCTTATGTTCCACCACCACCTTACAAGCCACCAATTCCTTACCCTCAGAGATTAGCTAAATCAAAAACCGAAGCGCAATTTAAAAGATTTGTAGAACTTCTGAAGCAATTAAACATAACCATACCATTCACAGAAGCCATAACTGAGATGCCTTCGTACGCTAAGTTCTTAAAAGAAATCTTATCAAACAAAAAGAAACTCGAGGATAACGAAACTATAACGCTTACCGCTGAATGTAGCGCTATCATCCAAAACAACATGCCTCCAAAACTGAAAGACCCTGGTAGTTTCTCTATACCCTGCGTAATTGGAAAAACCATCATAGAGAAAGCCTTGTGCGATCTAGGAGCTAGTGTTAGTTTGATGCCTCTTTCGACCTGTAAGAAACTCAATCTAGGTGAGCTTAAAGCAACGAGAATGTCTCTTCAACTAGCAGACCGTTCAGTTAAATATCCTGTAGGAATGTTAGAGAATATCCCTGTTCGTGTAGGTCAATTCTACATCCCAACTGACTTCATCATTATGGATATCCAAGAAGATTCTAACATCCCGATCATTTTAGGAAGACCATTTTTAGCGACCGCTGGTGCAATTATAGATGTAAAGCGAGGAAAGCTTACTTTCGAAGTAGGAGAAGAGAAAATAGAATTTATCCTTTCCCAATTCCTAAAAGCACCTTCTATAATTGACACATGCTGTTCTGCTGACATAATCGACGAGTGTGTCAAGGAAATAAAATCCGAACCAAATAAGGAAACCGAAATCCTAAGAATTCCTATGCCGCCAATTTTTGAAGATGACAACTGGCGTGAGGAATATCAAGATAACCACCTGAGTGAATGCTTAGCTTTAACCCCTGATCCTATACCTGGACCTAAGAAACCTGCTATAGAGCTGAAGACACTTCCTACCGATCTTAGATACGAATTTCTAGACGAAGAACTAAACCGACCAGTTATAGTGAACGCCAACTTAGGACGAACCGAGACTGAAAAATTACTTAATGTCCTAAGAAAATACCCTACCGCTTTAGGATACAACATATCAGATCTGAAAGGTATAAGCCCTTCTCTGTGTATGCACCGCATTATGCTCGAAGACGATAGTAAAACCTCTAGGGAACATCAAAGGCGAATAAATCCTATTATGAGCGATGTGGTTAAAAAGGAAATCCAAAAACTGCTAGAAGCTGGAATAATATATCCTATATCCGATAGTAAATGGGTTAGCCCTGTTCACGTCGTACCAAAGAAAGGAGGAGTCACTGTAATCACTAACGCAAAAGGAGAATCTGTAGCACAACGTACCCAAACTGGATGGAGGATGTGCATTGACTATAGGAAGCTAAATAAAGCTACCCGAAAAGACCATTTCCCTTTACCTTTCATAGATCAAATGCTCGAACGCCTAGCTAAACACTCACATTTTTGTTATCTGGATGGATACTCCGGATTTTTCCAAATTCCTATCCACCCTGACGACCAAGAGAAGACCACATTCACCTGTCCTTATGGTACATTCGCTTATAGACGAATGCCTTTTGGACTCTGCAATGCACCCGCGACCTTCCAAAGATGCATGATGGCAATATTTGCCGACTTCCTAGATGGAATAATGGAGGTCTTTATGGACGACTTCTCTGTCTGTGGAGGAAGTTTTGAAACATGTTTAGAAAACCTTGAAATGGTGCTTAGACGATGCGTAAGCGTAAACCTAGTCCTTAATTGGGAAAAATGCCATTTCATGGTTCGACAAGGAATTGTACTTGGACACATCGTATCCGATAGAGGAATCGAAGTTGATAAAGCAAAAATCGAAATTATCGAAAACCTTCAACCTCCCAAAACCGTTAGAGAAATAAGAAGTTTTCTGGGACATGCTGGTTTTTACCGACGCTTCATTAAGGATTTCTCTAAAATAACCAAACCCTTAACTGAACTACTCATGAAAGACGCCGAATTTATTTTCACCGATAAATGCACTGAAGCATTTCAAACGCTTAAACAAGCATTGATCTCTGCGCCAATTATGCAACCTCCCGACTGGAATGAGCCTTTCGAAATAATGTGTGACGCAAGTGATTATGCTGTAGGAGCCGTTCTAGGACAAAGAAAGGATAAGAAACTACATGTCATATATTATGCGAGTAGAACCCTAGACGAAGCTCAGATGAATTATGCCACGACAGAAAAAGAATTATTAGCTGTCGTATTCGCATTAGACAAATTCCGTTCTTACCTGGTAGGAGCCAAAATAATCATCTACACTGACCACGCCGCCATTAGGTACCTCCTAACCAAAAAGGACGCTAAACCAAGACTTTTGAGATGGATCTTGTTACTACAAGAATTCGACCTGGAAATTAAAGATAAGAAAGGCACTGAAAATGTCGTAGCAGATCACCTCTCTCGATTGGAAAATCTGAAACCCGAACAAGTACCAATTGACGATGATTTCCCTTATGAAAGACTCATCGCCCAATTAGAAGCAAATGAATTCGAACCATACCGTCCAAACTCTGAAACCGAGAAATTAGCTGAAATAGCTTTAGCCCGATCTAACACACCTTGGTATGCAGATTTCGTAAATTACCTAGCTGCTGGTGTGCTTCCTCCTGATCTAAGCTACCAACAGAAGAAGAAATTCTTCCATGACCTAAAACATTACTATTGGGACGACCCACTCCTTTTCAAAAGAGGCCCCGATGGAATCTTTAGACGTTGTGTACCCGAGGAAGAAATAAGAAGCATAATAACACATTGTCATTCTGCACCGTGTGGAGGACACCATAGCACATCTAGAACCTGCGCCAAAATCCTTCAATCTGGACTTTTCTGGCCCAACCTGTGGAAAGACGTCCATTTTGCTGTACTAAGCTGTGATAGATGCCAACGAACTGGAAACATTTCAAGACGCGATGAAATGCCTCAAAAAGGCATTCTTGAAGTAGAAATATTTGACGTCTGGGGAATAGACTTCATGGGACCGTTTCCGTCATCGTTTGGAAATCAATATATACTCGTAGCCGTCGATTACGTTTCAAAATGGATAGAAGCTATTGCTTCTCCTACAAACGATACACGAGTAGTTATTAAACTTTTCAAAAACGTCATCTTTCCTAGGTTCGGTGTGCCAAGATTGGTAATTAGCGATGGTGGTTCCCATTTCATTTCAAGAATACTTGAGAAACTCCTTCGAAAATATGGAGTAAATCATCGAATAGCCACACCATACCATCCACAAACAAGCGGTCAAGTAGAAGTGTCTAACCGCGAAATAAAACAAATATTGGAGAAAACTGTTGCTATATCTAGGAAAGATTGGTCAACCAAGCTAAATGAAGCTTTATGGGCTTATAGAACAGCTTTTAAAACTCCAATAGGAACTACCCCATTCAAACTCGTTTATGGAAAATCATGCCACCTACCAGTAGAGTTAGAACATAAAGCCTATTGGGCCATTAAGAACTTAAACCTAAACTACACTGCCGCTGGTGAGAAACGACTTCTAGACATAAACGAATTAGAAGAACTTAGACAAGACGTTTACGAAAACGCCAAAATCTATAAAGAGCGAACGAAAAGATGGCACGACAAGCGTATATCTAGGAAAAATTTTAGCATAGGCGATAAAGTGCTCTTATTTAATTCTAGACTAAAATTATTTCCTGGTAAATTACGATCTAGATGGTCTGGCCCTTTCGAAATAACTAACATATTTCCGAGTGGAGCGATAGAAATCAAAGGAGAAACCGTCAAACCTTTTGTCGTAAATGGGCAACGTCTTAAGTATTACCATCATCTCGAACACGATGAAAACATCGAAGTTTTTAAACTTGACGAACTGCCCGCTCTTTCGAAAAAATAGTTTTCTATTTTTAAAATCGTCGAGCTTACGACATTAAACAAAGCGCTTGGTGGGAGACAACCCACATTTATTTATTCTTTTTATTATTTTTTATTTTAATTTTTTTTATTTTACTCTATTTTATTTTTAAAATTTTTAATTTTTAATTCCCATTTAACTATTCTATTTTTAATTATTCTAGATTTTAATTTTCTTACTATTTTTCATACATCTTATAATAACTATTATAATTATAGCCGCTTTCTTCATTCGAGAAAATACTTCCTTTTTATAATTATAATTATTATTATAACTTGTTTTATTTAATTTTATTATTTTTTAAAAATTAACACTAGCCTAGTTCTAACTTAATCTCAATATTTTCAACTTCTAGGTTTTTCAATTAACTACTAACTACGATGCAAGAAGTTGACAATATGGAAGTTGTGTTCCGTGGTAGAGGACAAGAAGCAAGATTTAACAAGCTGGCTGAAAGACACATGGAATTGACTTGCTATCCTCACCAACCAACTATGGTGAAGCTTGGTATCGAAGAAAGCATCCTACACCTGCTTAACCAAATCGGTTGGACTGGTTCTCACTTGTTCCGCAAGTTTAGCACTTATCGGAAGCTCACTCTGGAATTCTTGAGCTCCCTGACCTATCTTCCAAACTGTGGACAAGGACTGAAAAAAGGGAGTTATTCTCTTTAGACTCTTTGGTATGGAGTTTAATTTCTGCATCCGAGACTTTGCTGAAATGTTAGAACTACCTCATGGACCTGATGCATACGCCCAAGTAGCTGAAGAAAATCTTCCATACTGGGAGTTGGAAAAATACTGGGGCAAGATCACTGGAAACGACAACCCTGAAGAGAATGAATTTCAATCTGAGAACATCCACAATCCTGCTTTCCGCTACTTTCACAAGATCCTTGCTCACTATATTTTTGGCAAACCAGATAATGTCACTGAAGTTACTAGAGAAGAGCTGTTCATCATGTTTTGTACATCTCAGAATCGCCCGGTCAATGCCATCGCATTCATGCTAACAAACTTCGAACGCATCACGCAAGACGAAGTTTCACCCATTAGGATCGGCGGATTCGTCACTATGATCGCTAATGCCATAGGAATGAGAGTGCCTTTGCTTAGATTGACACCTTTTGGTACCCATACCTCTATGGACATCAATTTCTGCTTTAATCGAGGTATCATCGGTAATCTTGGACCTGATCGTTTTGAATTGCTCATTGATAACAAAGTTTGGTATCAGTTCACCTTACCGAATCCTAGGACAAGTGTGCACAACCCTACCAACTGGCTTTACTATGGTCAGATTCCTGAGAGAGAGCCATCACCTGAAACTCCTCAAGCTTATGAACATTTTGATGAGGAAATTCCTGCATCTGAATCTGAACCTGAAACACCTCCTGGTTATTATGAACCTCTTCCTGTTGATGAACCCATTCCTGATTATGAACCTCTTCCTATTGATGAACCTGTATCTGAGTATGAGCCTGAAACTCGTTCTGAAGATTCCGTTGAAGATCACACTGTTAATATGACTGATGTCGAGGTCGAGCAACAACAACCCGCTACATCTACCGCATCGGTAAATCAAAGACTGCCTAATCTGAATACGCACGAGCAAGCCATCACTGCGCTACAACAAGATATACAACATGTGCGCAACGAGCTACACACTTTGCAAATGCATTTCTTCGATTTCATCGACACCGTAAATGCTCAGTTCGACGAAGTTTTCAAACACATTCAGTCTAATCAAAACAACAATAGACGTGGCTAGATGTGACCGTTTAGATTATTAGATTTTTATTTCTAGTTTTAGTAATTTCTATTCCTAGTTTAGATTTACATTTTTTCTGCACTTTTGCTTTCTACTTCTGTTAACACTCAGTACTGGTTTAATTTTAAATGCAATATTTTATTCACTACTGCTGCTGTGTTATAATATTTTGCTGTCTGATTGCTATATATTCATGAATGCATATCTCTCACTCAGTCTATTTTTTTTGCTGTTTAAAGTATCAAAAAAATGACACTGTTCTGAACTAGTATCCCATACTTATTGCTACTGTCAGAATTGGTCCACACCTGCACGTGTGGAAACCACTTACCTGAGCTAGGAGACGCACGTCTCCATTCATGTGGGACCAGCAGTCTGCATGCATAGGACAGGAGACGCCCGTCTCCATGCCTGTCCCCCAGCAGACTGGCTGCCTGAGACGCGCGCCTTCCCAAGGCCAGCAGTCTGTGCTGCCTTTTTGACCACGCAGAAGACCAAATTTATCCCATTTTTGAATTTTGAATTTGAATTTCAAAATTCATTCTCCTCATTCTTCCCCTATTTATTCCATTTAAACTCCATTAACCTCATTCATCCTCCATCATTCACCTCTTAAACTCCATTCATTTCCCATTTTTCTATTCTATTCAAACTTCAAACACCACCATTAATCCATTTTAATTCTCCATTAACCACCCCATTTTCAAACCTCACTATAAAACCACACCACCACCACTCTTCTTCCTCACAACTATCATACCATTCTCTACTCTTCTACACTACATTTTT